>NC_133422.1:100670625-100975156 GCF_049350105.2 Macaca mulatta | reverse complement strand
CTAACTTCTGCTGAGTAGAGGCTGCGATGCTGCTGAACATTTTGCGGTGCACAAGGCTGCCCCTACAGCAACGATTATCTGGCTCCAGACATCAGCAAAGCCGACACTGAGGAAACCTGAACCAAGCCTCCTCTAATAGGGCTTCTCAGGCACCAGTGCTGTCCCTTCTCCTCCTGTTCTACCTTCTCTCCTGAGGTCATCTCATCTTTTCCCACTTTAAAATACCATTTATGTACCAACAGAACCAATTTTATTGTATTTTCAGATCTGATTTCTTTTCTGAGTTACAAGTCTAGATGTTAAACTGTCTACTTAAAAATTACATTTAGATTACACAGGCATCTCAAACTTAGTATTTTCAAAACTTACTTGACCATTCATGCCAAATGCACTCCTCTTCCTCAATTCTTCATTTCAGAAGGAGTTATTATTCACCCAGCTGTGGAAACCACAGGCCCATGAGTCCTTCCTGAAGCTACCATTTCCACAACTATCACCATATTTGTGGTCCAACACTGAGACCTACTGCTTTTAACTCCAAAATTACCCCGACTCAGGCCCCACCTGACTGCCACCACCCTACTTCCAGCACTGTCTCCTCTTACTTTTTTTTTTTTTTTTGGTAGACCATGAGTCTTGCTATATTGCCCAGGCTTGTCCTGAACTCCTGGTCTCAAACAATTCTCTTGCCTTGGCCTCCCAAAGTGATGAGATGATGGGCATGAGCCCCTGTGCCCAGCTCACTGTCACCCCTTAACTGGCCTCCTGGCATTGTCTCCCTGCTGGTCTCCAGACATTCACTTCTACTCCCCTCCAATCTGTTCTCCAAATAGTAGCGAGGCAGGCCTTGTGAAGCTAGACCATGTCACACCCATTGCACTTGTGATAGAAAACCTAAAATCCTCAAGTCAACCTATAACCCTCCTCTCTGGTTTCAGTCTTTGATGCCTCCTGTCTGTGTTTCCTAGAGCTCTCACATTAAAGTTCAGCACCAAAAACGAAGTGCCTTCCACAACAGAAATGTATGATGCCAATGTTCTAGAGGCTAGGAGTCTGAGACCAAGGTGTGGGCAGGGCTGTGGGGGAAGGGTCAGTTCCAGACCCCTCCCCTGGGCCTCTAGATGGTCTTCATGTTCACATGGTTGCCTCCCTGTATGCACATCTGTCTCCAAATTTCTCCTTCTTTTAGGGAAACCAGTCATGTTGGATCAGGGCCCGCCCTAATGACCTCGTTTTAACTTCATTAACTCTATAAAGACCCTGTTTCCAAACAAGGTCACATTCCTATGAATACCAGGGTTTAGGACTCCAACATAGGAAGTTTGGGGAGACACAACCCAATCCATCACACCCCTCTTAATTATCAAGGATTTCTGTATCTGTTTCCTCAGTCTAGAAGGCTTGATTCCTTACTCTCCACTTCATTGTCATCTATTCCATTCAGCCGGCAAGACTCAGGTTAAATGTGGCTTCTTCCAACAGGACAGGTCATCCTTGATGCCTCCTCTAGGTCAGGTCCCCTGTGACACTCACTCACAGCACCTTCTGGTGTGACTTCCTGTGCTTGTAGCAATTCTAAAATATATATGTAGGTGGGGATTCTTTTTTGTTTGCTGTGTTTCTCTCCTGCATCGTTTATAAGTTCCATGAAGACTAAGACCATGTCTAATTTGTTCATCACTGCATGCCCAGTGCCTACGCAGTGGTCTACAGAAAAATACTTAAACATTTATTGACTGAACATGAATTAAAAATCATCACTTTCTTAGTCTTCTTCTCTTTCATCTTCACTTTTGATGCTTTTTTTTTCTCTCTCAGAAGGAACAGTTTTCACATTTTCTCACTAGTGTTTCTAGGTAAACCACAGCAAGCTGAGCACACGAAGCTGTTGCCGTGGAAGCTGGGGAGGTGGGTTGGATTCCTCACCAGTCAAGTGACCTTTTACCACCCCGACGTCCATGATTTACGTCTGTTTTTCAGAAAGATCACTAATGACTCTGTCCTATGAACATTTACGTTGCCTTTTGTTAACCCACAAAGGTTACATCTTTGAATGCCAGAGTTCTTTCAAATAAAAGTTTATGAAAATTGTACCCTTGCCTGCAGTAAGGCCAATGCATATATAGATTGAATAAATGCATGTAAATTTTCTTTGCTTTTTCTTGGTATTGTATCAATTCAGTTTGATAACATAAATTATTTCACACTGATTAGAAGAGACTCACTTTCTCTCTATATATATACACACACATACAGATACACGTATATACACACATATGTACATACATATATACACACATACACATACACATATATGTATATATATCACATAGGAAAACAAATACATTGTTACTAATAAACTCAAGTAACTTAGTATGAAAGGTTTCCCAATACATAAAGTCCATGGAAGGAGGTTTCCTCTTGCAGGTGGAGTGGGGCTGGAATGTTGGCATGCGGGGCAGGTGCGTTATTACTGATAGCAATGTCTTCATTTGGACTGGAAAAGTCAAGGAGAAAGAGTTGTACCAGTCTTTCAATAGCTTCTACAGATCCATTAAACTTAAAATAGATTAATCTCCAGAGACAGTCAACTTCCCGGACACAGCAATTACAGTGAAAGATGGCAAGCCCAAGACATCCATTTAATGGAAACCTACCGCCCAATACAGCTGCCTCCATAATTCTAGTTCTCATCCTGTGCAGGCTGCTTCTCCATCTCTGCTGCCAAACTATTCAATGCCAACTTGTTCTTCCCCTTAAAAGGCAGAGAGGGATGAATTTCTGAACTTTGCAGGATGTTCACTGGAAATGAGGCAAACTTAGGATACTTTGAAAAACATTAAATCAACTTAAAAAAAGTAAACAAAGCCTAGGAAAGCCAAATATGAGTTAGGTGACATATACCAAGACGACTGGCCTATGCACAATTACTTTGAAGACACTGGAACAATGCTTAGACCAAGTAGCTCTAATTTACCCAAGGAATGAAAGCAAAAACACACCATTATATATTTTTAAAAGTTTGTTTTATGAGAAATATATTCTGAAATAACATCCATCAAGTTAAAGTTGGATTCATGTTTAAGTGGTAGACTTGAAAGAACCTTTTATAAGCTACATAGAGTTTGGTTAGGTGTAACATATTCATTAATGTTTAAAATTAATATTTATTGAGAACCGTTAAAAGGGCAAGTTATCTTCCAAAGATTGGAGGAATGTCAGAACTGAAATGGTAATTTACAGACAATCAGATCTTGTCCCGCTTCCTCGAAGAAATGGAGATTTAGAGAGAAGAGATTTATTGGTCCTGTGTTATAGCAGTTTGTTATTAAAGAATACTATTTTTCTCCTGAAAATAAATTCACAAAGTTCCTACCCTAGGTAGCAGCAATGTCCCAGGGAATCTGGCGACTCTTCAAAGACTTCGAAAGTTGTGTGCATTTTCTACTGGGCACGCAGCCCTTCTGGAACATGTCAGTATGTTTTTTCTTCAGGGCATCGTGCAGGACCCGTTGCCTACGGCTAATAGTCCCAAATATGTGTGTGTGTGTGGACGGATTGGAATTCTCTGCTGGCCATAAATAGGCATGTGTGTTTTGGTTCAATGTACTTTTAATAGTTAGAGACCTCGTGAAAATAAAAAATGTTCTAAAGTTATAAATATGTATATGAATATTGCAGTTAAATACAACAGGCAATTGTACATAATTTAACTTTAAATACAAACATACCTGACAGCCACGCCTAAGATTAAATAGAAGGTTTACTTTTCTCCCTAGTTTATAATTCTCTGTTCTCTTCCAATTCGTCATTTACAAGCCAAGTTCCATACTGTTAGCCAATAATTTTGTATTTTATATTCAACACATTTAATTTTGCTAGAGCTATGAAATATCATTTACAACCTTCCACAACTTATTTGCCTGTTTCTTATCAATTTCAGATCCATAATTGCTTTCTCACACCTCTTGTTGGTTCATCAGATTCTGTCTAGATGAGGCAGTCTTATTGCTGCAAAGCTGTTTAGTCATTATATCGAATTAAGGCAACGCTATGCCCCATGCACCGGATTTTTCACCTGGGCGTGTGTGTTTACAGCTTCCATTGCTTCCTTAGTGTCGTCTTCTGGTTATTTATTTATTTATTTATTTACATTTTGAGACTGAGTCTCGCTCTGCCACCCAGGCTGCAGTGCAGTGGCGAGATCTCAGCTCACTGCAACCTCTGCCTCCCGGGTTCAAGCGATTCTCCTGCCTCAACTTCCAGGTGCCCACCACCACGCCCAGCTAATTTTTGTATTTTTAGTAGAGACAGGGTTTCACCATGTTGGCCAGGCTGGTCTTGAATTCCTGACCTCAAGTGATCATCCAGCCTCAGCATCTCAAAGTGCTGGGATCACAGGCAGGAGCCACCACACCTGGCCTGTGTCGTCTTTTTAAAAACCATTAAAGAGAGGAAAATGTCTAAAGCTGTGGGTCTATTTGCTATTAGTACCATTGGCAGGACATGGAAAGTAACACCTATGTTTCCTGAGTGCTATATATATGCTACTAACACTTCTGGACTTTTTAAATGTTTTTGTTCGTTTGATCTACATTTTAATAAAATTATTACCATCTTCCTAAATAAGCCATTTAAGTTTCATTATGTTTGAATAGAATACGTGCTTAGAAAAAAAATCAGTTTAGTTTCTTCTCCTGAGCCTTCAGACTCAGCAAAGAGTGATATCTGGTAATGTCTGGTTGAACTCATATGTTAAAAAAACAAAAAACAAAAAAAACAAAAAAAAACCACCAAAAGTTTGTGATCTTGTTCTTGGCAATCTTCTGTTCAGGAAACGTCAATTCCCAGTGCTTGGGTTTCTAAAAATGATGACCTCTGAAGCATGCACCAATGTCTGAAGAAGTGGGCTTAATTTGTTTAAAGTTTCAGCTATCACCATGCGGCCAGTAGCCTGGATGCACGTCTTCCAGTGTCAGGCAGGACTGTAACAGCTGAAGAAGCCATCCAGTGCTTCTTTCTCATTTTATGAGTCTGAGACTTAATGGAGTACTATACAGGAAACTGGCAAGCACCGTTTTCACCTGGGGTGGTTGTGGAGGGTTATTCCGTTAGTTGGGAGTGGTTTCTAAGGAACACTTGCCGTCAGATTCCCTATTGTCAGTGATTCATTTATGTGACAACCCAGCTTGCCCCTGGCAGCGACAGTCCTCGCGGTAGCAGTGCTTTGGGGCTCACCTCTTACCAACAGGTGTAGGCAATAGCGCAATCCATCTTGCAAATTAAATGTGCTTAGGTATTTGTCAATTTTACTGTTATCACTGTAAGAGGCAGAAAGGGGAATTGAACCATTATTCTTTTAAAAACGATCACAAAATATGTATTATTCCTAATCAATAAATAGGATTTTCCACTGCTTCAGTTACTCCAGGAGAACAAGGCAGGGAGTTAAGGCATCTTGCTTTGCTCCTTCAAACCCCCAAAGTTGTCTTCCGTCCTGTAAAAGACAACTTGAACTTACCAGCCACACAAAGCCTGGCAGTATCAAAGGTTCATGCACTTTCTCCAAAGGGCCTGCCCTGTGCCAGGGGCTTGTTGAGGGTCCACCTATTTTTTGTCATCTTTTAATGAATCTTACTATAAGCAAAGCAATGGGCTCTGAGCCTGGAAGGGGAGACACCAATAAGAAATAAGACACAAACTTCGCAGCAACGTGTACACCAAGCCGTTCTATATAGCACAAGAAGTTGCTGATGTCTTGGACCTGGAGGAAGCTTTCTCGTTGTCATTGCAGACGGCCTCCGTATTTCCCAACGTGGAGCCTCCCGTTTCCTAAATACCTAATATATGTTCATATTCGTGTAGCAGGGCTTTTGTAACAAAGCGTCACAGACGGGTGCCGTGAACAGCAGAGATGTATTTCTCGTGGTTCTGGAGGCTGGAAGGCCACGATCATGTGATGGACAAGTTTTTTTCGTCTGAGGCTTTCTCCTTGGCTCCTAGAGGGTTGTCTTTCTCCTGCGTCTGTTCACGATCTTTTCAGTGTGTGTGTCTGTGTCTTTTTTTTTTTTTTTTTTTTTTTTTTTTCCGCCGCAGTGGGTACAGCCGCTCCTAACGCTGCTGCTTTTTGGTCTTCAGGTTCTCTTCGCGCTGGTGGAGCCGGCGGTGGCTGGCGCGAGTCTTCTCAGGCCTCAGAGTCAGGGGCTTGCGCTTCTTGCCCTTGTAGACTTCCCTGAGGATTTCTTTCTGAGTCTGGTTAATAACGGTGAGAACACGGGCAAGGGACTTGCAGACGACTCGGATCTTAGAGAGCTTGGAGGCCGCGCTGCCTGTCACTTTGGCAACTTGCAGCTGGGACCGCTGCACCCTCAGGTCGCCTGTTTCAGCAGCTCCTCCTCCTCCTTCCCGCGAAGGTCTGGAGACTCGATCTTGGCCATTGCTGCACAGGCCGCCCATTCATCTTTTTTTTGTATATATATCTTATATATATTTATATATACATTTATATACATTTATAGATATTTTAATATATTTTTATATATCTATATAGAGAGAGACACCAATCACATTGAATTAGGGCCCCACCCATATGACCTCATTTAACCTTAATCACCTCTTTAAAGACCCTATCTCCAAATATAGTCATGTTCTGAGGTACTGAGGGTGAAGGCATCAACATGTGAATTTCGGGGCACAGGGTTCAGCTGATAAACTATGCCAAGCCTTTTATACATATTATTCTCTCATTTACTCACGACAAAATTCCTCCATGGGAAATGCTATCATTGACATTTGCAAATAAACAAATCAGGGAAGTAGAATAGAAAAATGTGGACATTTCAGGCTTTCTAATGGGGCTGATTTCCAGTCCAAGCAATTCCATGTAAGCTACGTGAACTTGGCTAACCCACTTAAACTCTGAGCATTATCACACAGAAAAAGATGAATTCCAGTGAAGAATCAGCCTTCCCTAAAAATGCAATGCTACCTGTCTACAGTTAGACAAAGAAAGTTAAGATCTCAACTATTCAAGAGATTCTTACTATTTTTCTTCTATGGATAAGCAATTGATCACTTATAAATATGAAATGTTTTACTGGACAAATACTGGGATCCTTTAAAAATGTACGTGGTTTGCGTTCTTTTCAAAGAGGCTTCTCAAGCTTTGGTAACTTATTAATAAAAGACCCATTCTCCCCTCCCATCAGAGAGGACTGATAATTATAAGGTCCTCCCTCCTACATCTGACTCATGGAGCAAATCTTTATGAGCAAAGACCGTGTTTTCCTGGAGGGAATACCTGGTTGAACTCGTGTGTTTACAAAAAAAAAAGCCTGAATTTTTTTTTTTCTCACTGCAACTTCTGCCTCCTTGGTTCAAGTGATTCTCCTGCCTCAGCCTCCCGAGTAGCTGACCTTACAGGCGCTCACTACCACGCCTGGCTAATTTTTGTATTTTTAGTAGAGATGGAGTTTCACCATGTTGGCCAGGCTGTGCTCACACTCCTGACTTCAAGTGATCCGCCCTCCTCGGCCTCCCAAAGTGCTGGGATTACAGGCATGAGCCACCACGCCCAGCCCCAAAGCCTGAAGTTCTGATGAGGTAACAACCTAAAGGTTGAGGATTCCAGTTTCTGACAGGTTAAGCATCTCCCTCCTTTTTTTCCATCTTTTTTTTTTAAATGATAAACTTACTTTGAATTCTGAGTGTGTGAACTTTCTATATCACAATATTCTACCTCTTACGGTTGCTGTACTGACTCAATGAAATAATCTGTGAAGAGCCAATTGCCTGGGACACTGTCAATATTTTGGATGTAAAATGATGGAGGATAAACAGCTAGTGTCCTGGGATGTAATCTCTTCAATTTCTCTGAGAATCCTCCTGTCTCAGAGCCAAGAACTTTCAATAGCTGCCGTTGCTGAGGTTTTATTATTTTGGAATCAATGAGAGTTAAAATACAATGAAACAAGATGAGGTTTTTCACGTGATAATTCTATTTCCTTACAAAATTGGACACAAAAAAATATTGATTAAGATTCATAACAAGACTCATCATTACATAAATGTCTAAACTTCTGATTCAAATGAGGTACCACGAAGCTGATTACTTCCTGCAAAAAATGGGAGGCGAGCTTGTACATAAGGGAAGAATTATTCCTTTGTTTTTTGTTCTGACTTCTGCCTAAAATGGAAATTTTCCTGAAATTGAAAATTTTCAACTTTTCTTGTTAATTGCAGTCACCACCTCTGGGAATAAACCTTAGATGCTCCGTATTCCCAAGAAGGCTCTTTCTCGGGGTCTTATAGAAGAACTCGGGCTAGCTGTGGTTCTTTTGCATTCAACTGAGAAGAGGGGAGTGGTTGCACCCTACTTTCCAGGCCTTCCTCAGGCCTGGTGCTGGTGGACTGGTGGGCAGGCAGGCAGCGACAAACTCTTGCAAACGTGCAATAGAAAGTGGAAGGGGAGTTACCTTCCAGAGACTGGGTTAGCTTAACCTTTTCCTCCCACATTTTACTCTTCACTATAAAGAAGTAAAAAGGTCAACCTTCCCCTTGGGGCTGGTGTCACCAGTCACTTCGATAAAAGATACTGTCTGGAGTGACTTTCCAAGCCCCGGGCTAAGCCTGGAGGTCAGAAAGGGTTAGGAATGCCCCCAAGGGAATTCATTCTCCAATTCCCCTCCCCTTAGGTGTCCTTAGGTTGGCCTTTGTTTGCATTCAGGCTTTAGGAACCTTTGTTTTCAGTTGGGCAGGGCTTTTTGCTGGGGTCCCACATTGTGATGTGTGTAGTGGGCTCTGAATTTTAGATGTGTTTGTTCCATTTGGTTTTCACTCTTTTGACATAGTTCAGTAGCTGAGTCATTCATTGCCTTTGCTCAAATTTCCCTGTATTTGAGCTCTGATTAATAGCTAATAGGATGAATGGATAACACTTACACAGTGCTTATGACGTGCCAGGCGCTGCTCTGAGAGCTTTACATATATCAACTTATTAATGGAAATTTCCAGGTTTCCTGTCTGCAGAATCTTTCGTATCAGGGCAATCCATATTTTTAAATTCAACCACTGCAGGTAAGAAGCTCACATGGTGCAAAGCATAGATGCAAAGAAGAGGAATTGAGTGGCTGCCCTTCCTGAGCCTCCAGTATGAGGTAACTGTTTCATGTGGCAGGTTTTGATGGATGTAGAGAGAAGCACAGATAAAGTACTAGGGAGGCTCAAAGGAGAGGAGGAACTCACATTGGGTTGTGATCATCATGGAAGAGCCACTTTGGGGACAGCAAATATTTCAAATGGCAGCAGTGGGAGGGTAGCATGAAAATCACGTGCCACGTACAGGTACCAGAGGGAAGCTCAGGGCTTGTTCAGGGGCAGTGATAGCCAGCTCCTGACCTCCAAAGCTAGGACAGTAGATGGCCTGTCTGAAAAACCTGGGGGTTTTCCTAAGGGCAGATGACAGAAGAGTTGTTTGTATTAAATGTCAGGAGGATAAACTGTAGAGCCAGGAAGAAGAGGAAGCTGCTGTAACAGTGAAGCAGAGAGGGAAAGAACCTGGAAATGGGGCAGCGGCAATGGAAATCAAGAGAGCTCAAAGTGAGTTTGGGCTGCTGAGTCTCACAGTACGAGACAAGAAGGGAGGAGCCGCCACTGTTCCAGAACCTTTAAGGCTGGCATAATTCTGTCATTATTTACAGAAGCTGCGGATTTAGGTGGGATATATGCATGTGTCACTCTGCACATGGGAAGATAATTCTATTTGTTTTGGACATGTTGAGTCTGAGGTCCTGCTGAGACATTAGGACAGTAGAGGCGTGCCAAAATGACCAAGCTGGCTCTCTGAGAATGAAAGTATTATTGAAAAATAAATGCACAGAGTAAATATAGTCATTCAACTATGTCATAGTCTTACTTCTCAAGCAGACAAAAAAAAATTATCAAGAGTGGAGTTCTTAAAGTGGTCCATAGCATGACCGCACCTAGTTATTTTCTATTATATATACGTATGTGTGTGTTTTGTGTCATTTACCTTTGAACAAATCACATGAAAATAAAAGTTACATATGTGTGTTTAGCTACTACTAAATACAGAAAACACAAAGGACAAACAGGCAAAAAACAAAAACAAAATCAAAACTGTAATGGACTCACCACCCAAAGGTAAAAACTATTAACACTTTACTGTATTTTCGTTCTTTGATAGTTTTTTCAAAAAAACTGTGTACGTTTTGCCCCGCATATTTGTAATCATAATTGTAATTTTTAAATCATTAAATCTGATTCTGACCTGCTTTTAAATCAGCTGTTGTACACACTCCCTGTGTAATCATTTCCCATTAAATATCTTTAGGGAACTTAGAAAAAAATTATAATAAGAAATAAAACAGAGCTGAAAGAATTCTACCTATTCTTTGGGCAATCCCCAAAACTTTTTTTAGTTTTTTGGCTGCTTTGCAATTTTCCAATGTTTGTACGTCTATTAAATTAAATAGAAGCTACCAGCATCTCCTTTTATTTGTTTATCTTTGGGTGTTTATCCTCAGAATGATCAGTAATTTACATTACTTATGAAAGTGGACTATCGCCCCAGATGCTAACAATAGTATAGTTTGCTAGAATTCCACATTTATGTCCAATGTACATTGGAAAATATTAAATTTTCTGCCAAGCTTCTATAAAATCTAAGGAGTACAGGGGAAATGCTTTGCAGTTTCCATCATTAAGGTAGATGAGATTAAAAAGAAACTAAACCCAACTCAAATATTCATAAATATTTTGAAGTTATTGGCGTAAACAAAATTCCTTTCTCATGCCTTTTCTACCAAAGGAAAAACACACTCGGTTCTCTTTAGTTTGTTTATATCAGAGGATACTGACCCTAGAAGCAAACACCAACCACACCTGTGAGTCTGTTCCTAGGCCATTTGACATCCAGGTGGAGCTGATTCCTGGAGAAAGTTAATCTGTAAGGATCGGCTTAATTTTCACTCATTTCTTCAGACTTTGTTTGCCTTGGAAAGCATCCTGAGGGACAGGATCCTTTAGGAAGCTTTTTGAGAAGCCCCCTTAAACATATTTTTTCCCTGCAAGGCCAGGAAGTGCCATTTTGTCGAAAATAATTGAAATTCAAACCTCAAAAAGGCTGAATTCATTTGAAAATTTGAAGTGTCCATTCAAGAAGGTTTTACATTTTGTAATGTTTGCCTTATCCACGGCATAAGGAAACATACAATTTGAAAGTTAGACTTGTTTAATTTAAAACCCATATTCTAGTTTTGTACCAGTGTTTTATCTGGTAATATTTAGTCCTAGTATATGTAGGCTGGGGACAGGATGGAGTTCAATATGAATACCACATACAAATTATATGTTTGTAATCACAGATAGGGCTATGATTTTTTCATTTTATAAAAATCAAGTTATTTTCTTATTAATGATACAAACATCCGAACACTTTTTATAATAAACTGCTTTTTGTGAAATATTGGAAGATAACTCTAGGAATCTTTTTGTACTCACTGGAGGTAGTGCTATTTAAACAATATCCTCCCCACTTATGATCAGAGCCAAAAGGTTTTTAAAACAGGATGCAAAATATTACAACATCTCATTATGGGGTTGAGGTTTCCTTTAACATCGTGTTTATGGATCTGAAAATCAAGTAAAGATAATAATTGAAGGGTTGTCTCTACTCAGCAGTTGAGATGGGAGATGAGGGAAGATGGTGTACAGCGGAAATCTGGTTACACACAGTCAGCTCTGCCCTCGTCCATGGGAAGGAGGGCAATGCCCAAGGGTTGCCTTTGTAAAGTACTCTCTTGATTTGTTCCTCGAAATTTTAAAAAGATTTAAAAAGTGTCTACCTACCCATTTTATTTTAATGCTAATTTTGAGTGGGCTGAACAGGACATTTTGATGTGTGATACTGTTCACATGCATAATGGGTTCAGGCTGGCTCTGAGCTTTGAAAAGTCAATGTCTTTCGTGTGCCTGGTTGGTCAACTTTAATTGGCGAGGTGCTCAATTCTCCATTTCATTAAAACCCCACCAACCAAAAACAAAAGTGAGACTCTTAGTTCTTATAAAAATGGAAAAACAGAAATCAGTTAAAGTCGTATCTCAAAGAAACCCACCCTGAGAAGGAGAAACCTGGAGGCCAAGATCACATATTCTTTGACAAACAGCAAGGAAGATGTCCATCGGATATTCAGGGATATTCAGAAATGATTCCGATATTCAGAAACCGTTGGAAATAGCGAATGCATGCAGGCCTGAATACCTAGGGGATGGGTTGATAGGTGCAGCAAACCACAATGGCAGACATATACCTATGTAACAAACCTGCATGTTCTGCGCATGTATACTGGAGCTTAAAATAAAATTAAGAAAAGAAAAAAAAAAAGAAATTGTTGGAAGTATTGGGAATAGTTACTTGTTATTTAGCACTTCCCTGCCAGGTTCCTTATCAGCATTATCTAATGTAATGTTCATAACAACCATATGGGATAGGATTTATTACTAACATTGGAGAGTTGAGAAAATAGACTTAAAAGTTAAATAAACTTGTCCCACATTTCCCAGCTAGTTAAGGGGTGAAACCCTGACTTGAACCCCACAGCTCCTCCTTACACAAAGCCCCTGCTTTTGCTTAATTTTTATTCTCTTCCTTTGTGCGCTGGGATCTAGCATTCTGGATAATTTAGTAACCATCCAAAAAAGGTATCTTATCCAAATTAAAAATAATTACATACAGAAAAGATAGCATTTCTATATACCAGATTTCTTAACAAGCAAATTCTTTAAAAAATTTTTTTGGAGGGATGAGTTGAAAACGACCTAGTGGGTAACTATGGTCAGGGTAACTAACCTGCACATGTACCCCCATCTTTAAAATAAAAATTGAAAATTTTAAAATTTGACTACAAATGATGTTTTTCAAGCATAATAAATATTCTCACATTATCTAATCCTTTACATAAATGATAACTAAAAGCAGCTTGAACTTAGGGAATAAAAGGAAGACATTAGGGTTTTCCCATTGCAGAGAAAAGCTGCTTTATTCCAGAACTTGGAAAAGACATCACTGTAAAAGCTTTGGGAGTGGTATCAGGCCATCTAGAGAGCTTATATTTAATCAATCGCCTATGACTTCCCTCACAATGGATGAGCTGTTCAGCTGGGTGCGGGTACTGAAGGGCAACCTGCCAGCCTCTTTACTCATCAAGCCTTAGTTTTCTTTCTGGATTTAAGAGGTCCTGGAGTCTTAATGATATTCATCTGCTATCACTTTCGGCTTAAACAGCTAATGACAGTGCACGTTGTGTTTGATCAGTTCTTCTCTCCCGGAGAACGTGAAAACAGAGCAAGACGCTGACACTACGAAACATCAGGAGAACCCGGACTCTGCTGAGGTATGGTGTCCCTGCACTGTATTTTATCAAATGACATATTGATCCGTGCCTGCCTAGGAAACCAGCGGGGGGCAAAACTGCTGAAAACTTTCAGTGCTTTTCAAATAGGCAAAGACACTTACGAAACAATATCTTTGTAATGACTCTCAGAAGCGCATCACTGTCTTTATGTGGAGAGTGATTTAGAGTAATTAAATATAGTAGTCAGTGGGACAGAAAATGGAAAATTACTAGAATAAATTGAATACATTTTCTCATTTGGAAAAGAAAACAGATACCTTTGGTGATATGGGCCCACTCTCTTCAAGAAGAGACAATTAACTCTCTTTCAATTTGTTTCCAAAAAAAGATACTTAATGATGTAGTACCCTCTGTTGCAATTCAACTCAGAGCATTTTGTCAATCCCTTGATTTAATGACAGATGTTTAAACCTAACGGCATTGCAGAACAAACTTTAAGACGGCTACAAACCAGATGTTCTCAATATTGTCATTTTGAGAAGCAAAAAAAAAAAAAAATTTATTTCACATTGCCACGGGCAAAAAGAAAATCTGTTGAACGAGCCGTGGGATGATGCAGAAGCCAGAGTGTGAAGAGGGATCCTAAATTGTATTTGTATTCTAAAAATGAAAGCTCACCCACCGCAAGTGAGGATTTTCTGGAAGTTCAAGAGATCAAGTTCGCTTTTCGTATGACTTGCACATTGTTTTGAGCAAGTGAAATGTGAGTGTTCCCATGGCCATAACACAGAGACGGCAAAAAGCTGGGCATTTACAGCTGCGAGGCCAGGAGGTGACACGCAGCAAAGGAACCTCAGACCTTTGCATCTTCAGCCACACCTGCTGCTCCTGTCGCTCCCCAGGGTAAAGCAAGCGGCTCTAACTTGGCAGTCTCATGATCTCTTTCACTGACCAGCAGGCAGTAGGTGAGGGAAATGAATGTTAAGTCACAGCTGTTACTTTAAAAAAAAAAACAAAATCAAAGTTCTGAAATTCATATACCTATAATGAGAGTATAAATACCAGGTACTTTTGCCTGCTTAGCTGATTCTAGTTGTATATTTTGTCTCCCTTCCCCCGATTTTTCCTCTTCAAAGCAACTTCTGAAGTTCATTTTAACCAGACTTCTCTTGTAAAACAAAAGGAATCTGGGGACAGGTAACTGTTAGCCCCAGTCCTTGCCCGGTCTGAATCTGAAGGCTTTTCTAGTTCCCTGATTTAGAAAAACAACTATCTTCATGGCCATGGCTGTTTCCTGCTTTGTGTCTATTCATCACTGCACATTAATAACTTGGAGATATGATGCACCTCCCACCCGCCCAAATTGTATACTGTTTCTAATGTAGATAACCATCTTTATAAGGCCAAATGAAGAATCAGTTTAACTAAATAATAATGCGAAAATAATCATTTAAAAAAATTTGTCAGAATAGGCTAGTAAGAATCAACTCCCAAATGTCAGCGGCTTAAAATAAGAAAGGCTCATGTACATCCTGGGTGGTGGCATTGTCCCTTTGTTACCCGGGTAGCCAGAGTGACCATCTTGCACATAACTGGTGGCTGTACCAGAGAAAAAGACAGCTCTGGAGGGATTTGCACCCCCAGGGAAACACTCAGCCCAGGAATGACCCATCACTTCTACTTGCAATGCATTGGCTGGAACCAGTCACGTGGTCCCTGTCAGTACCAGGAAGTACTGAGGAAGGGGGAGGGAACCAGAAGTACTCTGCAAATGGCAGGTGATTGTTATCAATCACAGGGAGTAAACCCAGTGAGCTCTCTCATACTCATCCTGACCTTGAATTAACTTATGCTGCCTTTCAGTGGTTATTCTCAGAAGTGTCAATATCTATTTTGGTGAGTATGCATGATCATTAGATCTTTTTGTTTCCCTTTAATGAAAAGTTAAAAAAAAGGCATAAAAGATTTTGTTCCTATGAATGTTTAACTTCGTAAGCTTTAAGGAATCTCAATAGTCATAGGTTGATAGAACTACATCCCATGGTCTGGGCATGTAGATAAAATCTAGTGCAAGAAATCTCAAAAGACTTTTAAAATCTGGCAAAATGTTGTCAGCTCTTTCCCACAGAAGGTTCATAATCTTGTTTCATTATTTCATTTCTTAAAAATGGTATGAAATTCATAGAAAGTACCTAGAGAAAGATGAGTTAAAATAATACATTGTTGTATGAAAATTGACTCAACTCTTCTGCATAGCTCCTCTTGGGTTAAAATGCTAATTATGATATTTTCACTTTTGAGAACTTCAGAAAGATTTCTTTTGTGAAACTGTTGCCAAAAAATCAGCATGAATGGGGAGCTTTCTCTGAGCTCTGTGTATTGTACTCAGTGTAGCAGAGAACAGCAGGACAGCCCTGTGATGGGCTGCCTCATCTATTTTTGTTTCACTAACTACATTCTAGTAAAGACACATAATAATTGCAACATAACAGAAGCTTTATGTTCCTACATAATGATGAAAGAATATCAATAATGTAGGCTCCAAGGCAGAGAAGAGACTCAGTGCTATTTCCTTTTCAGTCTGGAGGAAGCCAAAATGAACTATCAATGAAGGTTATGGTCCATCAGCCTAGAAATCAATAGAAAAACAAGTCATTGCACAGCACAATTCATCCAAATTGCAAGGGTCTTTATGAAATCTTTAGGAGCAGAAATATATCTTTCCAAGCACACTTTGATTTTAGAACATTTTCAGTGTACCAGATAGCAAAACTGTCCTTTGCTGAAGTGCTACAATATCAGAGCAGCCATTAAGTTAGGGATTTGAAGTTTATTTTATTAGTACTAAGCAAACCCCAGAATAGATAAACCAGTTTTATGGCCTACATCTGGTTGAATAATAAAACATACGGCTGTACAGTCAAGAATCTGCAGCTATAAGTTACTGTAAATACTCAACTCAAGACAGTGACAGAGGTACTCACACATGGGATTCAGTAAGTCTTCTCCCTCTTCACATCAGAGGTTGAATATTCGTAATTCTCAGATACTTGAGATGGGATTTGCTAATTAACCATGGTTTTTTTTCGCTATTGCTGTTACTTCATTCAGATTATTTTACTTTATTTGTTATAGAGCTATTTTAGGTTCAGGAAGGGACCAACATAAACACTTTCATTCTTTATTTGATATTTTATATTTGTGTCACTATTCTCTGTAGCTGGTCTCCAGCTAAATCTTCCTGTTGGTTTTAGAAGAATAGTCTAAGGAAAAAGAAAATTTTAACCTAGGTTTCTTCATACTTTAACAGAGTTACTGTGTTGAGAAGTAATATATAAGAAATGTAAGGTGTCGCAGTGAGGAAGCTGTGAAACTAAAGATGTTTGAGAGAGAAACAGTGGAGGATAAAAATCATATCCTTACATCTGTTAAATTATTTCTATGTCACTCGCTCTGAGCACTACCCACTGGTCATATATCTATCAGAAAAACAGGGAGCTCTAAACAAAATTTATCCTCAGGCCAACTGCATAATAAAAGTGAGATACTTGCATATCACAAAATTGTACTATATCCTCGCACCTTATTCTAAAGAACTATCTTTAGGCTGCAGTAAGTAGGGGAAGCAAAGGGCTTTAGTGAGTTACCCTTGGTCTGTGCTGATGAAGTGAAGGGCCTGGCAGAGGTGGTCTTCCTTCTTTGTGGAGGTGGGGTCGGCGTTGCTGCTATGGACATGCAGCCTCTGGCTGATATGGAAAGGTTAGGGGTCTTTTGAGCCACTCTGCTCAGTGAAGGTGGAGAAACCACCAGGCAGGCTGTGCTCCAGGCGCGGTTCTGGGTGCTTTGGATGCATCAGTGAGCAAAGCAGAGATCTGTGGCCTTGCAGAGTTACCTCCTCACAGGAGGGGCTGGGACAAAAAATAAATGCCTGACCCAGTAGATTAGTACATTAGAAAGTATAATAGAAAGCCAGGTGCAGTGGCTCATGCCTGTAATCCCAGAACTTTGAGAGACCGAGGAGGTGGATCACAAGGTCAGGAGTTCGAGATCAGCTTGGCCAACATGGAGAAACCCCGTCTCTGCTAAAAACACAAAAATTAGCCAGGTGTGGTGGCATGTAGCTGTAATTCCAGCTACTTGGGAGGCTGAGGCATGAGAATTGCTTGAATCCAGGAGGTGGAGGTTGCAGTGAGCTGAGATTTTGCCAACCTACTCTAGCCTGGGCAAAAGAGTCAACAACAGCAACAACAACAACAACCACCTACCATATTAGAGCGTCATGAGTCCCGTGGGAAAAAGAAAAGAAGGGAGCAGGTAGTATAAAGAGGATTGGGAATAGGGATGTTCCAATTTAAAACAGAGAAGTCAGAAAAGTGACGGAGAAGTGCCTTATGAGCAATAATTTTAAGGAGGCAAAGGAGCCAGGCAGGCCAACTTCTCGGAAGATCATCTCAGCAGGAGGCTCAACAAGGGCCACGTCCTTCCTGTGATCTGTCCTGTGATCCTTCCTGTGAGCATGTGCCTGGCTGTTAGAGGAACAGCGAGCGAGCTGGTGTGGGGTGAGCAGCAGCAGAGGGGGGCGTAGGAGATGAGGTCAAAGAGAGAGCAGATGGAGTGGGGACAGATCATTTCAGAAATGGGAGACACTACAGGGGGTTGGCCTTTATTCTTAGTGCTCTGTAAATCATTGGGCAGCTTTGAGGAGGGTGGCATGCACCAACTTATATTTTTAAAAAAACACTCTGGCTGTTGAGTTTAAATTCAAAGATAAAAACAGGCAAACCACTTGGGTGAGTGCTACAGACATCCAGGCAAGAGAGGGTCTTAGACTCAGGGTGAAGCTGTAAAATTGGGGAGAAGCATCAGATTCTGCTGCGTTTTGAAGATAGAACCAACAAGACTTTCCGATCAATTGGATCAGAAAGAAAATATGAAAAATGATCCCAAAGTCGGCTTATTTGATTGTCTTTTGATTTTACCTGAGTCATTGGAAGATGGAGTTGTCATCAGCTGAGACAGGAAAGCTGACCTCAGGCAGATTTTTGGGGAGAAGGTCGGTCGTTCAGTTCGTGTTGGGTGAGAATTGAGATGTGGCACACCGGTTGTTGAGGATCTTTACTGGAATAAAAATTTCTTTTTTTTTCTACCCTGCCTTGTGGTGCTGATGTAATAAAAATTTCTATTTAAATAATTACATTCTGGAAAATGAGTTGATTTAGTTAAATAACTGAATGGTAGTACTAAGACATATTAAGTGTCACAGCAGTTGTAAGTGAATGGCTGTAATTTGGGAACTCTGGTGCAAATCACACAGCTGGCACATGCAGAGCTGAGTTCATGTCATTCCTTTATGGACGATTCTTCATGACATATGTGGACTTGACACAAACACGTATTACACTGTGTGAGAGACTCAAAACAGCAAGTCATGTTCAAGTGAACCTTTTCTTTGATATTATACAATGTGAATCTGAGACCAACTTGTTCACATACTTATTAGTTGAAAAAAGATCTGAGTGTTTTGCTTGAGAGCCATCAAGGTGATTTTTAGTTATCTTAGTGGAAATGTAAAGAATCAGGGAAGGTGTCGTTTCAGTTTGTTTTGGACTGGTCAGCCGAGATCTGCAGAATGACAATTCTGGGTGCTACAATTTGAAGAGAACTTTGGCAAAATACAATGTGTCCAGAGCGAGGCAATTAGGATGAAAAATGATGTGAGATCCTAAGGCATGAGGAATGAAGGGAAGAACCGGGATGTTACATAAGATTAAGAAAAATGGGCCGGGTACGGTGACTCATGCCTGTAATTCCAGCACTTTGGGAGGCCGAGGTGGATGGATCACGAGGTCAGGAGTTTGAGACCAGCCTGGCCAAGATGGTGAAACCCCATCTCTACTAAAAAATACAAAAATTAGCCAAGCGTGGTGGCGGGTGCCTGTAATCCCAGCTACTCAGGAGGTTGAGGCAGGAGAATCGCTTGAACCCGGGAGGCGGAGTCTGTAGTGTGCCAAGATCATGTTATGCACTCTAGCCTGGGTGACAGAACAAGACTCCATCTCAAAAAAAAAAAAAAAAAAAAAAAAAAAAAAAAAAAAAAGTTTCTAGATGTTTAATGGATAAAATATAAGCTTTGTATTTAGAAGACAGGTACGACTCCTAGGGGCTAAAATACATGGGAATTGCAGGGAGGCAGAGTGCATCCCAAAAAAAAGCAGGTGCTTCTCACCAATGAAAACATCTGGGAAAGGAACAGGCTTGCCTTGTGAGCATATAAAACCCCATCACCAGGAAGAATCCAACAGCTGTTAGATGCCCACTGTCAGGGATTTTCACTGAATCATTGACATCTGTGATTAAAAAGAGTGTTACAAATCCAACAAGAATTCTACTGAAAGAGGAGTTGGGGTATGAGACTCCTTGATGTTGTCCAGTTCCCAGGTTCTATTACTCCAGGGTCCCTCTAAGTGCCCCCACTGGGTTGTGTCCCCATTTGTGCTATGAAGCAGGACCCAGGACCACCACAGGCTGCGTGTGGATGGTTGCTGGGTTACTCCCTGCTTGGCCCATTTCTGCATTCTCAGACTTCTAAAAAGTTGAGTTGTAAGCTCACCAAAAGTCAGTCACATTTCTTTCTAGAATTATTGATGCCAGTTTCACTTGCTGTTGTAATTACATGACTTAACTCACTGTAAGGTAAACCAGTGATGTCTGAATGTGAGAAGGGATTTGTTATTTCCGTGAAATCAAAGCAATTCCTTTGGAAGATGGCCATGAGAGAAGAGCGAAAAGTTGCTGTTGAATTAGATGTGGGGGAGAAAACTCTTAAAAGACCAAGGGAAAATGTAAGAATCCAGAAGGATTCTCCACTCAAAATGTACTTTTTTTTTTGTTATTTTTTTTGTTTTGTTTTTGAGACAGAGTCTCACTCTGTCACCCAGGCTGGAGTGCATTGGCGCAATCTCAGCTCACTGCAAGTTCTGCCTCCCAGGTTCAAGCGATTCTCCTTCCTCAGTCTCCCAAGTAGCTGGGACCACAGGCACCCGCCACCACTCCCGGCTAATTTTTGTATGTTTAGTAGAGATGGGGCTTCACCGTGTTAGCCAGGATGGTCTCAATCTCCTGACCTCATGATCCACCCACCTCGACCTCCCAAAGTGCTGGGATGACAGGCATGAGCCACTGCACCTGGCCAAAATGTACTTCTTGATGATCCATTTTAAAGCAGATGAAACTGAAAATCATGTGCGATGTTATTATGGGCTGAATGGCATCTTCCACAGATTCATATGTTGAAGTCCCAACCCTCTAGTATCTCAGAATGTAACCGTATTTGAAGATAGGGTCTTTAAAGAGGTCATTAAGTGAAAACGAGGTCTTTAGAGTAGGCCCTAATCTGATGTGACTGATGTCTTTATAAGAAGGAAAAAAGACACCAGGGATAGGGATGCTCACACCCAGACCTTGTGAAGAGGCTGCAAGAGGGTGGCCAACTGCCAACCAAGTAACAGACCTGCCAACATCTTAACCTTGGACTTCCAGCCTCCTGAACGGTGAAAACATAAATTTCTGTTGCTTAACCCGTGCAGTATGGGGTATTTTGTTATGGTAGCCCTAGCAATCTAATAGAGATGTGTTCTAGGTGCGATTTATGCAAAGAGACGAGACAAAATACCAATCAGAAGACCCCACCTCAGAAGTTCCGTGAACAGATGTTTACGTGTGAAATGTTTAAGACGTGTGCATCTATTATTTTGTTGGGATTCACTGCCTGGCCTTCTGTTTTGATTAATGGACCAGGAACAGGTCCTTTTCCTCCAGACTGGAAGGTGTTTCCTGGGCTTGATGTCACTCTTTTATTTGTTCATAAACATTTGATCAAAGACGTATGTATCACGGACCTGCTTTGTGACGCACGGCATCATGGCGGCATGAGAGAAGTCACGAAGGATGTTCTAGGTAGATGTTGTTTTTGCCTTCAGATGCTAATAATAAGTAATATGAGTTGGACGCACAAATAACTCTCACTCGAGCCATTAGGGCGATGGACCATAACTGAGGAACATAAAGTGTCGTAAAAGTTCTCAGGGAGATGTGACCATTTCAGCTGAGGTGATCAGAGGACACAGTAATTCATGTTTTAGGGCTGAAGATAAGATTTGGGCTAGTGGAAATAGGTAGGAAGCTTACTCTAAGTAGAAGGATTGGTGTGAACAAAGGCACACACTCTGAAAAGTTACAAGACCTTTCTGGAGCGGCCAGTGGTTCAGTCCAACAAAGGCACCCTGATCTGTGGAAAAAGTGAAACTGCAAACCATCTTTCCCTGGTCCAGCTGTGCCTATCAGTTCCAGCCTAACTCCTACCCCTCACTGCCATCATCTTTTGGCTCCAGTGCCAGGAATCTTGCTATCTTCACATAGGATATGCTTTGTCACCTCCCTGCCTAGCTTGGCTTAAATCTATAACAACTCAGCTCAGTTGTCAGCTCCTCAGGGAAGTGGCGTGCGTTTCCTGTTTCTCTTATAACAAGTTACCACAAACTTAGCGGTGTAAAAGAACACAAATTTATTATCTTACAGTTTTATAGATTGGAAGTCTGACATGGAGACATCCAAAACAGTGGTGGCCCTTTTGCATGGCAGGAGAATACCAGCCTGAGTGAGGAGGAGGAGAGGAAGCAAGGAGGAAGGGGAGGAGAGATGCCAACACTGCCACATTTATGCCGATTTTTGTTTTGTTTTGTTTTGTTTTTTGAAATAGAGTCTCACTCTGTGCCCAGGCTGGAGTGCAGTGGCTCAATCTCTGCTCACTGCAGCCTCTGCCTCCTGGGTTCAAGCGATTCTCCCACCTCAGCCTCCTTGGCAGCTGGGATTACAAGCACCCCCAACCACACTCAGCTAATTTTTGTATTTTTGGTTCACATGGGTTTCACCATGTTGGCCAGGCTGGTCTCGAACTCCTGACCTCAAGTGATCCACCCGCCTTGGCCTCTCAAAGTGCTGGGATTACAGGCATGAGTCTCTGTGCCAGGCCAAATTTTGGTTTTGAGCATCCCCTGACCGACGGGCTCTTCTTAATTACAAGTGTTCACTTCACCTCTCTGTCCTTTTAGGACATCAGCAGTGGAGTCCGTTCCAAGATTGTCAATTATTGTAGTGACGTGAGAACCTGTATCCCTTGTCCTGTTTAGCAGAGTTGCTCGCATTCACCAAAGTTTGTTTTTCCAAGCTCCTGATGGCTATGAACACTGTGTGGGTTTTTTTTTTTTTTTTTTTTTTTGATTTTCACACATGGAGGGAGAGGTATTTCTTAGAGAGATTATCATTTTATGGTGCATTAAAATAAAAATACTTCTACTTAAAAAGAAAAAAAGTCTTCCCCAGTCTCACTGGGTTCCAGGTAATATGAGGCTGGATTCCTGTCTGAAAGGGTGAGGGTGGAGTCAGTTTCTCGCCTCTTCCAGTCTCTAGAGGCTTCCTACATGTCGCAGGCAATGGCTTCTTGCCCTATCTTTGCCAGCAATGACAGGTCCCCCAGGCGTCCCATCACCCTGACCTCCCCTTTTGCCTCTTGATCACTTTTAAGAATCCCTATGATTACTTGGGTCTGCCTGGATAATGCAGGATAATCTATTTAAAGTCAGCTGATTACAGCCGGGCGCGGTGGCTCACGCCTGTAATCCCAGCACTTTGGGAGGCCGAGACGGGCGGATCGCGAGGTCAGGAGATCGAGACCATCCTGGCTAACACGGTGAAACCCCGTCTCTACTAAAAATACAAAAAATTAGCCGGGTGTGGTGGGCGCCTGTAGTCCCAGCTACTCGGGAGGCTGAGGCAGGAGAATGGCGGGAACCCGGGAGGCGGAGCTTGCAGTGAGCTGAGATCGCGCCACTGCACTCCAGCCTGGGCGACAGTGTGAGACTCTGTCTCAAAAAAAAAAAGTCAGCTAATTAGTACCCTTCATTCTGCCTGCAGTGTGAATTCCCCTTTGCCATATAACCTCTTATACTTACAGTTTGGGGAGATTAAGGCATGAACACCTTGGGAGGGCCGTCTTCTGTCTATCCCAGAAACCTTTCTTACCTTTTTTGCCATCCATACCAGGCAGAGTTTTGCTCTCAGCATAGCTCACCTACAGTGCATCTTAAGCTTGACACTTACCATATAAATATATTTTATATTTTCATTGGAGTCTAAAATGCAAAATTATAAGTGTGTTTATCATCTCTTCCATTATACTTTGTGAGGGAAGATGCTGCCCCTTTTATCTCATTCTTGCTTTTGTGTCCCCAGTGTATTACACAATAAAGAGAGAGACAGGAGTGGGGAGAGTAAGGGGTGAAGAGTTCCCTGCCTGACAGAATGATGTGCAATCTGTTAGACAAAAACATTTCTTAATTACTCATTTGCAAACCTTTGAGAAAGGAGATAGCTGAGTGCTGGCATTTGCAAGAGAGTTTTTTATGCACTCCAGGCAGTGGGATCCTAAGAATACTGTACCGAGTCTACTGCTAAGAACAAGGGAGTAACAAACAAATTAGCAAGAAAAGCAACAAACAATCCTATCAAAAAGTGGGGCTAAGGACATGAATAGACAGTTCTCGAAAGAGGATATACAAATGGCCAACAAACATATGAAAAAATGCTCAGCATCACTAGTGATCAGGGAAATGCAAATCAAAACAACAATGCAATACCATCTCACTCCTGCAAGAATGGCCATAATCAAAAAATCAACAAATAATAGATGTTGGTGTGGATGCAGTGAAAAGGGAACACTTCTCCACTGCTGGTGGGAATGTGAACTAGTACAACCACTATGGAAAACTGTGTGGAGATTCCCTAAAGAACTACAAGTAGAACTACCATTTGATCCACCAATCCCACTACTGGGTATCCACCCAGAGGAAAAGAAGTCATTATACGAAGAAGATACTTGTACACACATGTTTATAGCAGCACAATTTGCAATTGCAAAGAACATGTATGTTCTTACTCATAAGTGGGAGCTAAGCTATGAGGATGCATAGCCATAAGAATGACAGTCGACACTGGGGACTCAGGAAGAAAGGGTGGGAAGTGGGTGAAGGATGAAAGACCACAAATGGGGTTCAGTGTATACTGCTCGGGTGATGGGTGCACCAAAATCTCACAAATCACCACTAAAGAACCTACTCATATAACCACATACCACCTGTTCCCCAAAAACCTATGGAAATAAAAAATTTTTAATAAAAGAGAAAACAAAAAGAGAGCAGGATGGAGAGGAGATCATGAATATGTCTGCCACAGTTCACCTTTGTACCTTTTCTTTCTTCTCTTCACAAAGGAGGGATGAGAAAGCAGGTAAAGAAACATGGTGACGTTACGGAGAGGCTGGATTCAGCTGAGCTGAGCAAGGGCTTCCTGGAGGCCTTGGGACAGGCATGTGTCACAAAGCAATCCCGAGGTAACCACCAGGCATCAGAAAGCCAGGGGTCTCCTCCGCAGAGGTGAAATGGTAAGAAGGCAGCATTTGCCTTGGGGCTCCACACTCTGGATCTCACCTGCTTCCCGGAACCTGCCTTTTCACTGTCCAGCACACAGTCCTGCTTTTCACCTGATGCAGAAGAACTGGCTGAGTATCGCCGCCTTATTTAGACATTGATCCATTTACGTGACTAAAATAACCCACATAATCGTACAAAAGCAGCTGAGTCATTTCCTGAAGTGATTTTGTAGCTATTCTCAGTCCCTTACCTCTCAGACATGTACAGGAATAGGCTTTGTCTGTCCCCGTGTCCACGGTCAGTCAGGAGGGACATGGAGCAGAATCCACATCCCCCATCTCCAAATTCATTATCTCCAGAATTCGTTCGCCAACTCTTAGCCTGGAGTGTTTGCAACCTGGAACCTCTCAAAGGTTCAGAACTGACCCCCAGATTTAAATGATTAAGATGACTCTTGCGGTGAATAACTGTCAATCTGTTCTGACCATTGCTCCACTGCCTCCCGTCCCACTTTTCCTGTGGTGTGGTGTTTTTTTGCTCATATTCTTGATAATAGAAATCGTTTTGTGAACACATGCTCTGTGTCCGGGCATTTCATATCTATTATTTCTACCTCAAAATTCTTGCAAATACATTGTGTTCTTTTCATCTTATCGCTAAAGCAGCTTCTGCAAGAGTGCATAGTTAGTAAGCAACTGGTTTATGTCATCTAGATCAAACTCCGAAACTGATTTTACTTTTCGAATTGTTCCAGTGTGTCAGTGTGGTGAGCAGGGCAGGAGGGAGGGAGGTGGATGGTGCAGAGTGGGAGAAGAGAATTCAGATAGGTCAATAGCAACTTAAACTGCTCTTTCTGAGTTCGCTCAAATGCGAGCTTGTATGGTTCCCATTGAGACTGTTTTAGAAGCATCCTTAAAATATTTATGAGGAAAGCTTAGGTGACATCTGGGACATATGTTATTGGATGAGTCAGAGAATTTCTTCTCCCCTTCCTTCATTTGGGTGATTAAAACAAATCTTTACCATCAGCAGGGTGGGCTCAGTTTAGAGGGTGCTAGAGAGACTGGCAGTGTTCAAATCATGCTCCTATGGGTTGGTCCTATAGGGTAGGCTTCTCTCCACCAGGCTCGATGGCCACCTTGGTCTTGGCCACATGGTGCTGCTGGGCCTCCTCATGGCTTGTTTTGGTGCTTCTTGGCCCTGATGTCCTTAATAAACACCAGTAGGGTGCTACCATCCATCTTTTTCATCATTGTCTCTGTGCTTCAAGAACTTGATGAGGGTATGCAGGGCTTGTCCAAGGACACACACGTCGCTTGTACGATACCTGGGGCTCCCGCCACGGAAAAAGTGACTGACTGTGGGCCTTTCAGGGCTGTGAACATCTTTCAGCACAGGCTTCTTGACCTTCAAAGCCAGCTTTGGCTTTGATTTTGCAGAGGAGGGGTGTGGTGTCGGGGTTTCCTTCTTTCCTTTCAAAACCACCTTCATAAAAAGGATCTCTCAGTCCCAGATGTTTTATGTCTTGTAGGATCATTTGCCCTGAACACAATAAACAGAAATAAAGTATACAAAAGGTTGACATCACTTTTATGATGTTCTGAAGCAGAACAAATTCTGAACAGAAAAAGTAAGAACCTTCAAAATGTAGCAACCTGGGAAGCCAGCAAGAAAGCAAATTGTTTACAATAAGAGCTGCTCAATAGAATTTGTCCTCGCATTTACCCTTCTTGTAGGAGACCCACTGGGTCACTAATTACTAAAGAGTCAGGAATGCAAACGAGATTGATCGGCATCTAATTCCCAGGAAGATGACAAAACTGGCTTATCAATAAACTTTTACAAAGCTAGGAAAACAAATGAAACGCAGATTTGACAAATTAGCCTTGAGATTAGTGCACAGTGGGATCACTTCAGGCATTTAGTTTTGCCTCTTGCCCAGATAAAATCCTACTGGGAGTTACCGCTGCTTTAGCATTTGCAGGATGGAATCCTAAAAGAAATGCAATGACATTACAGAATTCATGGCTTTTGCTTTCAAAGCAGCAGTTTGAAAAATAAATTTGTGTGTTAAACATTAAGATGAAGTTTAATACCTACTTGTTAGAAACCTTTGAAGAGAGAAAATAGGATACTTTGTTCTGGAATAGATCACTAGCTTGAATTTGACATTACTTTTATCACATTTCCTTTGAAAGATGTTTCTGACTTAACACTTGACCTCTTTGAGAAGATAAAAGTCCTATATCCTATTGACAAAAATGTGTGTTTGTGTAAATGAAATACATTGTGTAATCACAAAAATATGGTTTAATGGTTTCAAGATTATATGATTTAAAATAAATTTCAAAACATCGAGCTTGATACCCTACATTTATAAACACGTTTACACGTATATGGCACAGGTATGGTACATATACAATGTCTCTGTAATAAGTTATACTGTAATTTCTTTGTCTTAAAATTTTCAGGATAAAACATAAACCATCCTAAATGTACATTCATGTTCTATTTGTTTGGGGCAAACAAGCAACCAAAAAACCACAAAGAAGAAAATAAGCATATTTGTATCATTTTTTAAAATTTTTGAATGAAACATTATTCTATCCAAATAAAACACCTAGAAATGTATATTTTAAAAAACACTGATCCCTGGGTTCTTCTCCCAGAGGACCTGATATAAATAGATCTGTTGTGTGGTACTGGGCCTCAAGATATTTGAAAGCATCCCGTGTGCTCCTAATGATCACCTAATGAGGTGGCAAAGTTGAGAACCAGTGTTTTATTTGCTATTTATAATGTAGTGTTTCCGAACCTTGGATACTCAGCACATGCATTTAATTCTGCTTCTATACTATATCCTACACCAGCACTCCTCAAACTTTAGTGTGCCGCTAGAGTCACTTGGAGGGCTTGGGCCCCACTCTCTCATTTGGTAAGTGGGGGTGGGGCCTGAGAGTTTGCATTTCTTAATTCCCACGTGATGCTGATGCGGCCGTTCCGGGGCCACACTTTAAGAATTACTGTCTGAAACAGAATCACCTGGGGACTCTTGTTAAAACCGCTATCCAAAGTGAGTCCTCCTCCTACCAACGAGGTCTTGACTCGTTGACAGCAGAAGTGGAGCCTGTCTGTGTTTTCATCTAGCGCCTCCAACAATTCTGACATTTGCTAGGTATAGGAAATACTGTGATAGTGTACTGAAGTTAAATCCACGTATTTCAAAAACGTATGGAGTTTAAGCAGTCTAACATCAAATATCAAATCGGTGATATTCAAAGTACAGGTGAGGAGCCTTCTACCATCTTTGTGATCAAAGACATGTATCCAAATACAACTTCCTTGAAGGTATCAATAATTGAGTGAGTCGTGATCCTGACAGATGCACATGAGCTTTGAATGAAATCATTGTCTCTTAAGGGTGGGACCTAGATCTCTTTTTCTCATTATTGCCAGTCACTAACAGAGTGCCTGGGACCGAGCAGGGGTATGTAAATGTCACACACAACAGAGTTCACTGACGTTTATATCCTGCTGTACAATACTATAGCTTGTATTAGCAAAACACATTTTATTAGCAACCTGCATATCTGCTAATTTAAGCAATTCTGATTCAGGATTCCGTATTATCTCCATTTTCCCATGAGGAAAGGACCCTAGCGTATCATGACAAGGTGGTTATCACAGAGTCCTCACTGGATCGACCTCTCTTCCATTAGGCCCAGTGCATTTCCTTCTGTCTCATAATGATGCCCTCTCGTCAACATTCGAAGCTCCCAGGGGTGTCCCTTTTCATGGCATTGACTTAGGAGAATTTCACTGTAATGAAAAATACCTTATATCAATGTTTTATGTGGTATGGTATGTGAACTATACTAATCTGCTCGAGTTTTAAAAGAATGTATACATATTAGGAAAAAAGTGCAGCTAGCATACAAAATCCAAGATATTTTACTAGATACTATTTTGCCAATATTTTATCAATATGTTATCAATTATACCAATCGTTTTCCTGAGGCTGACGTGGACAATTAGATTTCTAAAAAGTGGTCTGCTTTAAGGAATTATGTTAAGAAGTAATAACGTGGGTGTCACTGCCATACAACAAAAGTTATGTGAATGTTTATGTTGGGGAAGCATTGCTTTGTACGATAAACAGTAATATTGTGTTTAGACAACATGGTCTTTAATACCGCTTAGAAAGTGGTGGGTTGTCAGAGAACATGTACATGATTGACAGTTATTTACTGAGGAAGGTCTAGATTTCCAATATTTCTTGAATTGTGTGTATGTGTGCGTGTGCATGTGTGTGTAATTTTCCTTTGACTTCTAAGAGTTTGTGTTATAGAAGCTTGATGAAATAGCCATGATTAATTACAACCCTTTTTATGAAAAGGATTTCAATGAAAAAGCAAGCTTTCTTTTCTTCTCTTTTTTTAAAGGAAGAGGTTTCCTTCTATAATCAAGACAATATATTCTTTTAAAGTGGTATTTCTTGACATTTATAGTGCTGGTGACAAGGTCATAATTTCCATCGTAATGAGATGCCTTTTAATAATGCATAACCCCTAACGTAGAAAGCAGCGCAACATCTCACAGGCTGTGTTCATGGTGAATATTTCCTGCCGAGGTCTGGGAGTGTCTGAGTAGGTCACATGTTGACTTAGCAGCTCCAGTGGCCTTTCCTCTATGGTGCGCCGTAATCCAGGCCTCTTCCAACTGTGTTTGAATAGACCGAGATGCTTTGAGCAAAGAATTCTGGATTTTTCTGCTTTTATTTCAGAGAATGGTTAACTGTGAATAAAGGCTCTCAGTGAATTCTCATGAGTTTTTAATGGTCATAGCTGAGAATGAGGAGGAGGTGATAGGATTGGATTTTGACTTTAGAAACACTTGGGTTTTTGTTTCCCCCAGTGTTTGAATAATATCTCATGCAGAGGTATTGCCACTGCCACAAGGGGAGAAAAAAAGATTTCATCCAGTTATATGCGCGCGCGCGCACACACACACACACACACACACACACACACAGAGTGATTAGGAAGTAATGGATACATACAGTAAACGTTTTTAAATACATAACATGTTTAAGAAGGGGATGAAAACAAATCACTCATTCTTTCGTGGCTGTATCTGAGCCTCTGTGTGTGTCACTGCACTGGCTGTGCCTCCTGAGGACATTATTGCTCACCACATTTGTACCTGGTGGCGTAGCTGGAGTATTGTACCAAATGTTGTCAAATATTCTTTTAAAATGAGGTTTTAATATTCTGCAGATAGGAATAACAAAGCTTTCCTGTGAGTTTCTAAAATCCACTCGAGTCTGAGATTGACGTGGTGTGGATAAAGCCACTGAGATGGTATTAACCTGTCTTTTAAACACACACATGAGCTATAAAAAGTGCGACTTGGAAGTGCCCAGCACAATGACGGGAGGTCATAGGGTTTCATCTGTATTTATTAAATAACCACGAAAAACATCACTGTAACAGAATAATTGACACATATTATTGGTCAAGCTGTGACATAGTAGGCATATTTTAGGTAAGCACCTTCTATAATGTAAAAGGAATGCAGTTATAACTTTAAGATGGCCACAGTAACTAAAGCCAGTCCCTGTTCATGTCGTTGCTTGCTGCTGTGATTTAAGAGATTGTGTACTGTATGATTTGCGTTACAGAACCACTTCTCTTTCTAATATCTGTAGCAGATTTGAATTATACAATAAATTTTGCAAAATCGCCCTTGTCTCTCCCACCTATGGCTGTACTTTCATGTTCACTGGCTTTAAAACATGAATGATGAGAGGAAAACTATGGTGCCAAGTATCTGCCTCCATTTGTCAGCGTTTACATTCTCCGTTAATTACTGATGTTGTGCAGTCAGTAATACACAGCACCGGAAAGAAACACAAGCTTTGTTAGAATAGAACATCTTTTTTTTTTTTTTTTTTTTTTTTTTTTCCTGTGTGTTTTCCTATAGATTTGCTAAACATCTTCACATCTTCAATCCATTCCGTTGGATGTCATTTAATTTGGTCTTCGTTTTTGCAGAACATGCATAGCATAAAGGTGTTAAATGTTTTTTCTTTGCAGCTGTCACTTTGTGTTTCTTATTTATTTCCTTGGATAGGTATCTTCCCCCTTGCAGATGTTTCTTTGTGTTTCTTCTTGACTTTGTTTTGTTTCTCAGGCAGATCATCATTTCCTTAGCAGAGATGGAAGACAAGATCTGTCTTGAAGCCACTCTGCCTTTGCTCTTCCTCCCTGATGGGTCTGGCTTCGTGCAGCTGCCCGTCCCTTCTCTGATGCAGTGATGGTTAACTTGAAGGCGCACAGCTGCCCAATCTCTTTTGATGTTTCCTGCTTCACACGGGGACTACTCTTCTTATTCCTGTGTTGAGAAATTTAAGCAAGACCTGCCATTGAAGCAGCATTGTGTAACATGATTTATATTCGGGGTATTGTTATCACGTCTCTGGAAATAACCTCCAGTTCTTTTAATTAAATTAGTGACTAACTTCCAGGAAATAACCCAAAGGTCATGATTATCATTGCAGTTCTAAAGGCGTATGTATAAGGAAAAACAAGTCAATTATCCTTTTGGGTTTCAGTTAATTTGATTCACACATTGCTCTCTATAATGTTGTACAAACAAAGGAAAGCAGTATTTGTTCTTCACATACTGCAGATTTCTGTTCATTCCCATTCTTATGGATAAAATGTCCTATGCACTTAAAGCATCAGCACACAGTACGTAAAACAACAAAACCCGAAAGAGGTAAATTTTGATATTGGCGTTATCCCTTTGACTTTTGATTCATTCACTATTACTCAGTTCCTCTATCTGCTAACATATATATATATATTTTATTTATCTATTAACATACATACTTTTTTACATGAATTTCCAACTTTTCTGGGAGAATTATTATTTGAGACTGCTCTGAAGCTTAAAAGTGCTGTTAAACAAGTATTTTCATTTATCATGAATATGGTTTTAAGTCCTTGCACAAGGAACAGAGGTAAATATACATTTAAACATTCCTCCTAGGTATTGTGAAAAAAGAGTATTATTTCAATTCTGCAAGGCAGAAAAAGTGCTCTAGCTTTCTGAGAGTTTGCAGTTTGAAACTTACATTTTTTCAATCCATTGTGAAGTCCCCTGCAGGCAGAGCTGTGTCTGGGTATTCAGCTGATAGCAGAAGCATTCTTCCCTCTCATCCTCACCATAACCAGATCCAACAGGGTCTGGTTCATAATTTATCTCAAGTTAGTCCATTTGATAGAGCTGTCTCTTCTAATGCCAACCAGGGAAGGTCATGAATCCGAGTGAATTTGTTAAGGCCTGGACAAGACAAGATCAACGTGGAAAATCTTTGCTATCTTACCAGCCCCCAAACTTTACATTTCCTGAGGCCACTTTGCACAGTTCAGCATGCTTTCACCAGTTACAGCTGGGAATATGAACTTCTTCGATAACACAGGACGGACATGGGGACACCTAAACGAGAAGGTCATTCACACGCAGCATTTCACCTCCTTCACATCTATCTGCACGACAAAATACTGAGAAAGTGGAACCTATTTCTACAGGGTTTGGTTCTATTATTTCTATTTGCACCACCATCAAATTTCAGATATGTTAGGAAGTTCTTTCATGTAATTCTGAGACATCAAGTCCTATGAACACCACAGCACTATTCCTGTGGTCCTCCCTCTATGAGAAATACTTTCCTAGAGCTCAGAAACTGGTCTCTATGGAGACCAGATCTAGAAATGATTTATCTTAGCATAACACATTTTTAGGACCAGACTTTTCCAGCTAAATGCATAGTTATTTCATATACCCAGCAATAGAAATGTTTCCAAAATAGTACTTCCAATTAGGTAAAAATATTATAATTATGGGAGTGGTTAACCTTGTATTTATCAATATATTTTTGCCACATATCAGTATTAAAAGTATTCCCACTGTTACTTCAGTGGGAAAGAAAGTTGTCCCATTAGCAATTTGGGTTAAGATAGAAACAAAAGTGTTCTTGACTTACTTGGGAACAAAAGATATTCTGTAGATAGAGCTGAACCCACAATGATTATACCAATGCATTTCACCGTAAAGTTTCTAGTTTACTTCTCGATTATTCCTCTGAAAGATTTACTGTAATAATTCCCATATTATAGGTGAAATAAGGAATAAGAGTGACATCAACCTTTCTAGTAATCATAGAGTAAATTTCTCACTGGCCTCACTCCTATGTAAAGCCATTTTCAGTCCTGGAGCATAAGAAATATCTTTCTTAGTATTAATAAAAGAACAGGAGTTACAGAGAAAACAATGGCTTAGCTATCCAAGGGATGCTGAAATAAGGAAAGGGATAATTTTTATAGGATTGGGGATATTAAAAAATACAATAATGCAAGGAGAGTAGAGAGACTTAGAGTTTATGACAAGACTACAAAATCTGTCCTTTTCTTTTTCCTTTTTTTTCACTTCTTGCAACGTATCGATTATATCTTCGTGCGGTGGTGATTTGGGTAGAAATGGCGGTTTCAGTGCCTTTTCTGTACCTGTTTCCAATTGATTGTTGCTCATACTTCCTGGGGTTTTGCTGGAGTCTCTCTGTCATGCGGGAGGAGGAGAGGGAAGAAACTCGCCTGGTTGAAATTGCATTTACTCTGCTCTAGGAAGAAATGAAAAGATCCATCTAATTGCTACTATGCAATTGTAGGACTGCCCATCTGGCCTGAAATATATAGTATGTTTTCATTTCGCCACGAGGCTGACTCCTGAGGGGAATTAGTTTCCTGATGAAATTATAGCCCCTGCTCTTATAGGTTTTAAAGCAGCACTGAAGTAAATCTAAAGCGCTAGCCACTGAAATAGAGCCTCAGAGATCACTGGAATTAGGTCAGCTTTCCTAGGTTCATTTTGAAAAATCAGTTTCCAAATTGAGATTTGTGGACCTGGAAAAGTCCATTTTGTTCATTTCCATAACTTTAGAAAATCCATTCGGTTGCTCGTCCTGGGTAAAACCTCACTTTACCTGCGTGTGCTGTAGCTGAGCAGGGGCAATGTATTTTCCTAGAAAGAAGAACGCAGATGCTATAGCTGACTGGTTTTCTTTTCATGAATTGTATATTGATTTATATTTTAATGAAACTTTGGCCGGTCTACTAAATGTAAGTTTCTCGGAGACAAGATGTTAATCTGTATTTAATGCATGTATCATAAGGTTAAATCTGGCATGAAAGGCAATTGAGATTACCACAGTTCTTTGGTTCAGTGCTTTACGGGAGAGAACAGAAGCACAAATCTAATTTTACAAGGAAATTGCTGAAAGAATTGATGTAATACAATGGGTGTAATAGAACAAGGTATTTAAAATGCGCATGCTCAGGTGGGTAATAAGCGCTGAGACATTATCAGAGGCCACTGGAAAAGCACAGTTGCTAAAAAGACCCTATGTCTTTTGATAGCCATAAGTCAGGTTATTAACTTTGTCTTTTTTCAGTTTGATGTTTTACTATTAAGGTGACTTCAAGCATATTTTATCTTGAACGATCCAAACAAAAAGTGTATGTGTGTGTGCATGAATTTGAATATATAATTATGTGTATATATATATATATGGCGCTGTGCACAGGTATACAGCAGAACACTGCTGGAATGCTGGTGTTGGGTGAAACGGAACTCCAGTCAGAGCCTGTGACCGTTTCAATGAGAAGAATGTTTTATAGATGGGCAGCACTGAGAGGCAATTTAATCACGTGTATATATGTGAATGTGTGTTTATAGAAAAATAAATACAAATATGCCATTTTATTATAACATTAATTAGAAAGGGCATGCATCGCCATCCTTGGAATTTCCTTCGCATTTTAAAATAAATTTTTAAGGAGGGAGAGAAGGAGTTGAAAGTGATTTACAAAGTTTAAAAAATGCGAAGTTAAGTGGAGGTGGTGAGGCCAGCATCCCACTGAGAAGCGAGAAGAATGACAGTAGAGTCTGCTGCTGGTCTTTTGGGCAGGTGTGGCCACACTTTCCCCACTTTTCTGATGCCACCTGCTCATGGTCCATTTGCTATAGTGGGTTAGATCCTAAGAAATAAGGAGCAAAGTAATCAATGACCCAGGTGAGCCCCGGAGACTGCAGGGTGACAGAGGAAAAAGACAATCATGAACCAAGGCTCTGACGGAGCAGAGACCACCTGAGATGGCCTGTGTGGAGGGACTCATTTTGTGGATTTCTGGATGAACCAAAAAGCAAGAGAGGGCAGATCGATTCGATATTATAGATAATTACTTAACTATCTATACTCTCTCTGATTGAGCAGTCTGGGTTTTGCAGTGGGCATTAACATTACATTTATGAACTTAATATCACTGATCATTAGAGAAATGCAAACCAAAGCCACAATGAGATATCATCTCATAAGAGCCAGAAGAGCTATAAGTAAAAAGTAAAAAGTAACAGATGTTGGCAAGGTTGCAGAGAAAAGGGAGCCCTTATACACTGTTGGTGGGAGTGTAAATTAGTTCAATCATTGTGGAAAGCAGTGTGGCAATTCCTCAAAGAGCTAAAAACAGCTCTTTGAGCTGTTTGATCCAGCTCTTTGATCCAGCAGTCCCATTATTGGGTATATACTCAAAAGAATATAAATCATTCTACCATAAACACACAGGCACGCAAATGTTCATTGCAGCGTTATTCAAATTACCAAAGACATGGAATCAACCTAAATGCCCATCAGTGACAGGTTGGAAAAAGAAAATATGGTACATACACATCATGAAATACTATGCGGCTATAAAGAAGAATAGATCATGTCTTTTATGGGAACATGGATGGAGCTGGAGGCCATTATTCTTAGCGAACTAACACAGGAACAGAAAACCAAATACCACATGTTCTTACTTATAAGTGGGAGCTAAATGATGAGAACTCATGAACACAAAGGAGGGAACAACAGACACTGGGGGCTACTTGAGGATGGAGGGTGGGAGGAGGGAGAGAAGCAGAAAAAAATAACTATTTGATACTGGGCTTAATACCTGGGTGATGAAATAATCTGTACAACAAACCTCTGTGACACTAGTTTATCTGTGTAACAAACCTTCACATGTACCCCTGAACCTAAAGTTTAAAAAAAAAAAAAGCATAAACTCCAAAAGGACATTTTCAGAAGGAGGTGCCTTTTTTTTTTTTTTTTTTTTTTAGATAGAGTCTCGCTCTGTGTAAAAGTCACTCCAGCACTTCAGGCTGGAGTGCAGTGGCATGATCTCAGCTCACTGCAACCTCCACCTCCTGGGTTCAAGTGATACTCTTGCCTCAGCCTCCTGAGTAGCTGGGATTACAGGAGCCTGCCACAACAACTGGCTAATGTTTTTGTATTTTTAGTAGAGATGTGATTTTACCATGTTGGCAAGGCTGGTCTCGAACTCCTGACCTCAAGTCATCTGCCTGCCTTGACCTCCCAAAGTGCTTGGATTACAGGCATGAGCCAAAAGATGTCCTATTTTAAAAGCAGTATGTTAAGTAGCATTGGAAGAACAAATTAAGCATCAAGAAATACAGTGGATTCATTCCTAATAATTTATAGAGCTTTCAATGGTTAATGCACAAGAAGAACGTGTGTTTTTCTCTATGCTTCCCCTCACTACCATCAAAGGCCACTGACAAGATACCTTTTTAATAATTGTATTCTATTTCTGGCTGTGCGTGGAGGCTCATGCCTGTAATCCCAGCACTCTGGGAGGCCAAGGCGGGTGAATCACCTGAGGTCAGGAGTTCGAGACCAGCCTGGCCTATATGGTGAAATCCTATCCACCAAAAATACAAAAATTAGTTGGGTGTGGTGACGCATGCCTGTAATCCCAGCTGCTCCAGAGGCTGAGGCAGGAGAATCGCTTGAACCTGGGAGGTGGAGGCTGCAGTGAGCCGAGATTGTGCCACTGCACTGCAGCCTGGGTGACAGAGTGAGACTCCATCTAAAAAAAAAAAAAAAAAAAAAAAAAGAGAATAAGGAAAATTGTATTCTATTTCCTAGAACTATTTTAGATGATTACATATAATCTGCTATGATCTGAATGTTTGTTTCCCTCCAAAATTCATGTTGAAACTTAACCCTTACTGCAAGAGTGTTAAGAGATGGGGCCTGCAGGGGGTCATCCGGTCACAAGGGCTCCACCTCATGAATGGGACTAGTGCACTAATAAAAAAGCTTCAGGCCGGGTGCAGTGGCGGACTCCTGTAATCCCAGCACTTTGGGAGGCCAACACGGGCGGATCACAACGTCAGGAGATTGAGACCTTCCTGGCTAGCACAGTGAAACCCCGTCTCTACTAAAAATACAAAAAATTTAGCCAGGTGCAGTGGCAGGTGCCTGTAGTCCCAGTTACTCAGGAGGCTGAGGCAGGAGAATGGCGTGAACCCGGGAGGTGGAGCTTGCAGTGAACCGAGATCACACCGTTGCACTCCAGCCTGGGTGACAGAGTGAGACTCCGTCAAAAAAAAAAAAAAAGCTTCAGAGAGCTGCCTGGCCTTTTTGCCGTTTCACCATGTGAGGATACCCAGGCAGTGCCATCTGTGAGAAACAGGTTCTCATCAGATGCTGAATCTGCCAGTGCTTTAATCTTGAACTTCCCAGCCTCCAAGACTGTGAGTAATACATTTCTGTTGTTTATAAATGACCCAATCTCAGGTATTTTTCTATAGCAGCAGGAATGGATCAAGAAGGAAACTTTATTTTACTTGGTGACCCTGACATTTTGCACCAAAAAGGGAGTGGGCCTAGGGATTTTATTTAGTAGATAAGTCCTTCAAGTGGTAAGGCTAAAATTCTGTTTGAGAATTAAAAGGTCCTAGATTCTGTGAGTCCTGAATACAGAGTTGATGGTCAGAACCTGATACGGTTTGGCTCTGTGTCCCCACCTGAATCTCATCTTGTAGCTCCCATAATCCCCTGGTGTTGTGGGAGGGACCCGGTGGGTGACGATTGAATCGTGGGGGCGGGTCTTTCCCGTGCTGTTCTCGTGATAGTGAATGGGTCTCATGAGATCTGATGATTTTAAAATTGGGAGTCTCTCGCACAAGCTCTTTCTCTGCCTGCTGCCATTCAGGTAAGATGTGACTTGCTTCTCCTTTCTTTCCGCCATGATTGTGAGGCCTCCCCAGTGATGTGGAGCTGTAAGTCCAATACCTCTTTTTCTGTAAATTGACCAGTCTTGAGTATGTTTTTATCAGCAGCGTGAAAAGGGACTAATACAGAACCTGTGTCCAAAAGGAGTCACATGCAAATAAAAATTCCAAGCTGTCAAAGCGCACAGGGCAGGTCTGCCTGTCAAAAGCCCTGCGTGTTCTATTGTGGACCTTCATGCATTAGCTCCTTCAACCAGTGTCACCACGATTCGAGGACCTGAGCTGGAGTGGTCACTGGTACCTTACATCAATTACTATCCAAGTGAAAGAGGACTACCACAGCCTTATCATCTACAGTCTCAGAAGGAATATAGCTCACATCATGGATACCTCATGGCAGCTAATTTTAAGAGTTGACTAAATTTTTTTTTTTTGAAACGGAGTCTCGCTCTGTTGCCCAGACTGGAGTGCAGTGGCATGATCTCGGCTCACTGCAAGCTCCACCTCCAGGGTTCACACCATTCTCCTGCCTCAGCCTCCCGAGTAGCTGGGTCTACAGGCGCCTGCCACCTAGCCTGGCTAATTTTTTAGTAGAGACAGGGTTTCACCGTGTTAGTCAGGATGGTCTCCATCTCCTGACCTTGTGATCTGCCTGCCTCGCCCTCCCAAAGTGCTGGGATTATAGGCGTGAGCCACCACGCCGGCCCTAGGGTTGATTAATTCTTAAGGCAGGTGCGTTCTAAGGAGTATTTGACTTACCCATAGGAAAATTTGGCACATTTCAGGCACCACGGATGACCTGAAAGAGGATTTTGATACAACAGTTGCAAGGGAGATGAAAGGATCACAACAGAACCTTCAACGTAGAAAAAGCAAAGATGGGCATGAGTTTATGGCTGGGAGCTGGTGCTGTGTGTAGGTGGTGGCCTGGGCCCGTGGGTTAAAGGTACCAGGAAGTCGGCCCATTCCTTTCCTTCTCCCAAATTTCTCAGCAGTTAGATGCTCACTCGTTGGAGTTAAGAAATCAGGGAGGACAAGTTTGCCTCTAGGCTTTTCAGTAACACACGCTGTAGGTTATCAGACAGTACAGCTGTGAAAAGCAGGTTTTAACATGTTGGGGACAGTTCAAAGTGGGATGCACAGAATAAACCTTGCTTAGGAGGACAGGCCCAGGGGAGGCCCGTGTGCAGAGAGGTGGTGAGTTGTTGGGAAGCTGCTAGGAACTATGGCAGTTGTATTAGTCAGTGTTCTCCACAGGGACAGAGCTGATAGGATATATGTATATAGGAAAGGGAAAAATAATAAATTTAGGGGGAATAATTTAGGGAGAATTGGCTCACACAATTACAAGGCAAAGTCCCACAGTAGGCCATCTGCAAGCGGGGGAAAGAGAAGTTGGTGGTGGCTCAACTGCATATGGGCTGCTTGTTGCAGGCGTAACAGCCACCTTTACCAGCCTCCTTGTAGGGACCAGGAGCTCAAATCCCACTGCCTCTTCAGATTAGCTAAAGATTTGCTGTTAGAACATTAACATATGAATGGAAAATGTTGTTCTGTAAAATGTTGTCAGTAACACTGACTCTGTGCTCAATATTCGTGTGCCTCTAGAAAACCTAGTTGCCCTTTTTCCATTAACTAATCGAAGGATCTTTTTGTGTGAAGAAGAGAAGGGAGAAGAAAAGGAAAAAAGAAGGAAGAGAAAATAGGGAGGAGGAGGGAAATGAAGCTTGTTTTAGTTTGCAAACGAGAGGACAGGCAAGTATGAAAGCTTGGGGATTCAAGCCTTCTCTCTGGGAGATTTGAAAGCAATGGAAAGAAAAGAGGATGTCATCATAACTTGTCTGGACACACAATCAGATAAAGCCAGAGCCCACCTCCAGCTTGCAAGTACCTGGCTGAAATGTCCTGCAGGTCAGTAAAGATTATTCAGAAAATGTGTCAGCAGAGCCAGCTCATCAACCGTGTAGATCGTGGTTCTGATGTGAGAAAAGGTGAAGGTTTAAGAGGGCGAAAGGTTTAAGTCTCACTGGTTAGCTAAGAGTTCCTTAAATCTAGAATAAAATAAAGATGTGCTGGCTGATAGCTCAAGAATTGAACCTCCTCTATAATTCTATAAAGTAATTACATGAAGTAACGACAGAAATCTGAATGGGGATGTCTGCAAAAAGGGAGTGGGCGGTGAGACCTTTGCTCCCCTTTGCTGACAATCCACTTGCATTCATGGCGACCTGGTCTTTACAGCTCCTTGGTTCGTCTTAAAGGATCAGCGGGGAAAGGTCTGGAGTGTGGATAGTCATCACCAGGTGCCTTTCTTCTGGTAAATTTTGCAGAATTGTTATGAAATAGTTGAAAGAGAAGGTAAAAATATTCAAATTCAGTGATGCATATCATTTTTTGCTATTTGAATTTAGAGAAGATCATGGAAAAGGAAACTTGCGAATGGAGTCTGAAGGAATGCAAGTCTGGGAAGCAAATGACTTTTGAACTGAGGCAAGTTGGCTCTGTGTATATTCTGTGTATATTATAGATGGTAATCCGCCAATCTGGCCAATGACAAGAAGCAAAACATTAGTTCTTGTACAATGAAAACAGCTGCAGCAAAAATTCTCAGGACTTCCTTCTTTTATGGAAATATCACAAAGAAACAAGTTGCAAAGTATCTTTCTATACTACCTTTAATATCCCACTTTTATTTGTCCAGTGAGTCTTTCAAAGTTTTAAGCCCAAATGAAAATGTGGCCGTTTGTCAAAATACCCCTGTTCTCCCCACCTTTTCTTTTGTAGTTCAATTCCTTTTCTTCAGGAAATTGCTGTGTATTGGTTTTCAAATATTTTGCAATGTGTTTGTCCTGTCCATAACTAGAATGGAGCTGTTTTCCCCAAACCTGAGTTTCTGTTTACACCCACCTCCAAAGCTGTCTGAAGCAGGGCTCCATGCCCAGTTTTGTCTGACTTCAGTTTCCTTTTTGTTTCCTTGGATTTCCCTTTATTTTTCCCCCTTAAGCCTTTCCTGGCTTTCCAGATTCTTCTTCCAGCCCCGACGGCTGTGTCTCAAGGGTCTGCAATGGGGAGCATCACTTTGCTTTCATTCCTACCCATTCAAGTGCTGGTTGGGCCTGGTGAGGTGGTGGGTGCAGAATCCTGCTGAAGGCAGCTCTTGGCCCTTTGGAACCATGGCTCTTACCCCACTTCTTCTCCTTCTCCTTCCACAGAAAGACCTTAGTTAAGGTTATTAGTGTGACTGGCAATAATAATACCATTATACTGGTAAGGATGATATAAGTGGGTTCAGGAGGTAGAGGGTATGAGCAATTTGGATGAAAGGAGACAGCTGACGAGGAATGAAAACCTTCCCTATGTAGATACGAGAGAACATGAGCCTAGGGACAGCAAAAGAGCCTTGAGTGATGGCAATAACAGTGTGGAATCTCAAGTTGCAGGCCTGAATAAATATGTGGCAACGTGCAGAGACCATGAGCAGATGCAAAGAGACGTTTATAATTGCGTTGGATTGTTCCTTCCTTGCAGAGGAAAGCATGTTTAAATAATAATTTAAAAAAGCTCTTGAGACTCCTTCTTGGCTCTTTAATTATTAGAGTCTTTGTAAGAGTGTAGAAGGTTGCCTTCTCTGACAACGTTAAATTTATAAATTTCACTGCTGGGAAACTTAAAGATTTTTCTCAGCCTTTAAAAAAGATAGCAATGAGGATCACATTGTGTTAGCATTTGCCTTTAAAATACAATTCAGCAAGTGCATGGGCATGTTTGGATTAAGAAGCTGTCGTACCTGTATGATCTACTAAGTATTTTTCATAAAATTAAGACAGAAAAAGATTGAAGGGGCTGGGGAGAGGGGAGTTTCTGCCCTTTATTAGAGTGAGCATATAATTTATCTTCCATACCTGTTCATCCTTTAAAACATTTTATTTTTAAATAATTTCTAACTTACAAAACCTAGCTAAGTATGAAGCACTCACATATCTCCTTGACCCAGTGTGGTAAGATGAATAATAGCCCCCAGCGATGTTCAGGTTCTAATTCCTGGATATTACCTTACACAGCTAAAGGAACTTTGCTGGTGTGCTCATGCTAAGAATACCGAGATGGGGAAAATCTCCTGGGTGGACTCTAGATGTAGTTAAAATGGCCTTGTTAGCAGGTGGCAGAGGGAGATTTGAGACAGATGAGGAGAGGGCAATGTGGCCTCAGAGGTTGAGGTCAGATCGATGCACCTGGAAGATGAAGGAAGGGGCCACAAGCCAAGGAATGCTGGAGCCATTCGACACTGAAAAGGCAAGAGAACAGATTCTCCCCTTCATGCCTCTACAAGGCAGTCCAGCCCTGCTGACCCTTGACTTTATTCCACTGAAACAGGCTTCAGACTTCTTATCTCAAGAGCCATATGAGAATATATCTGTGACTGGGCGCAGTGGCTCACGCCTGTAATCCCAACACTTTGGGAGGCCAAGGCAGGTGGATCATCTGAGGTCAGGAGTTTGAGACCAGCCTGGTCAACATGGTGAAACCCTGCCTCTACTAATACTACAAAACTTAGCCGGGTGTGGTGGCATGTGCCTAAAGTCCCAGCTACTCTGGAGGCTGATGTGGGAGAATCACTTGGACCCCGGAGGTGGAGGTTACAGTGAGCTGAGATTGTGCCACTGTACTTTAGCTTAGGCGACAGAGTGAAACTGTTCCTCAAAAAAAAAAAAAAAAAAAAAAAAAAAAAAGGAGACTATATTTGTTTTAAACCACTACATATGTGGTAATTTGTCATAGCAGCAGAAGAAAACTAAATAAATCCGGATTCACCAATTTTTAATGTTTTGCAACATTTGCTTTTTCATTCTCTTGTTCTTTCTCCTCTCTCTTTCTGTGCAGTTTATTATTATCATTATCATAAAATTATTATCACAAACCATTTGAGGGTGGTAAGCCAGGATATTTTCCATAGTGAAAAGAGGAATGACAATAAGTATAAGCCAGGACTGTCTTAGGAAAACCAGAATCCTAGTCTACCGCAATGCTATTCTTGGATTTCTACCACCGGGACCAAACAGAGACCTTGTCCCAGCCGCATGAACCCATGCTTCCAAGTTCTGCTAGTCCAGGGCTCTGCACATTTCTCTCACGGGATCTGCAAGCACACGCACTCCTCAGTCTACATTGGCTAAGTGCCTACACAGCTCTAGGCTCTGGCCCGGACCTCATGCTCCAGCCTGATCTTGCATCATTTTATCTGGGTGTCTTGGTTTTCTAAACAATCCAGCTCCCTCTCCCTGCAGTCTCCCATTCACCCCTGCTCATCTGCCTACCTGGCTAACATCTCCTCACCCACTGGGCCTAAACCTAGATTTCATTCCCACTTGGAAAGCCCACCTCTGCACCCCCAGTTTCCACCCCACTGGCACAGGGGTGCAGCTCCCCCTGCTTTCTGCACTCCCATCCCCTTGTGCTTTTTGTAACATCTATCACAATGACTTGGCCATTTGTGTGCATGGCATTCTGGTGAGATGGAATTTTTAAAAATTGCTGAGCTCCTGAAAATCTGGGGGTGGGCAGCAGGTCACTGTGAAGCAGATCTTCCTAATTATGGGAAAAACATCATTTGACTTCCTTCTGTTTGCCTTGTGGGGGTGATGCAAGCAACCCTCTTGACTGGGCAAGTGAGAGGAGCTGACTCCCTGCATCAACTTTTCATTTTCTTTTTCTCTGTCTTCACAAAGGCTGTTCTTCTCTTGGGAATCCATAATGCTGGGAAAAGGAGGCAGAGATTGCCATAAGGAACACGAGGTTGTTTTGGGAGGGAAAAATTAAGACCCTTACAACAGCCTCTCTTTTTAAGTGAGAGACCCTGGAGCAGATGAGTTCTGATGGTAGGCCCCCAGGAAGGTGGGAGATACTGAGCTGGCATAATTTTTAAAAATCACCAGTCACGATTTGGCCTGAAACTGGACCTATGCGTGGGCCCGGCCTCTTGGAACTGGATTCATGCTTGGGGGATCAACGACTGGGTGCACGAGTGTGGAATAAGAGAGACGTTGTGACCTCGGGGTCCAAGGCTGGGGGCTCACCGCATGGGAGGGGCTAATGCTAGACTTTGTGGGTAAAAGGACATGTGGGTACTGATGTGTTTAAGTGGGAAATGTGAGTGTTACGATATATTTGTGCCCCCACCTAGTAGATCACACCAGATGGATGTGTGTACTCGCACAACAGACCGAACTTATCTTCGGGGCAGCGACTGCCCTTACTTGCTTGAGCCACCTCCTAGTCCTAGTAGGTGATGCTAGGGATGGTGCTTTGTTAAATGGATGACTGGAATGACATTTTATCAAGTTGAAAATATCCATTCAAACATTAGCTTCTCCATTGAACTTCGCAACTAACCTAACTACCTGCATTCAGTTCAGTAAATATGCAGGAAATCTATCCAACTTTCTGTCTATGTATGTGTGTGTGTATATATTAGAGTCTCCGTGTCTATAAATATCTGTTTTCAGTATTATTTTTAAGTCCCTCATATTTTATTTCACTATTTTTCTCCTGTCAACTTGACCTGCATCTCTATCGGACGACCAGTTCCTTAATGAGGCCATGCTGTTCTTTTTCTAAAAATTGCACTGCTTCACAACAGTTTCACGTAAAAACCTCTTATTTTAATGGAAAAATTAAATGTCCAAGACCTCACCTCCCTCCGTCTCCACAGGAACTGTATTCTCAGTGTCCTTTAAGAAAATAGATGCAAGCTCCGAAGCTGCAAGGGGTTCATGGTTCATTGTTTGGGAAGCACCATTGCAGAGGAACACCTTGTAGAATTCTCTATTTTGGGGCCGCCCTTCATGTGAGGAGACTTGGCAACAGCTTCCACCATGTAGTGCTGGCTGCATGGGAACTCCACCCCCAATACCTTCTTTTTAGCTGGGAAAAAATCTTTCGCTCCATAATTAGGAAAAAAAAAAGTCCCTAGCCTACATTTGCTCTCTGTTGTAGATGACTGCCGTGCTGTGCTGGCACGACAGGAGTTGCTCGTTAGTGGGCACAGGGATGACCCCTTCATGAAAGAGATATTGAAGCCCCAGGAGGGAAAAAATGAGCTGAGAAAAGAAACGGGGTGGTGCCACGGACGGAGTTCACCAGGTTCACAGTCCTGAGCAGGGCGAGGGCTGTTTCTCCCACGCCGAATGCTTCATCATTGTTTTTGGTGGACTGACGTGGAAGTTTGCATCAAATAAGCTTACTTAGTAAGAACTGACCTTGATCTTTTTCCAGGACCACAGTGGAAATTTTCAATAGGAAAATGTCTGTTTAATAAGTATACTTTGTAAACATTAAATCAAATTCACCAAAAGTTTCTTTTATTTGTGTGCAGCTTTGCACAATAAGTTCCATCTGGGAAAAGCCACATTGTCTGGAGGTGGGAGTGAATTTCTTCTATTTTCTTCCCAGGAAAGTCTGTGAAATCACCAATCTCTGGTTCTCTTCACCAGAAACATTAAACTTCAAGAAGTGTCTGGGGGAGGTGGGACTCCTGTAATGAATAGTTTGCAGTTTCTGCATGAGTATTCAACATTCGATACCATGAACCTACTTTTTAGCCAGAGAGAGCCTACTGGCAAGTAGAGAGCCCTGAAGCATGTTAATGATCTAAAGTTAATGTTTCCACATTGCAATAGCGTTTAATTCTCCATATGTGTCGTCAGGAAATGCTAGCCTCTGAGGGTGGGTTACACTCCTTTTCACAGCATAAAGGGCACATCAGGTGGGAGGAGGATCATGAAGAGCGTCCAGGAAGCGCGGCCTCTTCAAGGAGAAACGCTGTGTAAAAAAAGAAAAAACAGCAATCCCAAAGCACTAGCTGTAAGTGAAGCCGCAAGGAGCAGGTGCTGTTTCTCGGGTCTTATTTTCTCTGCATATCGGTAAAGAGAGTACTTTTGAGTTACAGCGATTCCACAGCATCATTCTCTTGGACTAATTTTGTTTTCCTAATGACAGAAAAATATTCACATCCATATCCAGACTCACAAATGGAATCCAGAAATTTACTGGAGCCTGAGGAAAATGCTCTATGGTAATAGCCAGGCCTCCAATTGTGGGAAAGGCGAACATCTCTTTAGCGTATAAAAGGTTTAGTGGTGTTCGAGGCAGGAGTTGTGTTGTCTGTCCATTCCCCTTCTCTATGATCCCACATACAGCCTCCCCGTATGGTGAGGGTATTTACACTAATATGTGAGCAAGTGGGGCCCTGGCCCACCTCAGAGGCCTGATCATTGCCACTTCTAATGCCCCGGGCACTCCATTCAGCCCAGAAGACTTAAGAGATGGGATAACCCATAGGGAATGTGCTATTCACATATGAATCCCGGTCTCTGAATTCTATCAAAGCTGTAGGAGTTGTTTCCCAAACATGTAACCTTGTGCCCAGCCACCTTATCCTCAAGTGACCAAGCCAAGGTCTTGCTCCTGATCCCAAGTCAGCCATCCTGAGGCTGACCTGCAGCCAAGGAGCAGCCAGGCCTTAGACCCATAGGGTGGCTGAACAACTGGACCCTTGTTGAGGGACTGTGACCTACTCAGTGACCCATGGGGAGGGACTTAGGAGTTTTCTAACATGTAATAAACACCCAGAGAACACCTCAGACTCTGTAAGTCCTGTTTAGATGTGCAACCGCTTTTTATTCTTTAAAAAGTTTTTATTTATTATTATTACACATAATAGATCTACATATTTTCAGGGTACGTGTGATAATTGAATACATTCATATAACGTGTAAAGATCAACTCAGTGTAATTGGGATATCCATCACCTGAAATTGTCTTTTCTTTATGGTAGGAACATTCTAATTATTATCTTCTAGCTATTTTGAAATATACAATAAATTAGTATTAACCCACTGCAGTTAACCTACGGAGATCACTTTTCTTCAAAAACATTTTCTTGACTTTTCTGTGTGTTTTATCTATTGTTGTACATTAATCTATTGCAAAATTTAGTGGTTTAAAGTCATATGATTTCTCTGGATTCTGTGGGTCTGGAATCCGGGCAGGATCAGAACCCCTGCTCCACTGTGTTCTCAGCTAGACTGGCTGATTCACTGCATTCAGCTGAGTGTTCGGCAGAGCTGGAAGGTTCAAGCAGGCCTTACTCACACGTCTGGCACCTCAGCGTCCCCCTCTTTCTGTAACCAGCTTGGACTCTTCACAGCTTGCTGGTTTCTGGGCAGTCAGGCTTTTTACATGGTGACTGGCTTCTAAGTAGGACACAGAAGGCTTGAAGTCTAGGCTTGGAACAGGTCCAACTTCACTACTGCTACATTTCACTGTTGAAAGCAAGGTAGGAGACCAGCCGAAATACAAGGGAGGAGAAAAAAGGCCTACCTCTGGTCATGGGGCACAGCATGTACACAAAGAAAGGGAAGGAACTGAGGGCCGCCATCTTGGTTGACTGGCTACCACCCAGTGTGTTTGTGTAACAATAAACCTCGCCAACCAAGGTATCTTGAGCACACCTCTATTCCTTGCAATTTGACAGTATCTGTCTAAGTCATTAGCTCCCTTAGCTGGTCATCCTTCCTCATGACCAACATCTATTCAACGGAGCCCTAATACATGCAAACATTCTGGGGAGGATCCACCAGCCAAAAAAAGATCATGCTCTAGTTGGGGATACATGAATACAAAGATTTAAAAAAATTCTATGAGCTAGCTTTTGAACAACAAAGCCTAAAAGTAGCGAAGGAATGAACAACAAAAAAGAGGAGAATAAATTGAAAACATATAAAGTCAAAGTTTCCCGAGAGAAAGCTAGGAGGATATCTCATTGTTTATCTAATGTGTTTTAGGGAAAGCTCTTTTTGAATTGCTTTTCAAGAGAATGAATTTCTTAAGAGACCAAGAAGGTAGGACTCATTTCTTTTGAGGCTGATCAATACGAGTCTCACAGATTCAGTCACTTGCTGATTCTTGGTTCAGAGTGCCTTCTAAGGCCGGCCCTATTCTTGGCAGTGGGGGCACCGTGCGAGTAATACACGTTGTAACAGGTCCATTCTCACACATTGTATTGGAAGTTCTGAAGGAAGGCACTTTTCTTGTTACAGACTTGGCTAAATCAATGGAAACTCCATACTCTTTGTCTTCATTCTTCTTTCCTCGCCACTTCCTGTAACATCCCAGATACACGAACCCACAGCCCACAAACAGCCCTGTGCCACCCACCAGGGGGAGATGAAAACAGCTCTGATGACACACTCCCTTAGCTCCTTCCCCCTCTCACCCCTGGGCTCACTTGTCACCAGCTACTTCCAGCGGAAATGCATGGTGCCTCTCAGCAGGTGAGTTCTTCTGGCTTTACTTGAGGGTGAGGGCTTTTTGGTTTATTTTGTTTTTGTTTTGAAGACCAGCTCCCGTCTGGTGGCCATATGTAGCCATCTGGGCTTCCCATAAACCACCATAATGACAAGGCAGGACTCATAAAATCATTTTCGTTTTCCATAGACGGGCTAATTTGAATTTAAGATATGGTGTGTTCAGCATGTTCAGAAGATAGGACCCTCAAGTCAAGTTAACCTACTGTTAGATTTTTCTGCCATTCATCCACCCCGGGAGATCTCTCTGCTCCTGACCCTTTCAGCACCTCCTTGTCCCTGTGGTCCTAATTTGGGGGTAAGACTTGGCTCCCTCCAGGCCGTCTATCAATCATTTTTGCTCCTTATGCAAACACAGACAGTTTTGTCATTATTCTAAAAATAAGTGCTTTTAAGGAGGCTGGGAACCAGTTTCTCTTGTTCTGTTCTATAGCCATTTTTACTTGTAGTGGCAATAACCAGCCATGCCTACTGTTTTTCAATGTGGTAATATGGTTCTCTCTCTGATATAAACAACTCACCTTTTGGCCTTGCAGTTTACTCGCCGGGGAGCATGATTATTTTCTTTATTGCCTTGTAAAATAGCTTGCCTGTCACATTATAGCTTAATTGGGAACACAAAATAATAAATAATTTAAAACAAGGAAAATTGCTGTCAATATGGGGAGCTGAATAAAAACACGGCCCCGGCATACGTCCCTCCAGTGTCACTCAAGGGTTCTACAACACAGGGCTTTAAATCATATTTGGCATCAAGCACGCCTTTGAAACTTTTCTGAACTTGTTTTTGCCTCCAATTTCCCAATAAAAATGGTTCAAATTATTTTGGTTTTTTTCCCAAAGCAGATTGAACCTTTCTTGTCATCAGATTTGTCCAACAGAAAGGATGTTAATATTGCTCACCGTTGACCCATCCGTAAAAGGGGGGACAGAATAGTAACTGCATGTCTGGGTGGCTGAAAGGACTGACAGGAGGAAATCCATGTAGAGTGCTGAACAGAAGGCCTGGCACAGAGTAAAGACTGCAGAGATGTGAAGAATAGAGAAAGTCTGGTGCTTTTTTACACACATAAACATTCGGATACAAATAGAACCAGTGCCCTTCCCTGAAAAGATGGGTTTGACCACTTAAAGAGCTTACCTCTGGGGAAAGGAAGGAAGGACCTGGAGTGGGATATGGTCCCTTTCTCGTTATTTACTCTGTGATGGCTGACTTCATGTGTCAACTAAAATTATGGGTAGGCTATGGTACCCAGCTGTTTGGTCAAACTCTAGTCTAGATATTGCTGTGAATGTATTTTTTAGATGTGATTAACAATCACATTCAGCTGGCTTTGAGAAAAGCAGATTGCCCTTTACAAGCTAGGCCCCTTCCTATCAGTTGAAGGCCTTAGGAGCAAACACTGAGGTTTCCTGGAGACCAGGAATTTTGCCTTAAGACTGCAGCATAAAAACCCTGCGTGAGTTCCCAGCCTGCTGGCTGCCCTTCAGATTTGGACTCAGGACTGCAATATCAATGCTTACCTGAATTTCCAGCCTGCTGGCTTGCTCTACAGATTTCAGATTTCCAGCCCCCACAATCCCATGAGCCAATTCTTTAAAATACATCTCTCTGCAGATATAGATATAGATATACATATACATCCTATTGGTTCTATTTTTCTGAAGAATCTTGACTAATCTGCTACCCTTTTGTTCTATTTGAATTTATTTTTAACCATATTATTTCATAAAAGAAGATATTGGATTTCAGGGTACAGATGGACGTGGGGCAAACTCTTTGATACCTCCTCATTCAATCTCTGAGCCATGCAATCGTGGGGACTGCTGGTGACACAGACAGTTTAGAAGCCACTGGAGTATGTCACCTTGTGGCTTCCAGCCAGGCATGTGCTAACTAGACTCCAATTCCAAGAGTTGCTGTTGGCTCCCAAATTGTGTCAGTTGTCAAAATTTAAAATACCTTTTAGTGATAATCTGGGGCCTATCATATATCATCAGGAAATCATTAAATTGCTGTAGTGTAATATGTGATATTGTCTATACAAGCACTTAATTTTCTGAAATGCAGAGATGATTTTGGGGTCTCCTAAGCAACTGTTTAATCTGAGTCACGAGTAGGGATAGATCTAGCAACTTAAGAGCTGTCTCATTCTGGCAAATCCCCTACCTTTCTGGGCCTCATTTGTTCTTGAAAATGAGAAAGGTAGAAGTAAATTGTCTTTTAAATTTACTCTCAAGTTCCACTAAGTAAAAAGCCCCATGAATATTGCACTGCCTGGTTCAGCTGCTGTCATACACCCTTTGCAGCCAAAACCAACTTTTTTCCTAGGAGCTTAGGCTCATGGGACTCACTTTGCTGAAGACAATGGGACATTGGCCCCAGCAATGGTTCATTAGTCCAACATTAAGTGGGAAAACAGAAGAGCCCTAAGGTTGGGGAACTTAGAAAAATGCCAAAATGTTGAACATGAGCAAAGTACAGATTAAGAGGAAAGCTTCCTGTAAGAGGAAGATAGATTTCTAGACATCAAATGCCAGCATGATGCATAATTGGCAGTCTGTGCCTTGATCTGATGAACTTTGCTGATTGACACCATTATGTTGGAATCTACGGTATGGCTCCTACCTCCATTCTGTGACTGTTTTGTTTTAGGCACATGCATGCATTATTTTACTGAATCTTTACAACCAAGCTAAGAGGTTGGTATTATTTTCCCATTTTTTTTCAAGTGATGATAGGTACTGAGGATCAGATTGTTAAGTAACTTTCCTAGGGCCGGATTATTAAACTGGTAAGTGGTGGAGCTAAGATTCTGTTTTTTGCAATCCCAAAAATCCATAGATATTCCTTTGTACATCTGTGTTATGAATGATTGCAAAAAATGAATGAGTGAATGCATAATTTGATTAGCTTGTTTGATAATGTATAGCAATTAATTTACCCATTCTTTGTATAACACATTTTACAATAATTTTCAGAACTGTACTTACATGGATGAGGAGGTAGTCCCCAAAATGTGAAACTTTGGTATTGCAGGTTCTCTGAGGCCAGAAAGCGCGCGGAGCCAATGTCGTCTTTTTGAGTCTGAGAATTTGGTCAAACAAGGGGTGTTGCCAGAGACGTCACAGGGCCACCCATACATAAATGGTCATTACTCTAAATTCTTTGTTCTGGGAATCGATGGTGAAAATCTCACCCTTGAGTGTCAAGCTGTCACACTGGGTAGATGAGATAAGTCACATACACTTGCGTCATTGCAATTGTCTCATAGTTACTCATGCATGCTTGTTTTTAGGAATAGGTATTTGATGAAAGAATTCATGACCACAGGGCCCAACTCAGGAGTAGACAGGCAGAGGCCGAGGTGCTGCAAACAGAGGGACCTCATGGCCATACCAATGGGAAAAAACAAAGTACTCCCAGGCCTCTCCCCCACCCAATATCCTCCTCCTCTTCTTCTACTGAGAAAGCCTCTTTCTGAGAGATAGAAGAGGGATGTTGTCTCTAAAGAGTCATTGTTAAATTACACAATTTTTCCTAGGACAACACAGGATTGTGAGGAGTGAGTTGAACAGTGTCTTAGTCTGTTGTGTGCTGCTATAACAGAATATCTGAAACCAGGTAATTTACAGTGAGCAGAAACGTATTGGTTTATAGCCCCCAAAGCTGGGAAGGCCAATAGTAAGGTGCGACCATCTGGCGAGAGAACTTCTTGCTGCATCATTACATGGCAGAAGGTGAGAAGGTGAGAGAGAGGCGGGGGAACTAAACTCACCCCTTTATACCAGCACAAATCCCAACCATGAGGGGGGCCTGCATGGCCTTATCACCTCTTAAAAGTCCCACTTTCTAATACAGCTTAAATTTCAACATGAATTTGGGAGGGGACAAATATTCAAACCATAGCAGGCACCTTCCATTCTAGACTTTTGTTAGCATGGATTATTTGATCGAATTATATTATGGAATTGTACTGAGACAAGGGCCCTAATGATTAACTGGGTACAGTGTCGCGGGTAGAGCAGAAGAGCTGGGCAGCAGCAGAGAGCAGCATTAGGCCAGGTCCAGTGCGCCAGTTGGGAGCTGGGCAAGAGTAGCCCAGAGTGTGCATAGATCCTTGGGCTTTCCCAAACAGGGAACCTGGGCATTCAATACTTTGGATAGTTTGAGGGGAGTGGCAAACTAAGGCAAAATATGTTAACAATTTGAACTTGATATCCATTAGAAGCATAGTAATCCTAGTTTTGAAAAACTTCAATCAAAATCATTCAGGTTTTTTAACAAGTTCTAGAAATACATTTTCTAAATGAAATATGAATTGGATGTAATACAGAAATGGCAACCACATGCCTCATCTCTTCCCATCTGCTGGGTTTTCTGCAGCGTGATGTGGTAGAATGAAGCCTGGAAGAAGTGTCTTGGGTCATGAGTCCCCCACTCACTTGCTGTGTGGTCTTGGGCAGGTTTCATTTCTCTGAGGCTCGATGCCCTCATCTGTAAAATGAGGAGAGTGAATGGATGATTTTTCAGTTTTTTTCTAGGTCTAAAACTCTGTGATTCTTCCAGAAGTTTTTTTGTTTGCTTGCTTTGTCCTCTGCATTCTATTTCAATAGGAAAAGGGAAAGAGGAAAAGCAGAAAGAGAAAAAAAAAAAAAAAAAAGAGACCCAAATATTAAATAAGCCTCAATCCAGTATCAAGCACCCTAGAATTAATAATGAGAGATTACTAATTTCTGATTAATTAATTACATTTATTAATCCTGATCATAATGTAGGAAATACACAGTGTTACCGTCACCATTTCACAGGTGTGGACTCTAAGGTTAAACATTTGACCAACGTTAAGTAGATGTCTTAGTCTATTTGGAGAGCTATGACAGAATACTTTGAAGTGGATGGCTCAGGAAAAACATTTGTCGTCATTCTGGAGGCTGGAAGTCCAGGATCAGGGTGCCAGCACAATTAGGTTCTGACGAGGGCCCACGTTCTGACTTGCAGGTGGCCTTCTCGCTGTGTTCTCCACTTCACATTGTGGACAGTTCAAGGGGTCTTTCTGGGGCCCCTTTTATTAGGGCACTTACGTGATTTTGAGGAATCTGCCCTCATGAGCCACTCACCTCCCAAAGGCCCCATCTATTCATACTATCTTATTGGCTATTAGGTCTTAGCATATGAATTTGGGTGGGGGACATAAACATTCCTTCTGTAGCAGTAGTTAAAGTGATCATTTAACACAAATAGGGGTGACTTCAGAATGCGTCTTCTTTCCCACGCTGTCTTTGCCACACTGTCTCCTGAAAGGGGTAGAAAAAAAGAGGAATAAAGTTAGACAGTGGGAGTGGAGAGGGAAGAAGAGACGTTCAAAGATCAGAGGAGACACATGTGACACGGACTACTCACAGTGATTCCAGCAATTGCTACACAGACGCCTCCCACACAATGGTCGTAACCTTGGTTCTCATCCACTGCGTGGGAAAGCTGCAACATGCTCCCCGCTGGCCAACGGTGGTTCATCCAGGGTGACTCTCAGCAGAGAGGTGTGCGTGCTGGGTCCAGCAGCGTCCACCAGGGACACATGTGGAGTTTCATAACAGTGTCTGGGTACCTCTGATGTCCTGGCTGGAGAAAGTTTAGAGACGTAGCAAGGGAGACAGATGGATTAGGGAAGTGGGGGAGGACCAGACAGGTCTTTATTTCCCTACTCCTCTCCGTTATATGTCTCTAAAATTCACACTGCAAGAACTATGCTAAGAAGCAAGCTTTTATATTATAAGCATTAGAGCCACCAAATCAACCTTGTGCACATGGCACTTCCATCACCTCAGGCTGTGACCTCTCATAGGTCTTGGTCCCCCAGGTTTGAGGAGATGAGTCCCCTTGGCTGAGGCATTTCTAACAGGGCTGGAGGATTTCTGCAGGAAGTAGTTATGGGTGAGTCAGGACCTGGCGCTCATCCCTCTGAGTCAATAATGAGCTGATTTCTCAGTGCGTTAGGAACGAGTGGAGGTGGAGTCTTAAATAAGTGGCAAACCGGACCGCGAGCTCTCCCGGCACCTTCTCTCCAGGCAAGGAGGTTAATGCCAACGTGTTTCCTCAGTCCCAATTTGGGTCATTATATTTTAAATTATCTGTTAATTATCCCTATAGATTCAACAGGATACATTATCTTCCATTTCCTACCTTTAACTTGAAAGCACTGATGTGCTACTCAGGCTGGTGACTAATGAACAAAGCCACATCTCCAAACCTTGCCTACCCTCTTCTCCAGTCTCCCCCATAATTCCCTCACCTTTTCTCATGACGTCTCTCTCTTGAGTCCTAAATAATGGCCTTAAAGAAAGGCACATGCAGCCGGGCACAGGGACTCCTATTTGTAATCCCAGCACTTTGGGAGGCTGAGGTGGGTAGATCACTTGAGGCCAGGAGTTCAAGACCAGCCTGGTGAACGTGGCTAAACCCCTCTCTACAAAAATTAGCCGAGTTTGGTGGCTCATGCCTGTAATTCCAGCTACTTAGGAGGCTGAGACAGGAGAATCACTTGAACCCGGGGGGCAGAGGTTGCACTGAGCCGATATCGGGCCACTGCACTCCAGCCTAGTTGACAGAGTGAGACCCCATCTGAAAAAAAAAAGATTGGAAAAAAGAAAGAAAGAAAGAAAAGCAAATGTGACTGGGCACGGTGGCTCATGCTTGTAATCCCAGCACTTTGGGAGGCCGAGGCGGGTAGATCACGAGGTCAGGAGATCGAGACCATCCTGGCTAACACGGTGAAACCCCGTCTCTACTAAAAAATACAAAAAACTAGCCGGGCGAGGTGGCGGCGCCTGTAGTCCCAGCTACTCGGGAGGCTGAGGCAGGAGAATGGCGGGAACCCGGGAGGCGGAGCTTGCAGTGAGCCGAGTTCGCGCCGCCGCACTCCAGCCTGGGAGACAGCGCGAGACTCCGTCTCAAAAAAAAAAAAAAAAAAAAAAAGAAAAAAGAAAGGCAAATGGCAGGTGTTGATCTCCTTAATGAATTCATTTGCCTTTTGTTGGTTCCTGAAGAGAGGGAGACAGAAGTCACACAAAGAAAACTGGGAAGGGGAAGGCTGCGTGTCCCCTGCTCACCCTCCCTGCGCCTGGAGGCAGCGGAATCGGGAATCCCTTAGTGAAAGGCGGCACCCCCGGGACTGGCTCCCAGGGCTGGGGCTGGAGCGGCCTCGGTGAATGGCTGTCCTCTGAATCCCCTCCCTGCTTGAACTCGGGTCCTCCTCTCCTCTTCACGTCTCCCTGGGAAAGCAATACCAGGCGGAAAGGGAGAGCACCTCTGCTATCCGTGCACGGGGTTTCACCCAAACCCATAGCGTCCTGGCAGGAAGAGGCGAGCGCTGGGGTCCGGCCTGCTGGGAGGGAAGAATGGAGAAGAAGAAGGAAAGTCCAAGGAGAAGCCTCACCCTCATAGCTCATTTTGGGACAGCCGGCCTGCCCTGCCACACAGAGGTGCTGGGGAAGCGTGTCCGCTGAGGGACCCTTAGGGAGACCTCTGGCCACCGAATGAGGCTCTCAGCTGACTCCTCCTTAACTTGTTGGTGATCCTGTCCCAGGGTTAACATAGACCAGGGTCTCTCAACCTCAGCGCGTTGGACGTTCTGGGCCAGGTAATGCACTGCTGTGGGGGCTGCTTCAGGCACTGTGCGAGGCACAGCGGCACCCTGGCTCTACCCAGGACATGTCGTGAGCACCGCTTCTCCTACGGTGGCAACCAGAAGGGTCTCCAGACGTGGCCAAATGAGAAGCACTGATTAATATCTATTCCTAGGCCAGGCATGGTGCCTCACGCCTGTAATCCCAGCACTTGTGAGGCTGACATGGCAGAACCACTTGAGCCCATGAGTTCAAGACCAGCCTGGGCAGCAGAGTGAGACCCTGTCTTTACAAAAACGTAAAAATTAGCTTGCTGTGGTGACGTGTGCCTGTAATCCCAGCTACTTGGTCAACTGAGGCTCGAGGATTGCTTGAACTCGAGAGGTAGAAGATTCAGTAAGCTATGATTGCAGCACCATACTCCAGCCTGGGCGACACAGTGAGACCCTGTCTTCAAAGGAAAAAAAAAAAAAAAAGCAAAAAAAACCCAAAACCCCAGAAACTAAAATCCAGCCAGAAAAGAGAATTATTGCTTCCTTTCTAGACCACATGAATGGATTTTCTTATTTAAGATGTATGCAAAGCAACTGTAACCATTCAGACCACTCTTCAGGGGTTAAGGACTTTCAAAGAAAAGCGCATCAGACCCTGACGGCCCAGGGCTTCCCAAAGCAGCCTCTTGGGGCGGGGCCTACAGGTGAGCAGACATAAGGAAATGAGGCCCAGAGAACACATTCAAAGGGTGACTAACAGCCCTGGTTTGCCTGGGACTTTCCTGTGTTAGGCGTGGAAGTCCCTCTGTCCTGGGAAGCCCCTCTGCCTAGGGCACATGGGGACAGTGGTTAGTGGGTAGGCTCTGTGTTTGGCTTCATTCAAGGTGGTTTTGGCTGCTTGCTTGTCATTCTGAGTGTGGGGACACACATGTTATCCTGGTAGGCAGCAGGTGAGAAGGGGACTTTGATCAGCTTCTCGCTGGATTTAGAGAAGAGCAGATGCCCCAGGCTTGTAGCTGCCATTGCCTCTGTCATTTGGAAAATGAGAGTTGCTAAGAGGTGAGGTCAGGTGAGCAGGGACCTGCTCCTGACCCTTGCTGAGATAGTGCCTGGTGTCTGTTCACGCTGGGAGCCAGGATGGCTTCCATGGGTACACTGGTCCACATGCGAGAACTGGTGGCAGGATGGGTGAGGAGGGCCAGCTGTGTGTGTGTGTGTGTGTGTGAGATTCACACTAGAAAGGTGCTTTGCCACCTGGCGCAGGTGAGGCTGTGACTCCTCCTTGCCCTCCATGTCACTGAAGCTGTGGTTGCAGAGGTCCCTCGGGGCTTGTGAGCTGCTGCAGGCACTTCAAGTCTGGGGACCGTCTGTTTCCTGTCTGCTATTTATGACCCAGAACATTGTCTCTAGAACTAGCCTGCACTTCAGTCCCACAGGGAGCATGCTTGCCACTCATATCTTCCCTGTGCTATTTGCAGTTTTTGTTTGTCTTAAATATAAACTTTTCTTGGTTCTTTAAGTTTTAAAGAAAAAGTATTCTTTTTCTTGAAGGAGAAAAGATTGATTTTTTTCCTCCTTAAATTATGTAGATAGAGATATGTCTGCTCTTGGTTAGTCTCATGTGTACCAAAATGTCATTACTTATAGGAGAGCCTGGGATTTTCAAGAATAGTAACATGGTAATTTGTCTTTCAAATACTGTTTTACTTATAGCAGCAATAACAGGAAATGTGTACTATTTTTCAGTGTTATAATCTGATTCACCCTTTGATATAAACAGCTTTATCTCATCTCATTGTTTATATCACATTCCTATTCCTCTGGAAAGAACAATATTTTTCTCTCTGAAAAGTAATATATTCTTGTCTAAGGATGGCTTAAATAAGTAACAGATGGTCCTTTTTGTGTGAGTGTCCCCTACCCCCACTCAATCTCAGCATTTGATCAGATAGGAAAATCAGTATTTTTTTTTTTTAACATTACGTGTGTCTGAACTTACAGGTTTGTTACCAACCTGATGTCTTTTATTTATGTGATGGTGTTGTTACTTGGATAGTTTTAGAATATAGGCAATTGAATAAATTTATTTGTGCTTGTCAAGTGGAATGTGCTTAAACAAATCTCTTTCCTGGTTCATAGCTACCCAGGTCAGGTTAGTCATGGAAAAGATGGACTAGAATGCTCAGTGTGTGCCACATGGTCTTGGCCATAAAATAGAGTTCACTGTACCCCAGGCTGTCACCATGCAACTTATTTATTACATAGTTTTGTTGTTAAAATTCACTCTGGGACCGGGACTAAATGTTTCTTGTCAAAAAATAAGTTTCATTCCTTGGCTTGGTTCGGGGGAAAGGCATACAATTAGAAGCCGGGAGCTCTCCTTTGCTGCCTTGCTAGCTGGGTGAGTTAAGGCAAGGGCACGTGGCCACCTGGGTCTGTTTCCTGTCTACGGAAGGAGGACGCCTAACTTACCACAAGGGCTATTGAGAATGTAACATGGGGTAATAGTTATGAAAGTGCTTTGAAAGTTCAAAAGCACCTAAAATAGCATTTTTTAAATATTAAAATCAAGCAATTAAATACGTTGCATAACAATAGACTCTTGTCTATAACATCATGGTTAATAGGTTGGCCTTGCTGTCAAATGAATTTCTTTGAAAAGACGTCTTTGCTTTGTAAAGGGAGCTTCAAGGAAAGAAACACAGTATGCATAAGAGCCCTACTGCAAACTTGTATAAACTGCCACTCTGAGGGGGGGATTGGTGCTAATTCATTTTTGCACTTAAGCATCAGAGTGCTTTGAGCCTAGTAGGCCCTTAAGTATATTTTGAACAAAATCGTGATTATTGTTGTGGATAAGCTATTTGTGCTCTCCGTTATCTATTTTTATAATTGTTAAAAATGATCTTTTTTTCCCTACTAGATAGAAAGTTGAGAACATGATCCCTTATGTTGACATCTTCTCTATCTGCTTGTTTTTATGGTCTGCGAATGACATTTTTTGCATGCACCATTACAAAGTATATATGTGATTATTGTTGAAAATTTGGGCCAGGCGCAGTGGCTCATGCCTCTAGTCCCAGCACTTTGGGAGGCCGAGGGAGGATGGATCTCTTGAGCCCAGGAGTTCAGGACCAGTTTTGCCAACCTTGTCTCTACTCAAACTACAAAAATTAGCCAGTTTCATAACCTGATCTCAAAATAACTAACTAACTAAATAAATAAATAGATTAAAATGTAAAATGCAAGAAAAATTGAAAAATAGAGATGTACAGAAAAGAAATAAACACCCAGTATCCTCCAGGTGTCATAGGGTCAGATCTCCAACATATATGGTAGTGTAGAAAGAGGCAAGTCACATAACAATATTTATTATGATAGCAATTACATAATGAAAATATATGTGTACCTATTTATACAGATTCTTATGCATCTGTATCTGTATGTGTATGTATATGAATGGATAATAAACATATACAAAGGATGCATCAGAATGCACAGATTAAATCCAGAGAGAAAGTAGACAGAGACATTCAGAGGAGAGAGGAATCCTTGCAGGCAGGAATATGTGGGAGCTTTATGGAGGAGGCTGCATTTGAGATGAGCCTGGGAGGACTTGTATGACTTTGATAAGTACGGAGGGATGGGAAGCATCTTCCCATCAGAGCGGTATATGAAGAAAGCGTGGTGTGAGGCCTCTGTGCGGCGTGTTTGAGGGTGTATGAGTAGTCCAGTCTTTCACTGCACCTGTAGAGAGGTGAGAGAGCCTCTTGAAAAGCTGGACTAGAGAGGCTGGAGGAATGGGAAAGCCAGTTTAAAGCAGTGGGAATCAACCTTTGAAAGCTTTGGGTGAGTGAAATGAAAAATTACGATTTTTTGAAGACCAATCAGGTGCTATTTAAGTAGAATGAATTAGAGTTGGTGGAGATGAGAGGTAGTAAGGAAAATAAGAAAAAGATTGATAATCTGGGTCTGAAATGACTGATCACTGGAGAAAGATAAAGCCACTGGAAACAGAATGGAAGATGTTATGAAGAAGTCATCAAACTTGGTGCCTGGTAAGAAAGAGGTACACAGAAGAAGAAAGGACCTAAGGAAGGTGTGAGCTACAGCATTTTAAATCTAAAGGACTGTTTGATGTGATGTTGCTATTGCCAGAAGCAGGGAAGACAGAAGTTGTATTCTACATAAAAAATGTATTATATTTTTTACTAGAAAAGATCTAAATGTCAGGAGTTGGTATGTGGTTTAAATTGTCAAGATTTTAGACTGCTGCTTCTTGGCAGTGTGATAGAAAATGCTGTAATGTGGTATGTTGCTGTAAATTAGGTTTATTGATTTGGTATTGTCAAGAAATATAACATCTCAAAAATAGGCAGACTAGAGAAAAGGATACCTCACTGGCAGGTGTGGGTGCCACTGTATGATTTTCTAGCACCAAAACGCACAACAAGCTAGCAGTGTTGGTGCTGGTGCAGATTACATGGAAAGCAGCCTGTGGTTTTTCCAAGCCCATTGAATGGGAAATCTATGTCCACCTGCTGTCTGCACCCTGACTCTGGCCATTTCTAATGCATATGGCGATTCTTCATGGCATGTGGGAGAATAGATGACCTTCTCCATTTTTTTGTTTTTGTTTTTGTTTTTTTTTTGTCAAATGGGTTTCACAGGTATATAATAAGATCTTGATTTACTTTTTTAAGGAAAAAGAGGACAATAATAAGAGGCTGTGATTTGAGGGTGAGAAACAAAAGGGCAGCTCCAGGGAGGGTGAGTCAGGAATGACCAAGAAGAAAGATCTGGAAATCTACTGGCTTCCTGCAGTGCTTGTGGCTTATTGATCCTGGCCCCATAGAATCTTCAGACTAACACAACCGTCCTTTCATGGCAGGAGATATTTGAGAATCTGGTGGGAAATTCTGTTTTTTAGTACACTTACATTGTTTAAGGCAGCTTGCTTCCATTTTTCTATCATTTATGTAGCTGAGATAATGTTGTGAAAGATTTTTCATCAATTAAATTAATATATACAATGAAACAGATACAAATTTGACATGTTTAACAATGAAGTATAGCTTTAAAATGTCTTTTAAAAATCACAAGTTAGAATAGTTGTGATCACAATCAGAACTAATTTTTTTTTTACGGTAAGAATAACAAATATATTTTGGCTATTATCATCTTTTCCTGAACACAGATATTGGCCCTTTAAGAATTATACTTTAAAATCATTAATTATACTTAAAATCATTAAGATGAAAGTTGATTTCTTATCTTTTGGTATTAATAAAGAGAGTATTTCTGGAATTGTAAGTAGAAGTAGGCAAGGAATATGTTTCAATTTTTAAAGTGTTTTGTATGATTTTATCAGTTACCAAAAAGCATGTGCTTTTGTTATTAACCAGTTCTGTTATTTCATTTATGCACAATAGTAACATTCTGAAATTGTACCTGGAACAAGCCATAATTGACAACCTTAAGACCACATTAGGGGCGTTATTGGATAAGAAACAAAAGTTGCTTTGAGTCCTCAGCTCTCAGCGGTGCTGAGTTTCCTTTCCTGTAAGCCTGAGGATTGGCAAATCTTCAGCCTGACTTAGAGAGATACTCTTCCCACATCTATTTCCCTTCAAAGCGCATTCTTAGGGGAGCTTCTGTCATCCGGAATTCTTCCTCTAAGAGCCAACATGCTCTCTTTTCAGGTTTTCTTTTTCTTTTTCTCTATATTGAGTTGACTCTCAATTGGTGGCTTGAGAAAATACCAAAGATCTTTTTCGTTTTTGCTGCAACTGGATCATGAACACTGATTTTCCACATAAAAACTGGCTGTGTGGGCCGGGCGCGGTGACTCACGCCTGTAATCCCAGCACTTTGGGAGGCTGAGGCGGGCAGATCACGAGGTCAGGAGATCGAGACCATCCTGGCTAACACGGAGAAACCCCGTCTCTACTAAAAATAAAAATAAAAAAACTAGCCGGGCATGATGGCGGCGCCTGTAGTCCCAGCTACTCGGGAGGCTGAGGCAGGAGAATGGCGGGAACCCGGGAGGCGGAGCTTGCAGTGAGCTGAGATCGCGCCACTGCACTCCAGCCTGGGAGACACAGCGAGACTCCGTCTCAAACAAACAAACAACCCAAAAAACTGGCTGTGTGTGCATGAGTTTATGGGGCAGGCTCTGCAGGGTGGGGAAAATTTGAGGGAGCAGTCCCCCCTCTTTCAGAAATTGTCCTTGTTGTTGACCTTCACCTGTCTGGGAGGGGCCTGAAGAACCTAGGTCTCCAGGTGACCCCTGGGGAGATGACAGACTACACGTTTTGGCACAGAGTAGAAAAGAGGTCTCTGATGAATGGTTGTCATACACACCCACCTTTGAGCTTCAGAATCCTATGCCTTGGAAGGAAAATAACTTTGGTTTTGGATGTCAACCGGAAGAGACAGCCAGGGACCCTTACTGTATCTGCATTATTTCCTACTGACCAGTCCATTTGCTGCCCTGCCCAAAGACAGTCACAGCATTCAGTGAGATAAATGCCTTAGAATTCAGACAATCCTGGCAACATGCAAGAAACTTCTTAAATAAAATAATCTCTAATGTGACATGCACCGATAGTCACAGAAAGTGGAAAGGACTTTTCCTCACCATGTTGCAAGGTTGTCATCTGCCGTTGGCTTAACTCTTTGAAAGATATTCAGATCTTGCTCATGTACATTTCAATCTGCTATCGTTGCCTGTTTATGGAAAAACATTTAGTATGAGAGGATTAATATATACTTGTTTTAATTACATGTTAAACCATGTGAATATATACAGGATTACTATGTAGATTCTGAATAAATAAAGGATAAACTAAAATTATTCTCGTTAACCCAAGGTTCTAACCCAGAGTTATCATAGCTAATGGAATGTGTTTGACTTTCCCAGTCATTCGTCAGTGGGTAGAACCACCATTAAATTCACTAATAGCTTTAGTTTTAAGCTACAAACTAAATTAGTTTCAAACTAATTAGGCATACAGCCTTTTTAAAAATTCATATTTCTTTGTTGTTGATAACTAGTTTTCTTCCTAAGGATCAAAATAACAATATCATTCATTTACAGTGGTTTCCCTCCTTTAAATAAATGATTTTCTAATATACCTCAAAGAACTTTAATTTCTTAGCTTTTACACTCTTTTCCAAATAAATTCTGGGAAGTTCCCTGCATCCCTAAATATGAAGAAGCAATGATGTAATCCCAGAGAATGTTCTCTTTGGCCATCATAGGCCTAGCATCTTACTGTTAATCTTTCCTAAGAAAAACACGTCTTTCCTCTTGAAAGCTTGCGACTTTAAAAATAACAACTGTAAAGTGTTTTCATGTGGTAAATGCTCATCACAAATTATTATTTTTTCCCTGAATCCTACTGTGTTCCTTCTTGAAGAACGGGAGAAGGGGGAGAAGTTTGTTATGTGGTCCACCCATTTAGGACACAATCATTTGCACTAATTTAACACTTCCTGGGGAGATGTTACTAATTCTTTATTAGATGATCAGTTACGAAGACCATTGTTAAAAAAACAAACCTCTCATGGGAAATACACCCCTGCTAGGCTGAAACAGAAAGAAAACCTTAACTTTGTTTAGAATCTGGACACTTTGACCCATGAACTTTAAGTTCCTTTCCTGTAGGGTTCTTTAAAGCCATGGTGGCTGAGATAGACTCCCAGTGCTATGCCTGAGTTCAAGCAGCTGCAGGTTGACTTTTGAGAAGCTGGACTATGATTATGCTGCTACGAAGAAATAAAAAACAAAATTTCCCTGTGGTACATAACGGAAGTTTTGTTTGATGGTGGTCTATGATTCAATTATTCCTGTCCAAATTATTCCGTTCTCTGATGAACAAAGACCTTATCAAGGATCTTTACACAATTAAAAGCTCACTGAAAATAAGAGAAGGGCTAATAATACACAAACACACATATGTAGGTACCATACATACATACACACATACATATGTACACACACACAAGACACACAACCTATAGCCATACGTAAATGAAGTTGCGTTTTTGCACTTGCTATCCTTGGCTGCTTCAGAGGCTGTGGAATTCTATACCAAGAGATGAAATGGTCTCCAACTGGTAAAAAGTCTATTTAATGGGCTTTGTGGAGCAGAGACAAAGATCATATGTGAGATAGTGTACGAGTACAATAAGAATGCCCTCTGCTTACTTGATCTGTTGATATTAGAGTCTAATAGTTCTGTTAGCTTAAATTGTGGAAATATCCACTTTCTCATCTACTCTGGGGGTCTTCAACTGAGCCAGGGTCAAGTCTAGACTCCCTGGGAGGAGCAGAAAGCCCTTGTGGTAAAAATAACATGCAAGCCAGCACTCTAAACTGAAAACAAAAAAATATATTAAGCTAACCAACTCAGTTTGCTGATTCTGTCCTCCAGGTCCTGGAGATAATTGTACTAACGTCAGGGAAACGGAGGGTTTCCCAGGTGTGCCCGTGCAAAGATCGTGCAGACTATTAACGTTAACTGTGAGGTGTGTTCACAGTTGTTTTTGGAAAACGTATCTGAGTAAGGAAAAGACAATTTAAACAAGACGTCAAAATTGGAAGTCATAAAAGATGCGATTGATTAGACTCAACCAAAAATTTAAATTCCATTACAAAACCACTACAGTGTCAAAATACAAAAGGCAAACTAGAAACCAACATTGAAACATGATAGGGAACAATGACTGTTTATGATATGCAAAGAGGTTTTAAAACTCTGTGATAAAACCTCCAACAGAAGAATGGGCAAGTGATATGAGCAGGCATAGAAAGCAAGAAATAAAAATACACAACATAAATATGCCAAACCTCACAAAATCTAAGTCAATACAAATGACATTTTTTTAGATGAAAAGGTAAATATTAATCCATAAGTTTGATCATTCTTTATTGTGGGTTTGGGGAAACAGACACTCTCATATACTCTTGGCAGGTATGCAAATTAGTACAAGAGGTTAAAAGAGTAATTTGAAGAATAATCTAATACAACTTAAAACGTTCATAACTGAACTGTCTATTCCAATTCTAGGGATGATTCTATAGAAACTCTTGTGCAATTGCATAAAAGAGAATATATAACTTGCAGTAACTGTTTGTAATGGTACAAAAATTAGAATCAATCCAAATATCTATTATTGCACAATGTACAAAAAATGTATATTGGGATACCATATTGTCATTTACATAAGATACAGACCTTCATATAATAACATAAGAAAGACTTAAAATAAATTCTAAAAGATGACTTCCAGGGGAGTCAAGATCCCATTTTTCCTTAAGAATATACTTTTATATATTGTACCTGTCCATTTTGGAGAAAATATTCCCAGCTTCAAATCACATCATCTGCAAATAAGTATAATTTTACTTTATCCTTCTCACTCTGTATGCCTTATATTTCTTTTCCTTACCGCTTTGGGCTGTGTAAGACTTTCAGTGTGATACTGAAGAGCATTGCGAGACATCCTTGCTACATCGTTGCCCTGTGGCTGCTTTTTAGGGGGGAAGTATTCAGTCTTCCTCATGAAGTGCAATATTAGCTAAAGTTTCATTCTTTTTGATTTTTTGGTGTGTTTTTTTGGTTTGTTTGTTTTGGGTAGGTGTCCTTTATCAGACATTCCTTTCTATTTCTAGTCTGCTAGGAGACTTTTTTTTTTCTTTTTAAATTGTAAATGGATGTGGAGTTTTGTCATGAACAGTTGTCCCTCAGTATTTTGGGGCTGTTGGTTTCAGGGCCCCCATGAATATCAAAATCTGACAATGCTCAAATCTCACAGTCAAGCCTGCAGAATCTCAAACACAAAAAGTCACAAAGTCAGCCCTCTAGGTCCTGGGTTCTGCATCCCACTAATCGTGTATTTTCCATGGAGAGCTCTGTATTTTTCTCTATCAACTGATGTGATCATGTGGTTGTCTTCTTTAGATAGTTAATATGGTAAATTACATTGATTGATTTTCTTTCTTTTTCGTTTTTGGTTCTTTTCAGTTGGATTGATTTTTTAAAATATTAAACCAAACTTGCATTCCTGCAATAAACCCACTTGTTTGTGGTAATATTCTTTTTATATATTATTGTATTTGATTGGCTAATATTTTGCATCTTTTTTTCATGAAGTATACTGCAGTTTTTTTCTTGTAAAAAAAAATTGTCCGGGCACTTCTGGCCTGTTAAATTGTTTCCAGATTTCCTTATTACCAGTAATCCGTCTATGAACTGTTTTTGTATGGATCCTTGGGGCACATAGATATGGACTCTCAAAGTAAACTTGAAAAATTCTTCACTAAAAGAACTCCATAACTCTACGGTTTGTGGTAAACTGTTGGCTGCCCAGCTGACATCTATTCTACCCTTTTTCCTTTGGTAGAAAACCACGCTTTTGTTCAAGAGGCTACGATGTCCACTATGACACACTTACAAATTCATACTCCCTTTAGCCACAGGTGACCATATAACCAGTTTAGGCCAATGAGATTCAAGTGGAAGTTTTTGGGGTACGGTTTTCAGAAAAGCTTTTATGATATTGACTAAAGTGGAAAACTCAACCAGGAAGAGCCTTTTCTAGTTTCCCTTTCCACCCATAACTTATTACTGAAGCTTGGAAGTGGAGTGGCCACTTTTAACCAAGAAGATAAGGATCTCCGTCTAAGGACATGGCAGTAAATGCCTGGCTCATGGGTGAGCAATTGGGCCAGCTGAGTTTCTGCCCCAGGACTTGGGTTTTGTGAGAAAATAACTCTCCATGTGCTTACAGTCCTACAATCAGATTCTACTCCATGAGGCCCAAATGCAATGTCCTGCAGACACCAGGCACACTTTGACTTTTTTCTTTCTCTGAATATCTCTTAGGACAGTGCTCTATAGAAGAGGGTAGTTTAATTAGAAAGGGACTTGGAAGTCATCTTGTTCTTGATAATGTCTCTAACAAAGACACCAGCATTAAGTGACTTGCTCAAAGTAAATGGTGAAAGTTGAAAAGAGAACCCACATGTGCTGATACTAAGTTACTTTTTCACCCTCCTGTGTGATTGTTGATGTTCACTTCCTGGCATCTCAGTACCTTATTTATAACACATAGAAAATAAAATTTATCCTACTCCCTCATAGGGTTAATGTGAATGTGTACAAGAGATTATTTTCCTCATTTTTAAAAGCCTTTATTTTTAGTAGAAAAATCAATAGACATATTGTGACTTGAATTAATATTAATGATCCTCATTGGACAACTATGAAGTTAGTAAAATATGTTGGCTTTCAGTTTAAAAATATTGACTGGAATAGTATCATGTGGAAAACACTGTGCTTAGCTTAGAGGATATAGCGGTCAACCCAACAGACGAAGCCTGCCTGCCCTTGTGGGTACGACAGTCCAGAGGTGGACACAGATGTGAATCAATACATTGAGCAAACAATTACTCCATTATGATTGTGAGAAATAATAAATGACATTTTATAATATTGTTTCCCTGAAGACTCTTGAGCAAAGTTACTGGCATACACAGACCCACAATCTGTGGGCCCCAAGGGCTGACGCTACTTCTGGACAGCATTTTAAAGACACTGAAAACTTCATGGGGATGTCATTCTAGGAAACCCTGGGATTGTACCAGGAAAACTAGAAATAATACTTCCAACCTCAGAAGGCATCCATATATTCTCAAATCAATTAATCAAAAATTAACATTTTCTTAGCTTAGGTTTACTCCCAAATAATCACAAATATATTGGAGAAGCAGCATTATTTGGGTTGACTGTTTCACCTTTGTTTTCTCCATACTCTGTACATTTCTTCATGATTTTTTGAGATGTGGGTCCTGGGTGCTGACACCAGTGTTTCTTCTCCTCACTAAAAGTTAGTCTATTTTTCCTTCTGAAGGACTAAAATTGAAATGTACGTGATCAGGGTGATGGGATTAAAGAATTTAATGAATTACAGAGTATTCTATTAAAGAATAGAGAACATTCTTATAAACCATGAATTAATTTTTATGAATTAGGTCCAAAGAGCTTAAGTAAAAAGCTAATATTTCATAAGTAATTCCAGCCCTCTTTAATAGTACAAGTCTCTGGTGTGTAATATTTAGGTAATGATTATCATAAAATAGACATCTTTTGAGGGCAATTATGTGTTCTCAATACTTCTTTATGACAGAGCTGGGAGGAGGATGTCATTACATTTGACAGTATATTTATCTCACCTAATAGTCATGATACTCTGATGGAAATGCAGTTATCTTACTATATGCGAGTGTATTTCTGGATGCACCGAATACCGATTGTGCCACTAAACCTGTTCAGACATGAAAGATGGCACATCTCAGTGCTCAAAAGTATGGGCTGTTTCTAGCCATGTGGAGTCAGTGGTTTTGTTTATGAAAACAAAGCTTTACATCTGCAGGGTAAATTTTCCTGGGGGCAGACCAAAGCAGGGAAGGAGAGAGAACTCAGAGAGATGAGCAGAAGAGGGCCTGTCCAGGAAGTGAAAGGCACACTCGAAGAGAAAGGGGAGGATTTGTGCACTGGTGTTTTTTTTTTTTTTTTTTTTTTTAAGGAAATTGGGATAGACTGAGACAGGCCTCTAGGAGAAGCAATGAGCTAGCCACATACTCCTACCTATGTCTACATTTTTTATTCTTGTTTTTGGACTAATTTAACATGGAGGATATGATAGTAACTCATATTGCTATAATGTTTTTAGGTTTTCACAACCATTTCGGAATATTTTATCTGAACCTCCCAATATTCCAATAGGATAATGATGACTGTTGTTCCTCAATTATGCAGAGCAAACAGAGGCTTAGAGTAGAATTCAGTTAGTGCAAAATGAAACCAGAACCCAGAACCCCAAACCAGGCTTCCAAAATCCAGGCTCTGCCATGGGATGACAGGACCATGTCTGAAACATCCTGTGGACTCACGGGATCGACTCCCATCCTGACTCCTGGCTACTCATTTCTCAAAGCCTAAGGGGTCCAAATGTAAAAGTTCCTGAGTCAGCTCGTGGTTTGAAATTATTCTGGTTTCTGCTAGTGAACCCATTAAGTCAATTATCCAGGTATGAAAGAGTTGGAGTGGAAGGGAAGAAATGTGAATTTGTTTTTTTATTGTTTTTTTTTTGTTTGTTGGTTGGTTTTTGTTTTTATCAACTTAGGAAATAAGGCCCATAAAATGCAGAAAGCTAAATATTTGCAATTCTAGTCTCCCTCAGTGAGGCACAGCCTTGAGAAAGCCCTTCATCCTTCATCTTCCTTCTTAGTTGGCGTTTGAACTTGATGACTGGAGGTGGAGCAGCTGTCTCGTGATTCTGATGGAACAGTCATTAGGAAAAGTTCTAGGGAGTTAGGGAGGCACTAGCCCAGACGCTGAACCAAGGCCAGTAGCCACTGACCTCTGCATGTCGGAACCTGATTATGGACGTTCTTGTTAATCATGCAGTCTGTTCCAAACTGATACATGTGTCCAAAGTTTTCCTAAGCATCTATCTTTTTGATGATAAAGAGATACACTAGATAAGATGAAATAAATTACATTAAACTATGCATTTTCCAAAAAATCACATAGTTCAAATACTTTTTTTAACTCTAAAATTGTCCAAAATTCAATTTTTTTTTCCTTCTATTTTAGATTCAGACAGATATACTCATTTCCTTAGTCGTAGTTGCCCTGTGAATGCATTACTGTCCATCGGTAGTGATGCGCCTCATTCAGTATTCAAATCAAAAACCACATCTCACCGGGCGCTATGGCTCATGCCTGTAATCCCAGCACTTCAGGAGGCTGAAGCAGGTGGATTATTTGAAGTCAGGAGTTTGAGATGAGCCGGGCCAACATGGTGAAACCCCTCTAGTAAAAATACAAAACTTAGCTGGATGGTAGTGGCGGGCTCCTGTAATCCCAGCTACTCGGGAGGCTGAGGCAGGAGAATCACTTATGCCTGAGAGGCAGAGGTTGCAGTAAGTTGAGATCATGCCACTGCACTCTAACCTGGGCAATAGAGTGAGACCTTGTCTCAAAAAAAAAAAAGCACATCTGCTACCAGAGACAAAAGATGAAGGCTTTCCTGCCTAAGGGCACTGATATGGTTGATATGGTTTGGCCGTGTCCCCACCCAAGGGAAGTCGGTCAGGAGTTCTCAGAGACTTTGCCGATATGAAGGACCTCCTGAGGATATGGCCTACCCTACAGCAGCTTGTGGAGCGTGGGGGGTCCACCCTGACTGGCTGAGCCCTGCACAGCAGATGTATTTGGCATGAGGGGCATAGCCATTTTAACATCCCCTCCCTGCCCCCACATACGTACACTGGACACATATTTTTCTGCTATAATGATAATCACTTACAATCATATTTTCTTGATTTGTTCTTTAGTTTTGAGGCAACTAACGATTTAAAAAAATGGGGTTTTTATTTTAAAGAATGTATTCAATATCAGTAACGTAGTTCATGTATGAACTAAAGTTCGCACTTACCAAAGAAAAATATTACACGTTTAGTTTGTACTATTTCACTGTCATAGATTTTAAACTTTCTCTAGATCTCCAAGTAGACTGAGAGAATTGAAGCATCTCTAACTGTGTCATCTACACAGTTGCTATGCTTTTACAGCTTATTTCAAAGCCACTGTTTAAATGCTGGAATATTTCCTCCCTCAGGAACTGGGGACATGAGCTGTGGCTGAAGCGAACTCAAAGAATTCCAAATTTTTAGGAAGTCACTGTTGAAACTGCCATGTGGTACTGATTGCAGGTATACCAGGGGCCAAGCATAACCAGGATTTCTCTGAAACTTTATTTATTAAAGGATAAGTAATAAAATGTGCTAATTTGAAGCTTATGTATATTACTAAAACTTGACACTGCTAAGTAATTGCTTAGAATTTACGGAACGGAAGTTTGTGTCTGGGAGGGTATTATTGTCACTGATACTGTTCAGCTTTGCAGACACATGGGGATAACCAAAAGCAGAGTTTCAGCTGGTTTTATTATTGTTTCCACATTCACTACAGACAGTATACCCGTAGTTATTCCCTGAACTGGGTGGAGATCCCCCACCTGCAGGGCCACCTCGAAGTCCTGGGGAGCACAGCTGGCCTGAGGAAAAGGCCACCAGGTGCAGGGAGAGAGAGAAGGAGCATGGTTTCCTGTGGATTTTGTTGAGCTCCTGGAGGAATCAGGCCTATCTTGGGACCTTAACCATGAGATGACACGTTTTCTTTGTTGGTGAAGTCAGGGTATATGGGTCTGTCTAGTCCAAGCCACTTGACGTTTTAAGATGAGATGTGCTTGCTCTTCTTTGGGTCTCCTGCCCTGCCCTGTGCTCTGTGAGGCTGGCTCTGTGGACCGAAGCACCAGGCTCTCTTGCCCTCTGGCTCCCAGCGGTTTTGACCACTGGGGAACACGGGGTGGTTTTGGAGGATGGGAGGGGCAGGAAGGAGGGGGGCTCACTCCATTTGCTTCCTCATTGCCTCTTGGGTTCTGGTGGATGCTGCCTTTTGCTCTGCTCACTCCAGCTTCAACCCCGGCCATCTTCCTGGTCCAGCTCTTGCCAAACTCCGCTAAGACCACACTCTCCCCTTGTATTAGTCCATTTTCATGCTGCTGATAAAGGCATACCCAAGACTGGACAATTTACAAAAGAAGAGGTTTATTGGATTTACAGCTCCACATGGCTGGGGAGGCCTCACAATCATGGTGGAAGGTGAAAGGCAAGGACGAACAAGTCACGTCTTACACACGGATGGGTGCAGGCAAAGAGAGAGCACTTGTGCTGGGAGACCCCCATTTTTAAAACCATCAGATCTCCTGAGACTTACTCACTATCACGAGAACAGCATAGGCGAGACCAACCCCCGTGATTCAGTTATCTCCCACTGGGTCCCTCCCATAACACATTGGAATCATGGAAGCTACAAGATGAGATTTGGGTGGGGACAGAGAGCCCAACCATATCACTCCTTGTCCCTTCAGGGATAGCGTGGTGACCTCTTCCCCTGACTTTGCTAATCCCTGGGTGTTTGAGCACCCCTGGATGTTTCCCCAAACCCTGCCTACACCTTCCGAATGACCTCTCCATTGCGTATGCTTCAGATGGATCTTGTGTTATGGAGCCTTTTGTTGCTGCAAACCTGCCTGATAGATCAGTTATTTTTCAGCTGATTCAGAGATCTCTTTTTCCACAAATCCTATCTTATTTCTACTAATTAGAAAATTCAATATTTTTCCAGGTCTCTGTACATTTTAACATGATGTCAAATTCCTTGAGAATTTTAGCTTTTCTCTGACTTTATACTAAATTCCCTCTGACAATTTATTATCAAGATCTGCTAAAGGTATAACGTTTAGATCATCACTTCTGAGATTGTCCTCTTTTACTCTCTGCTTCCAAGGTAATTTCCCGTCAGATTTCAGGTCTATAACCCAATGCAGGCTGGCTGTCCTCATTCTTAAAACTCCAAGGCCAATTCTATTCATCTGTTTCTCACCAGGGCCTCAGGGATGTGACGATGCTTCACTCCTTAACTGCCTTCTTCTCTGTATTCTTCTCTCTCCAAGTCTGCAGCAGAGCAGGAGACACCCTCCCTCCTTCTTTGCTCCAAGGTCTCTCATACAAGACACAGAGGTCTGTCCTGGCTGGGGATAACTGCAGGGGAGCAGACAGGATTAGCACAAATAATAAACAGGGAGAGGGTTAAAGAGGCAAGACATCCTAGAAAGTATTAGTCATAGCTCTTTTGTCTTCTTCCAAATACAAATATCTTTGTTTGTAGCTGCTTTTCCCTACTCTCTTTACAGGCTTTCCCATGGGAGGATGAGTCTTGACTGGAGGGAGGTTTACCCAGTGTGGTCAGGTCAGAGGCTGAATCAAACTGCAGAGGCGGTGACCAGAGGTAGAGTGGGGTGGTCCAGTGACTGGGGCAGGTGGGGGTCCCGCATTTTACAAAAATCTCCCTTGTTTATTGTTAGTCAGACTCTCGGCCCTGCAATATTATCAATGTGAAAAGTGCTTCTCTTTTTGGTCTCTAAATTTTTCTTTCCTGGGCTTTGGTCCATCTCGGACTGGTGCCTGGTACTATCAGCCTTCGGAAAGCTGTATCAGTCTGCCCATGCTGCCAGAACAAAATACCACAGACTAGGTGACTTAAATACCAGAAATTTGTTTCCCACAGTTCTGGAGGCTGGAAGTCTGAGATGAGGATGCTGGCAGGGTTGGTTTCCCGAGGCCTCTCTCTTCAGCCTGCAGATGGCCGCCTTCTCCCTGGGTCCTCACAGGACCTGTGTCTATGGGAATCCCTGGAGCCTCTTTCTTTTTGTAGAAGAACACCAGTCCTACTGAATTAGGCCCCAATCTAAAGGCCTCTTGTTAACTTAATTACCTTCTTAAAAGCCCAATATTGGCTGGGTGCGGTGGCTCACACCTGTAATCCCAGCACTTTGGGAGACTGAGGTGGGTGGATCACCTGAGGTCAGGAGTTCGAGACCAGCCTGGCCAACACGGTGAAACCCCATCTCTACTAAAAATACAAAAACTTAGCTGGGCATGGTGGCGGGTGCCTGTAATCCCAGTTACTTGGGAGGCTGAGGCAGAAGAATCACTTGAATCGAGGAAGGAGAGGTTGCAGTGAGCCTAGATTGTGCCACTATACTCCAGCCTGGGCAACAAGAACAAAACTCCATCTCAAAAAAAAAAAAAAAAAAAGCCCAACATCCTAATATCTTAATAGTCACTTTGGGGATTGTGGCTTCAGCGTGTGAATTTCAGAAGGGACACAATTCAGTCCATCACAAAAACTCATCCCTGATGACCCTGCTAGTCAGGTTAGGTTAGGTCATGTATCAGCAACAAGAATCACCAACATCTCAGATGTGTACATGATACTGTGCGTTTTCCCCTCACTCTCCACTTGGTGCGGTTCTAGAAGATGCACCAGGGTAGCTGTCCTCCCCAGGGTGACTCAGAAGTCCAGGATGACTCAATTTTAGGGGCCTGCCATAACCAAGGTAGCACAAGGCCCCTGAGTCATGGCAGGGAGCAGAGTGTGTGAGGGAGTCACACCGGCTCTTCTGGGCTTTGGCTGGAGGTGCTGCATATCACTTGCTGTCTCCATCCATGTGACAGACTCGTGGTCTAGACTCGTGGCCCTGCCTAACAGCAAAGCACAGAAAAGTGAGATCATATGTGACTGTTACAGCAGCAAAAATAAACTAAGACACTGTGAACAAAGGGAACCTGTTAATATATTTATCCAACTCAATGAAAAGATTTTGCTGGACAGAGTGACAATCTTCATCCCCTGGGAACACTTATGTCAGTTACTTTTATTGATACAACCTGGGTATACTGCCTGAAGACATGAGGCCCCTTCAGCCTTCTGATAGCAAATACAGTGGCTCAAGCCTGCATCCCATATAAAAGAAGGAGTGAAACACAGGCCTGTGGGCGTATAACATTCAGAAAAAGTGAATGTTGCTGTGTACAGTCATGTCTATCACAGCCTCCTGGATGAGAAAGATAATTGTAGTATCAATTGCTATCGGGTATTGAGTGGCAAACACTGTGCTCAAAAAGTTATAAAATACTCAGTGTTAGCACTAAATTAAAAAAAAAATTACTTACTTCTTACAACAACCTATGATGAGGATCTATTAGCCCTAAATTTTGCAGGAACAAATTGCCCCAGTAGGAATAGTAAGGATGCAGAGCTTTTATGCACATGGAATCAAGTGCCTAGAATTTTTGAGCCTGCTGCAGTCACTTTGTAAAGGAAGCTCAGGCTTAGAAAGGAGGTGAGAGAGCAAGGGATGGCAAAGGAGACCCGGAACTACAGGGAGCTGGTGGCAGCTGAGCAGTTGGCCAGTGAGGCAGTGCCGGGGGTGGGGGATGGTACATACATTTTTAGTGTGCCTTCAATCATATGTCTTTCCCTGCCTGTGCAGTAATTAACTGCTGTTATCCCAGGTCTTCGACAAAAGCCTTTTCTAGTGCACAGAAGAGCCTTGTGTTAGTTTTGTGGAAAGAAGGAAGGCGTGGCCAGCAGTTTTGCAGGGGAGCCAGACCAAGGAGCATCTCATTGGACTGACTCACAACTGATGAAAAACAAAGAAAGGGAAAGTAAACAAAACACATTTATTTTCCAAATAAACTAGAAACGTGGTCTCTGTTAGGGGTGCCTGTGCCCACACCCACAGGCAAGTGTTTCACTTCTTCTGTTATGTGGCATACAGGTTTGAAGCACTATATTTGCTACCAGAAGGCTGAAGGGGCCTCATGCATTCAGGCAACATACCCAGGTTGTCTCAATAAAAGTGACTAATATAAGTGTTCCTAGGGGATGAAGATTGTCATTCTGTCCAGCAAAATCTTTTCATTGAATTGGATAAATATATTAACAGGTTCCCTTTGTTCACAGTGTCTTAGTTTATTCTTGCTGCTGTAACAGAATGCCTGGGACTGGGTAATTTGTAATGAACAGAAATTTATTTCTCATGGTTCTGGAGCCTGGGAAATCCAACGTGGAGGTGTTGGCATCTGCAGAGGGCCTTCTGGCTGAGTCATCCATGGTGGAAAGGAAAGGTTGGGGAGACAGGGAGAGAGTGTGTGTGTGTGAAAGGGGACTGAACTTCCCCGTTTTAAAAAGTCCTACTCCCTCAGTAACAAACCCCCTTTGAGATAACAGCATTTATCCACTCATTCTGCCTTTACAACTTAACCGTCTCTTATTAGGCCCTACCTCCCAACACTGTTGTATTGGGGATTAAGTTTCCAACATATGCTTTTTGGAAGACATATTTAACCATAGCACACATGTTTTTCCCTGCCACCAGTTAATCTTTTTATTTTTATTTTTATTTTTATTTTTATTTATTTATTTATTTTTGAGACGGAGTCTCGCTCTGCCGCCCAGGCTGGAGTGCAGTGGCCAGATCTCAGCTCACTGCAAGCTCCGCCTCCCGGGTTCACGCCATTCTCCTGCCTCAGCCTCCCGAGTAGTTGGGACTACAGGCGCCCGCCACCGCGCCCAGCTAGTTTTCTGTATTTTTTAGTAGAGACGGGGTTTCACCGTGTTAGCCAGGATGGTCTCGATCTCCTGACCTCGTGATCCGCCCGTCTCGGCCTCCCAAAGTGCTGGGATTACAGGCTTGAGCTACCGCGCCCGGCCCCAGTTAATCTTAAATAACATGGAAATCCTCCTGTCTTCCCAAGCTCCAGGTTCCCACCTCTTCAGTCTTCTTCTAGGTCAGTATCTGCTGCTTCGATCTGCTCATTACATTTTTGCTGGGTGGTAGCTACTTGCTATAATTTTAGCTATTGGTGTATTTGTTTTAGAGGCAATATCCCTTACTAGCAGAATGAGCAGTTTCAACATCAAATTAAAAAGAATTCAGTTAATTTTATTATAATAAAGCAGATGATATGGTCTATATCAGTGGTTTTTCAAAAAAGCATTTTGGCAGCAAAGTCTTTTTTTTTTTTAACAGAAGAAATTTTACTTGGAACTTCAATATGGAAAAATATAGAAAGTAGGATATGTTTTGAGCACCTTTCTAACTTGGGATGGTGGCTGGGAGTGGCAAACACATACAAAGTGGCAACCCCTGGGGCCCCTCTGCCAGACCCAGGTCTCCATGTAAAAGCCACTGGAAGTTCCTGTCCTGGGTTGTTATTAAGGCTCTAGCAGCAGATTGGACAGTGCAGGACATACTGATTAAGGGTAATGAGGGGTCAACCTTGGAGAGATGGATAATTCATCATTGAATAGAATGATGGGGTTAAGAGCATTCTTGGTAAGGTTGTGTCTACAAAGTAATCAACTGTCAAAGCTGAACTGATTTAGTAGGGGCAAGTGGAAGAAATCTCATTTTGCTGGAGTTAGACTGGTAAAGGCAGGTAGAATATTGAAACATGTGTTCCTTTCAATAGACTATAAATCTAAATAAGTTTTAAGTTCTGAATCACTTATCTCCCTAATGCTAATCATTAAATAATTTATTGAAGGAAAATAATTAGTGGTTACTCTGATATCCAATCAGAACAAAAAATATCAAAAAAATGCTAAGCTGTTGAAGACATATTTGTGGAATGACACTCATAGACACTTTCAATGACATTTTAACCCATTATTAGTATGCATTTTAAGACTATTATTTAAAAAATATTAATAGACTTTATGTGTAGAGCGGTTTTGGGTTTATGGAAAAGTTGAGTGGAAAGTGCAGGGTTCCCACGTTCACCCTCACTCCCCCAACTCCAATTTTCCCTATTATTAACATCTTGTACTAATGTGTGTTGTTTGTTACAATTGATGAGCCAATAGTGATACATTATTATTAGCTAAAATATGTGGTTTACATTAGTGGTCTTGCTTTGTGGCTTTGCGGTGTACATTCCATGGTTTTGACAAATATATAATGTCACGTATCTACTAGTACAGTATCATAGAGAATAGTTTCACTTTCCTAAAAAGTGCCCTCTACTTTACCCATTCATTCTTCATCTTATCTTTCTAAACCCTGGGAAAATGATTTTTTTTAACTGTCTCAAGAGTTTTTTGCTTTTTTCAGAATATCATGTAGTTGGGATCATATATAATATGTAGACTTTTCAGATTGGCTCCTTTTGCTCAGCAATATGCATTCAAAGTATCTCCATGTCTTTGCATTCCTTGATAGCTCATTTATTTTTATCCATTGTATGGATGTACTACAGCTTGCTTATTCATTCCTCCACTGTACAATATCTTGGTCGCTTCCACTTTTGGCAATTATAAATAGAACTGTTAAAAACATTCATGTTCAGGTTTTGTGTGGACATAAGTTCAACTCATTTCGGTCAATACTAAGGTGCACGATTACTGGTTCTTACAGTAAGAGTATGCTTTGTTTTGTAAGAAACCACCAAACTGTCTTCCAAAGTGGTTATTAATTTTTTTTGTGACTTTTTTCATCAGTATAGTTATAAGCCCTGGTCTTAGTCTTTTTAGTAGTCAGGTGCTTGTAACGTCTATGAGTGTTCTCTTAGTTCTCTTATGTATACAGGTTGTGTATCCCTTAACCAAAAGGCATCAGAAGTGTTTCAGAATTTGGATTTTCTGGACTTTTAGAATATTTGCATTATACTTAGCTGATCAACCCTACTCTGAAAATCTGAAATCTGAAATGTTTCAGTGGACTTTTCCTTTGAGTATTGGTGCTCAGAAAAGTTTGAATTTTGAAGCATTTTGATTTTCAAATTTTTGAATTAGGGATATTCAACCTGTATTTTGCTTTGTTGAAAAGAGAGATTAGAAAAAAGAGAGAGAAAGATAGGAGATCTTAAAGAATATATAGATATATATATTACTCCTTTAGGGAACTTTATATATATATAAAAATATAAATCTATCTATATAAATAAAATATATATTCTTTAAATCTTAAAGAATAATCTTAAAGAATATTCTTTAATATATATATTCTTTATATATATTCATTATTTACATATATAAAGAATATATAATATATAAAATATATTATATATTATACAGAATATATAATATATGCATCTTCTAAAAATAAGAACTAATTTAAGATGAGAAAAACCCAAACACAAGAATTAAAATTTTATGCATAAAGTGATTGTTTATTTTAAATAAATGTAAATTTAATTAAACATTTTGATTTTTTAGACATTGTTTCAAAAGTGCTTTCCAGACTGCTGGTAAGCATTTTCTATTTGTATTTTTTTCTTTCTTTTTTTTTTCTTGCTTTACATACTTGGTTAAGGAAAGATGATGAGAGCAAATTTTTCTAGTTCTCTGTGTTTAACATGATTGTCAAAACTAAGCCCATTGGTTTACAATTTGGCTGCTAAAACTGTGTCTAGACTTTAGGACTCCAGTTTCATTTTTTGGTACTTTATCAATTAAACTCCCTCGCTTTCCAAAAAGGAAGCTATCAAAGGTATATGTATAGTTTGTTGAATGCCCTATTCCTGATCAGAGGGAAGTTCCATTTCAGTCTGATAAAGTGTTATCTGGCAGAGAAAAACAGAACAACCAAGACATTCAAACGATGAGATTAGCTGCACTGCTGAGGAGATTGCTAATGATTTGCTAAACCTCTGAAAACTGTTTAGTGATGGGGTTCACCTCTCCTTGATCAGCGATCGTGATTTCTGCTCTGCTTGCGTGGGACGTACAAACACTGGGTGGGCCAGTGGACGCCAGGAGTCTGCAATTAATTGACTGTGATCACCAGGGAAAAGGGAAACTTTTTCACTTCCTGGTGATGCCTTAACTTTGGAAAAATTTTCGGGATTTAAAGGTTGCTTTTTGCTAGAAACAGTTAACATATCTAGAGAAAAATGAGACGTCTAATTTTTTCAAGAAAAGTTCAGGCCTGATGACAACATATAAATAACATATAACTATTTGTTCAATCCAGGAAAAATAATAAGAAATCTACCAATGTGATATCATCAGGTCTCAATGAGCTAAGTTAGTGAAAGGCTAGAAAAGGGGCAACAACAGGATCATAGGATTCAGGCGTTTGAAGAATCCGAGTCCAAAAGACAAAAAGATACAACCACGAGGTTTGTGGTGAGCTAGGAAAAGCAGTTGCAGAATGACTTTGCCATCTGGAAAATGGAGCCTGATGACTTCTATCTGTTGTTTAATCTTTTGTTCTAAAAATTCAGAAATAATCTGTATTGCATATCTTTTGGGATGTCAGTGAAGGTGGCTGTGAGTTTCCCAGGTGAGAAGCTGCCAGTGAGGTCTCAGCTCAATGGTCAGAGAACCCCCTTTCCACCCATTTACTTGCCATAATTGATCCCGTTCGTCAGTCATGTGAATCAGAGTGTGACTAAAACGGTTTCATGGGCACCCTATTGATTCTGTGTAAGAATCCATGATTATTTTCTAAAAAGTATATTTTAAAGCATGTCAGGGAACAGAATTGCCTGATTGTCTTCCCAGAAGGCTGAGACTGAAGCCCCCTGGTATGGTGACAGCTTTTTGGTACTTTTCACTTCTGTTTCAGGGAGGCAAATGCATGTGCTTTGATCAAGTGTCAAATGTAGTTGGTAAATCTCACTTCTAAGAAGCCCCCCTTTATGTACTTTTCAGGCAGCCTGTGGGGTGGGGCGTGGAGGTGACCAAGCACTGTTTGTTCAAGGTAGCACCTCCAGTAGGAGCTCATTAAGTCAGGGCTCACACACCAATCATAGGAAGGGAGCGTTGCCCAGCTTCCACTGCCTTTGATATAGATTTTGCCACCATTGTTCCAGTTATTGCCTGAGAGAGCTTATTTCCATATGTATAGAAAACCAATATACTTTCTCCTGCCAGTTAAACTGTCACCTAATGTATTTTTAGAAATATATAATCTAAAAAAGACAGAGGATGAGGCAGAAAGTTCTACAGTAGCACCATTTGAACATCCTCTACCACTTGAAGATGTTAATTAAAAAGTATCTTATTCTACTTGTTTTAATTGCCAAGCAGTGCAATTTTTTTTCCTGACAAAAATTGACTTTAAACGAACTGTTCTTGTGTATAGCCTGTTTTGTCTTCTGCTAGGTATGTGCCTAATGAAGACATCAGCCTCCGTTCTGTGTAGGTTTAAGGAATGCCCCCTCCTCTCTGTGCAATCATTTGTAGTGTCAGTATCTTTCTCTACTTCCAATAGCATCAGGGATGCTGAATGGAGATGCATGTGGTTGTCAGAGAAACACAAGGAACATATTATTAGATCTTTCATAATTAGGCATTGCAGATATGTGCCAAAGATTTAGAGCTTAATCAAAAAGTTCTTATCACATGGGCTTCTGCTGGCAAGGGATTGGAAAGCCAACAAAGGCAACCCTGATGCTTGCTTTGCACGATAACAAAGGGAAGACAAAGGCAGACGTTTCTGCCTTAGGTTTATTGCATGCTTTTTTTTTTTTTTTTTTTTTTTTTTTAAAATCATATGAGTCAGGCAATTGTAGGGGAAAGGGGGTTAAAAAGCCCAGCTTCCCCGTGAAGCTCAGAGCCCCTCTTGATCCTGATGGTTTCCTTGTGTCTGAGTCATTTCACTGTGCAGGTGCTGACTAAGGCTGAAGGCTGTGGGAACCTGGGTTAATGTGTCTAGCAAGCCTTTTCCAGGTAGCGCCTGGGCTCCCCGGGGAGCGCTCCCGGTCCCTTCCTGTGCCATGTCATCCCCACCTCGCCGGGAATGTAAAAGAGGAGCTCTCCAGCCCTTAGATAAACCTGGCCGTGTACATTGGCAGCCAGGACCGGGGGCTGCGGGAAAAGCGAGCGCGCCGCGCTGATGGCTGTTTTGACAAACTGTTGTGTGTTTTTTCTGCCTGAGTATCTGGCAGCGCAGGTGAAACATTGTGCTGCTGGTATCTTGGCTCGCCACTCGCTCTCAGGCTCTGCGGGGAGTGTCGGGCCATCCCTGCAAATGTTCCGGGCAAAGCTGTGAAAACAAACGAGGCAGATTAGTTGGACAGGCTCACCAGCTTTTGCGTGTTAACTGCCCTGGCTGCCCTTGCTTCTCAACCCTTTCCCATTCTTTTATTGAGCCGTGCACTTATCAATTAACACAATGGCTTCTGAGGTATTTTTTTCTTCTTCTTCTTCTTGTAGTTACACCGTATGAAGCAGGATCTCTCCTCTTTGGACCTGAAATGGATGCTGTTTCTCAGATTTTAATCTCCAAACACAATATATGATATATTCTTTAAAAAAATAATAAAGTCAGTTTTCCTTATTATTTTAGGAAGCAGGGCTTGCTTACCATGGAGATATTAGCGAATGCAGATAAACAACAGGGACAGTTTTGAAGTATATGTATTCTGTGCCTGGGTTATTTCACATGCCCATCGGAGCCGCACATGATCTATGCTACAGTATTTAAACTAAAATTCTTCTGACTTAGTCTCTGGCAGATAAGGACCATCAATTTCTTTTTTAAAAAGTATAGTTTAGTATGTATAAATATCCCTGAAGTTTCAAGCATTTGGGAAGAGCCTTCACACTGCGGTAACTTTTAAAAAAAAAATCTTTGGTTTGAAGTAAGAGCCAACCTGGGATAAAGTGAACTTGGGCATCCCTTTTGAGGTGAAATCAGAGTGAATTAAAAAGAGTGATTACACCCTTCTTTAATCAAAGGCTCCAGAGATGATGTTTCTTTTAAAAAAGAAACATCAAGGAATGGGCTTTGGAAATTACTTTCATATTTTCTGGAGCATTTCAGAGCTAGAGCACTTTTTAAGAGTTGTCATTTGTTCTTAAATATCAGCCTGTAGTATCAGCCTTTTGTCTGCGCCTGTCCTTCAGTGCATCAGAAAGATTGAGCTTGCCCTTGCTTTGTTGTGAACAAGAAGAAGCTGTCAAATGACTAATGCTCTTGGAATCTTACTGAGGCATTTATTCTGCCTCTGTTGCTATGAGCCCTATGGTCTCTTTTGTGGCATGTAACAATATAGGTAACCTATCTAAAGTACGGACCTGGCAAAAAGGGACTTAGTCATAGCATAATGATTTTGCTTAAAATAACAATTGTACAATGACTACCTATACCACTAAACAGGTCTGCCACATACCCTTGGGTAAGTTGTACACTGCACAACGCTAAGGTCCATTCTCATTTTAATCTGTGTGAACAAGTTTAATAACAACAGTATCTGTATGCTTGTAATTAGTCATGTGGACTAATTACTTGAACTAGTGTTAAGGCAGTGAAAGAAAAAGACACTCAAATTCACACAGCAAGTGTTTATCCAAACATTTCACAATTACTAGAGGGAAATAATACTCCTTTAGGGAACTTTAAAAATAAGAACGACTTGCTTGAAATTATTTAATTAGTTGACATTAACAGTATTACATGTTGAAATCCTTCACATGATTCAAAAATAAATAATCCAAAAAGAAAGGTATCATCAGTTCTCAAAAATTTTAGCTTGGTAAATAGGTCTTAAAAATAAACATCTCCTGTCTATTGCCAAGAAATCGATTGGCTTAACTCTTCACAGAGATCAAGTCTGGTCCTTTAATTTGATGAATAATAGAAAAAGGAATAAAAAGTGTATTTTTGTCAGAAACTAAGCATGCGCTTGTTTCTTACTCTGACACATAAAAATTAATAGAAGCCAGAATCAATCAATAGTACCAGATTTATATTATTATTATTTTTTAGGCTCTTATTTTGCTTGTTGGTGCCCATTCCAATGAGAAAATAATACAATGACACTATTAATTTTACCTGACAAGCTCTGTTACAACTGCAGTGTTGGCATTTGTGGGAAGTGGGACTGGATTTTTTTTTCTAGAGTAAGAGTTCTTCAAGGCTAAAAACCATATTCCTCTTTGACTCTTTACTACTATAGATTATTGAAAAACTTTAAATAATTAATTTTAAAAAGAATACTTGAGATTCAGACTAAAATTTTTTCATGTCCCGGGGAACTACAAGGGACTTTGAAGTTAAAATAGAATATGACCCTTTTATTTCTTATTTGATATTATGCTGTTTATTTATTGGCCAACTTTTAAGTTTAAGCATTTTAAATATAAAGTTAACATTCTCCACTTCTGAATCTTTAAAGAAATGGTGCAAACTCCTGCACAGTTGTCAAAAGGCATTTGATGTTAGACTTGCTAAGATGAAGATTAACATTTTTTAAAAATTAGGTATGAAGAAAACTAAATTTGAACCAAATGCTGCTATCAATATGGTTTCAATGAAACTGACCTATTCATCACTTTTATCAAACTCTGTGTTATTTTTTACAATTTTGATTTCGCTTCAGCTCACCCTTTCACTACTTGTATGTGAGATTTAATTGCCTTTCAACAAAAGACATAAAACAACAACTTATAAAACCTGGGTATGAACTTTCCTAAGTCAATAATTAGCTTATGTTTTCAAATGAACTCAGAATTTAGATCTGAATTTTTTTTTTGTTTGTTTGGACATGGCGTCTTCCTCCGTCGCCCAGGCTGGAGTGCAGTGGTGCGATCTCTGCTCACACAACCTCCGCCTCCCAGGTTCAAGTGATTCTCCTGCTTCAGCCTCTCTGGTAGCTGAGACTACAGGCACCCACCACCACACCTGGCTAATTTTTGTATTTTTAGCAGAGACGGGGTTTCACCATGTTGGCCAGGCTAGTCTTGAACTGCTGACCTCAAGTGATCTGCCCACCTCGGCCTCCCAAAGTGCTGGATTACACTTTGCCCGGACCATATCTGAACATTTTTGATACTCTTACTCTTATTTTTAGTATTTCTTAAAGCTGGAGTTTAGATAAAACAAAAATATTTGCAATTTTAATCTTTTTAATCAAATGCAAGACATTTATAAGGAAGATATAAGAATTAAGATTCTTGGGCAACTTGATATTTTTGTTGGCTTACTTCTTGGTTGCCATTCCTGGTGTGCAGAGCTGCAGTTCATGCTAGGCTTCATTTTTACATGCCACTGCAAAGTGGATTTAAGAGGTTTGATTGGAGCAGATGTCATGCATATTTCTGTAGAATGCTCATAATTATCCATTTTTCTTGACAAAAGTAATACGGTCTGCAATACTCTTTTTGTGTGTGAAACTTAATTCATTATTTTTAAACATATCATTGTATATATTTTAATTTTACAAAGTAACTTCTTAAGTTGGGGCTAACACAGAGTCTCTGGTTATCAATTAAGCTTATTTTATAAAATAAGGTCATTGCATTCTATTGCATTTTACCTGTTCACAGAACTACCTGGAAAGCAAGCTGAATGCAAATTTCATTGCCTTCATATAGTGTAAATAAGGGTTAGAACAAGTATTCAAAGTAATTGTTTTACTTGACATTAATGACACGCTAATGATGTTGGAACAGTTCAGACCTCATAAGTGACTAACCTTTCACTGTAAGTTGATTTTCCCCATGAAGTAAACTAAAATAGCAACTATGTGGTGAAAATTATTAGGTGGGTCCACTAAAAGTGTTTTAGTTAACATACTTCCTTCTTTCAGCTGTAAGTAAAGAATTAAGCAAATTAGAAATTTTGGTTTGGTTTGGTTTATTTTGCAAAAAAATAGAGTTTGTAAGTATCATAGCAAAGGTTTTCTCAGATTTTCAATGGTAGTCATGGTAAGTATGAATATATTTGGTTGCATAAATAGATCCTACAAAATGTTTCTCAAGCTTGAGATAAATTAGAATGTGTTTACAATCAAATTTATTTTTAATGTTTGAAAATTTTTAGTTATATTTTTAAGCTTTAATGTATATATTTCTTCCAGCGATAGACATACATTGATGGTGTCACTTCTGAGTTATCTGGTAATATTTTATTGGTGTCACAAAGAAATTTCCAAGGGGGATATACCATAAACTTCTGAAAAATGATCCCTCAAAAATTATCTTTTCCAAAAAAGTGGAATTCCAGATATCAGGAAATGGCAAGCAATAGCAGCTGCAAATAACATTTAAGTTGAAATTTTGATCATCTTTCTATGAAAATGAACTGAAAAGTAATGTCCAGGTCATGACCAGATTCATTGGGCTTTATTTAGAAAATTGCTTTTCCTGCTGACAGGGCAGTAGTTCTTTATTCAAGTGGATTAATCCGCATTCTCAGCTATTCCTGTAATATTTAGAGGATTTTTTCCCTCAATAAAATTGGTGCAGTTTTAAAGGAATGGCACAGTCTTCAAGAAACAGCCCTTGTATTGAGATTGGTGGTCGGAATTGTATGGCTCAGTATGTTGCTCAGAAATTTCCCAGTGTCTTCAAGCTTCTTCTGAAGTCAGAGCTGGGAGGTGGCCGGGAAAGGCCAAAATAGTCTGTTATATCCACAAGAGGTATGAGACCAACCAGCCTTCTAAAAAATAAAATAAGCCTTATTTATAGTTACAAAAACCCTTGCTATTTTCCTTGTCTCTGAATGCTAACTATTTTATAGGACCTCTCCTTTTACAAATCAAAAGCAGCATTTTTACTTGAGAACTCCTATAAACTCACAGCTGACTACATCTCCGTGAGTCTGTTTTTCTTTACCCAGTGTTAAATTTTTATGGTCCTGGGTGATAACTTTAAAGGCCTATGATGAAATCAAATTTTTGTCATTCTGATGGGCTTCTCTTAGGAGGAAATGCAATGTATTTCTTTTTTAATGTAACTTGTTTTTTTTTTTCTTAAATTAGAGCTCATATAGATCCCAGAAAGTTAAATGTGTGTCTGCCAGCCCTGGCTAGACCTGAGCGTGGTCTCAGATTCGGCAAACTCCTGAGCTCAGCTTCACAAGTCCTATTCATTCTAAAGTGACAACTTGATGTTTTGATTCTGAGACTGAAAGAAGACTGATATTAAAATGGATTCACTCCCAGCCCCTCTTTTTCTTCCTCCTGGGGTTGGTTAACAGTCAGTTGTAGGTACTTGGGGCTCCTGAGGGACCACTGGGCTGAGAGTTTCTGAAGGGAAGCCAGTGGGGCTGCAGTCCTCCAACCTCAGAAGCTTTTCTTATCTTCATTCACGTCAGAACAGTATCTTGCTTACACAGCGAGGATCTGCGGCCACGAGTTTCGGTTGCCTGGCTCTATCTTTATTTCTTGTACCTGGATATCGGTTGCCTTTAAATTGGAAAAAAAGACTGTAATCTCATTTGATAAGGGGATTTTGGACATCAAGCTTCAGTATGCATGAGCTAGATAGATATCTGTTAACGGGACTTGCCCTCAGGGAATAGATAATGGGAAAAATCTACATTTAAAGCAAAAGGCTATGTTTAAAGTCAATAGGATAAGTGGAATTTAAACAGGAAAACTTAGCATCTAAATCAATTTCGTCTTCTACGATTTTTATATGCCAGTGGGGTCCTGCCTGTGTGTACAGAACATAGCCCATCTTTACGTCTCATCTCTTAGCGATCAGAGCCAACTTGAATAACAGCTGATCACAGAGGCAGATTTATGATGCCGACTACACTTTATTCCTCCTTGTTCCTTGTATTTTCCAACCTTCAAAGCCAGTGTTAAGTTTGAAATAGCACCTTAAAAAGGTGAAGGCACCTACTGTGTGCTTTGTGGTTGAGAGTATAGGACGGACGGTGGCTCAGAGGCCACTGATTAGCTATGTGATCCCGTCCAATGTGCCTTCCCTCTCTGTGCCTCAGTTTTCTTCTCTGTAACAAAGAGATGGTAGTAGTACCCACCCCACGGGGCTTAAAGTGTTAGGTTATGCAAAGCACGTAATGCAATGCCTCTAAAATCCTAAGCGCTCTATTTACATAAATCATCTCATTTTATCCCTTTCCTACCCTGTGGGGCTACCAGCATTCTTATTGCCTGCCTTAGCTCAGGTGATTTCAAAAGCAAAGCCCGTGGCAAATAAATCATCAGAGAGAGAGAAAAGGATTGGAAGTGAAACAGGAGTGGAGGGAAAGCCAGTGCGAGGGTGCAGTTTGAAGTTGTCCACTCTGGACAAGGGGCCTTTTGAAAAGGCTTCAGAAACAGATCCAGGAACTGTCTCCTAGGCTGGATGTGGGAGAAATGTTTGTAGCCTTGTATACTTCTGTCAGGCAAGGCGAAGGGATGCTAACAGCCCCACTCATCCCCTTTGAACCTGTCTGTTTTCCTATGGGCACCACACTGAGGAGCTGGAGACCCCTTGGCACAGGCCTGGAATGAGATGCTGTCACCTGTCCCTCCTTAGAGCTGATGAGAGCTGGGCCAAACTGTCCTCTTCAGCCATGGCTGGAGTAAGAGGTGAGGCTGAGAATATTTGGAGTCGGGTATCACTTATGTCCAGTACACTCCCATTTCACAGTCATGGAGACTGAGCCTAAGAGAGTAACCAAGACCACCTAATTATTAACTCACAAAACTGGGTTTTAAATCCAGACCCTATGATCTATTGAAGCTTCATTTTTTAAAATGATATTCAATGTTAGTAGAGATGAAGGGAAATACAATGAAAAGGATGGGAATGTTAGCACTGATTAATTTTTAGTCTGAAATTATAATTACTAAAAAAGTTTTCCCTTTCTCTTCCCCTGCTCCTTGCTCTCTCTAAGGTGTGTGTATTTTCTTGTTAACTAGGGAAGTAAGACTATCTCTCATGGAAACAATATAATTATGAGACTGTTTCTGAAAGACAGGACAGAAGCCAATTGCTTTATTCTTGAGTCATGCTAATTTATGATTTTGTTGTAATTTTATATTCAACCCATTTGAGCAACATTTGAGAAAGGATATAACTAACATTATATTGGGTATATCTTTTCCCCAGAAACTTGTATATGAGAAAGTTCTAGAATTATAAATAATAGTGTCTCTGAACTTAAAAAAGCACATAAAAATATGAATCCGTGATCAGATTAATTTATTCATTTGTCCTAAAAGCATTTATGGAAAGCTTTGTGCTGATGCTGGAGATAGAAGGCAAAAAGGTGTTTCTTGCTCTCCAGATGGTCACTGTGCCACTAAAACGTAGACAATAATTTAGTAGCCATAAGGCTCATCATATCTGTGTTCTTGTAATAGCTTTTTTCCTGGAACACATTCCTCTCTGGCTTTTATACATTTTCTCCTCATCCCCAGCTACTACGACCTCTTGTTTTATGATCTTATTCCTGCATCACCTTCTACCATTCCAAATACACCTACTTTCAGACAAATGTTTTTCCAGGCTGGGTGCAGTGGCTCACGCCCGTAATCCCAGCACTTTGGGAGGCCGAGGCGGGTAGATCACGAGGTCAGGAGATCGAGACCATCCTGGCTAACGCGGTGAAACCCCGTCTCTATAAAAAAAAAAAAATTAGCCGGGCGTGGTGGCAGCGCCTGGAGTCCCAGCTACTCGGGAGGCTGAGGCAGGAGAATGGCGGGGACCCGGGAGGCGGAGCTTGCAGTGAGCCGGGATCGCGCCACTGCACTCCAGCTTGGGCGACAGAGCAAGACAATGTCTCAAAAAAAAAAAAAAAAAGTTTTTCCTTTAACATTTGTTCATGCTTCTTCGCACAGAATTTTTCAATAGTCAAACAATGGATTCAGGGTTAAAGATGTAGCTCTGTGGCTTGTCACATGGTTACTGGTCCTGTCCCAGGCCTTCTCTTCCTGTTTGTTTCGGCACTGGACCATTGGTAGCTCCGTGTGTCCTTTGTATGCCTCTGTAGCTACACATTTCTGCTTAAAAATGTGTTTTTACAGATGCATGCGTTCGCTGATTTTGATGTGGAATTAAGAACTGCTCTTTTTCTGGGTTTTGGACAATTTGAATGTGATCTTTCTAATTGTGGCATTCTTCATGTTCCTTTTGTTTGTTAATCTTCCTGAATGTGTGAGTTTATGGTTTTCATCAAATATAAAATGAGTGAAATTTCTAATAATTTTCTTTGCTTTGTCCAATATTAATATAGTTAATTTAGCTTTCTTTTGATAGTGTTAGTATAGCATATCTTTTTCTATCTTTTTATTTTAACCTACTTGTGTTTTATATTTAAAGTGGGTTTTTTTGAAGGCAGCTTATAGTTGGATCTTGACTTTTTAAATCCAATTCAACAATTACTCTTTTAATTGACCTGTTGACATTATGTGTGTGTGTCTCTATATATATTTATATATACTGTGCATATACATATATTTATATATACTGTGCATATATATATATTTATATATACTGTGTGTATATATATATTTACATATACTGTGTGTGTGTATATATATATAAAAGTATATGTATATACTTTTTTTTTTTTTTGAGACAGAGCCTTGCTCTGTCATCCAGGCTGGAGTGCAGTGGTGTGATCTTGGCTCACTGCAACCTCTGCCTCCCAGGTTCAAGCAATTTTCATGCCTCAGCCTCCTGAGTAGCTGTGACTACAGATGTGCACCACCACACCTGGCTAATTTTTGTATTTTTAATAGAGACAGCGTTTCACCATATTGGCCAGGCTGCTCTTGAACTCCTGACCTCAAGTGATCTGCCTATCTCAGCCTCCCAAAGTGCTGGGATTACAGGTGTAAGCCACTGCACCCAGCCAGACCATTTATATTTAGTGTAGTTATTGTTATGATTGGATTTAAATCTATTATCTTAGTTTTGCTTTCTATTTGTCTCATCTGTTTTTGTTTCCTCTCATTTCCTGCCTTAGTTTGCATCCATTTTGTGTTTTTGATGTATCTGTTTTATCTCCTTTTTGGTTTATAAGCTATAACTCTCTGTTGTGATTTTTTTGTGGTTAATTTATTGTTTGTGAGTATCTTTAACGTATCACAATCTTCAGGTATAGTATAAGAACCTTGTAACCATCTCCTTCCATTTATCTCACCGTGATCTTTGTTCTATTATTATAGCACAATTTACTTCTACATATATTACAAACACCTTAATACATTGTTATTCTTTTAGCTCTAGTTTATTATCTTTTGCAATTTAAGTAGTTTTTTTTTTTCTTTCATTACTTTAAAGACACTGTTCCATTGTCTTCTGACTGACATTATTTCCAGTGAGAAATCTACTGTCTTCCTCATCTTTGAATGACTCTGGACACAGTGTCACAATGTGTCCCTTTTCTCTGGCAACTTTTCAGAATTTTTCTTTTTCACTAGTGTTGGGCAATTTGATTTTGACACATATTTGTGTGGTTTTCTTCATGATTTTTTTTTTTTTTTAGGCCTTGTGGCTTGCTGAACTTCTTAGATGTATAAGTATATAGTTTTTATCAAATTTAAAAGGTTTAGGGCCATTATTTCTTTGTTATTATTGTTTTCATTTTCTTCTCTCTTTCCTCTTTTTATGAGGACTCCAGTCTTACTTTATTAGGAGTCTTGAAATTGCGCTATAGATCAGTGATGCTCTACCCTACAAGCTCTAGCTCCCATGGTATCTGCAGACTCCAGTTTTGTCCGTTCAACCCATAGAGTCTTCCAGGCTCAGCCTGGGCTGGCACCTCCTCATACTCAAGTCTAGAAACTTTGTCTAAAAGATAAGCTCCCTCCCTTCGTTTGTGTCCTCTGTCATCACTCTCCTTTGTTGTTTAATGTCCAATGTCTTAAATATCGTTGTTTCCTGGGTATGTTTCTGGTTACTAGTTGTTTCAGGTGAGAGGACAAATGTAGTCTCTGCTGCATTTGATTTGAATTTTGCTTCTTCCAACACTTCTTAATTTTAGGCCATTAGACCAACTTCTGCTAAAATTTTGACAGGTATTGAGGAAAGCTCAAACCAGTGAAGAAAGTGACTAAATTATCATCCTGGAATCAGAAAATAATCTATATTGTTTATTGTTAAGACTGTTTAGTTTGTGTGGAAGAGAATAATGGGAGAATAATGGCTATAGAATTAAATAGAGAGAAAATCAAATTCCAGCTTTAAGTTTCACATTACAAATTTGTAAAAATGTCAATATTCAGTGAAGATACATTAAAATGTTTCTGATCATAACGTGATTGGATGAATCTGTGCTGATGAATATTAAACTAATGCTGAGAGTTAACATAACAGGGTTATGGAGAACATGGCTCTGGACTCAGCCTGCCTAGCTTTGAATCTTTGATCCACCTCAGAATAGTAATGTGACCTGAATAAAGTCATTTAACTTTTAGGTGTTTCAGTTTCTTCATCCCTAAAATAAGGTAGTCATGAATATAACATGATTTCATTTTGTAAAATATTTAGACAAGTGCCTGGCATCTGGTGCTCTAAAATGTTCACTAACAACAGCAAACACAAGGCAAAGAGCACCCAAATAAATATAATGTTTCATGTTTTGCTGTTTTCAGCAAAATTAGTATTAGGAAACAGTGGAGACAGACGAATTAAAAGGCAATTATTATAGCAATCCAGTCTAGTGGTAACATGGCTGAACTTGCCATAGAAAGCAGGAATAGAAAGGAGATCATTATTGGAAAGACTTTGCTGAGGATAAACACACAGAATTATAAAGATCTGGAGTCAGGATGAGAGGGAAAGGGGATGGACCAAACAACAAATGAAAAGATGGAATCTACTGCCTGGGACAATGTAGGAACTGAAATTGTAGGTCAGAGTTCATTCAGTTTTATAGCTGTAGATACAAAGGACTTCCAGGGGAAATGCTCAGGGGAGCAGGGGAAGCAGGTCTGTATCTCAGCAGAGAGACCACAGAGTGAGAAACAATTATCTTGGAGATGATTGCATGGGGTAGAGAGAGGAGGTCCCAAGAACAACTTGTAGGGAGTGAGGCAGAGAGTTCTGAGAGCATAAAGAAGGACACATTAAAGAAAGAGGAGAATCAGGACAGCAGAATATGACACACTTCCTGGGAAAACAGAGTTTGAAGAAGGATGAAGCTAGTAGACCCAGGAATGACAAAAGGCTATTGCATGTGACTGCTGAAGAATCACAGTGACTTTCACAAAAATCACTTCAGATAGGTATCAGTATCAGAACAGATTGCAGTGGGCCTGTGTATTAGTCTGTTCTCACACTACTATAAAGAAATACCTGAGACTGAGTACTTTATAAAGAAAAGAGGTTTAATTGGCTCATGGTTTCACAGGCTGTACCAGAAGCATAGCGACATCTGCTTCTGGGGAGGCCTCAGGAAGCTTCCAATCATGGTGGAAGGCAAAGGAGAAGCAGGCACTTCACATGGCTGGTACGGGAGCAAGAAAGAGAGCAGGGAGGGGCCACACACTTTTTAAACAAGTAGATCTCATGAGAACTCTATCATGAGAATGCACAAGTGGAATGGTGCTAAATCATTCACGAGAAACTGCCCCCATGATCCAATCACCTCCAACCAGGCCCCTCCTCCAACACTGGGTATCACAATTTGACCTGAGATTGCGGCAGGGACACAGATCCAAATCGTGCCATCACGTGCGGATGGTGAAGTCATCGAAGTGTGAATAGCCTGTGTTTTAGAAGGTTTTGCACTGATTAGACAGCTCTGGAAAAGCAGATTGAAGGGTGAGTTTGATGAAGGCAAGATTTCTCTCTTCGATCCTTCAGCATCACACTTGTACAAGAACATACTGAAGACAGAATGTCTAACTACAGAATCTCAGGCATCAGAGCAGGCTGGTGAGGGAGGCCCCTTGTGCAGCAGGTGGTTTTTCAGCATTCTTTGTATTCGCTGACACATGGGGCCCTGTCAGTCCTGGGCCATCTGTGTTTATATTCTGCAGCATCTTTTTGCTTCCCTATGTATGCGTCAGATTCATGCCGAGAGCTTGTTAAAATGCAGACTCCAGGGCCCCACCTTGGAGATTCTGTTTTAATAGATCTAGGGTGGGGTCCAAGAATCTGCACATAAAAATACTAAGTTCTTGAGTAGGCAGTACATTCACACGGTTCAGAAGGTACTAAAGGACATAGGGTGGAAAACCACCTTCCTACACGTGTTCCTCGGCTGCTCCATCTCCCTATTCCAAGCCTTCAATTTTATTGGTCTCTGTTATAGTCCATAGGAATTTAAAAAAACGTTTTGGCTTTTTCTTGTTTTTGTTTTCAATGAATGAAATGACATGAGCTTAAATATAATTACAGAGTAGAAGCTATAGTTGGAGGAGAGAATGAACCATATATGTGAGAGAGAAGAAAATCCACGGAGGATTGAACACACAGATATGATTTATAGTTCGTAGAAACATGAAGCAGAGCCTCTCCTCTCTAGGCATCTCAGATTTCAAAATGCAAATAGCAATGGAATAGAACTAGAAGAACTTAGTCATCTTCAGATATTGGCCTCCTGTATACATCAGTTTAAGAGCAGAAATCTTGAATCTGTGCATGGGTACCATGGTCAATTGCTTGTGTGTTTCTTCTTTATTGTTAATCTTCTACTTTTTTCTTGATACCAAACTTATTGAATGAAAAAAGTGATAAAGTCTTGCCCCGCTGGTTCACTGAACGTATGAACTCTATGCATCCCTCATGGTTTTATTTTGGATGTCAGGCCATACAGAGAGGCCATAGACAACATTTAATGAATTTAAAAGGTATAACTTCACAGCACCAAAATTTTAATAAATGAAGACAAGCACACACTGCTGAATTTCCTCAGTTCTGCCATGTTCTATTTATCTTTCTCACCCTCTGCATTTTAAATAACCCTTCGGTCAACATTGTAGGTATTCAAGTTTCAAATGTCGTCTAAGGGTAAATAGCCCTCTCGCTAATAAGTTTTCCTGTACTTGACATAGTTTTTGGCAAAAGGTTGTTCTAAATATTGACAATAAAGGGTGAAGATTCTACATTTTGTGTGCATTTCTTATTTTGTAAGGTTATTTTTTAAGAGAATAATAATTTTGGAAAGTCTGATTCAAACATCAGTTTAGAGTGAACATTTCTTGCCAACTTGAATTTAAAGTCTTATGCAAAAGCTCAGAATGCCACCAGCTCAGTTAAAGACTATCCCACCGAGACGGGACTAAATCCACTATGCGTGCCGAGCCCTGGGACAGAGCTACAGAATTCCTCTTTGAAAAGTGCTGGGATACAGATTAAGGCTGAAGAATATGCTTTAAAATAACGGTGACTGGATGTTTCAGTGAGAAAAAAGGAGGAGTGGGTGAGAGATTATAGTAACTAAATATGAAAAAAAAATCAGTTTTCTTTTGACAGTTTCTTCTTTTGAATTATTTTGAAGACAATTAGTTTATTGACAGACACTGTGGTTGTGGATGTGAGCTTTTATCAGCATGGATTAAGTTAGGTGAGTTTATGTTTCAGAATCCGAAGATGCCCTTTAGGGAGTAGTCAACTTAAGCTGAAGGTAAATAGAGGACGTTATTTCAGCTGAATTGCAGAGGTGTATAAAAAACGGAGTGATTCTTCATAACACAGAAAAATGAAATGAATTTTTCTTATTGTGTCTTTGTATTCATTTTGACTTTGACATTTTTACTAAAATTAGCTATATAAAATAAGTCAGATAATAAAATAAAATGGGTATAAATCCTTTGATAACTTTTTATGGTGATGTTTATCGGTATTACCCATAAATAGAAAAGACTTAAATGGGCATTAGATGGTATTTTAGAAGGATATTCAAAATATCCTAGCTTTCAGTAAGATATGAACATGACTAATTACATTATATTTCCTATATATATTAAATGTATAAGTATTATAGATTTTTTGAATTATAAAATGATTTTATTAGGCTGCTGCAAAAGTAATTGCCATTACTTTAAATGGCAAAAACCGCAATTACTTTTGCAGCAACCTAATAGATAATTTTGACTGCACCACTAGTAGGTTGGTTGAGAGGTAACATTTCCAATTATATTAAGAAATCATTAAAAAATATTAATATTTTTAGATTTGTTTTAAGGTGAATAGAAGTGAAATATAATATGTTTAGAAAAATATTTTATGTTTATAAATATTGGGAAACTTTACCTTTTAAAATACCATTATTTAAAAAGAAAATTGGAAATGTATTAGTCTATCCCTTTTTGAAAGTGTCACTCATTTCTCATGAAGACTAGTGACTTATTTGGTGTAAACAAACTTTGCCATTGTTCAGGCAGCTGTAAAACATGAAAGTTATTTTTGCTTTTCAACAGATAATAAAATAAATGCTTTGAAATCACTTTTTAAGAAAAACGATTTATTAATAGAAGACATGGTCTTCCTTGGATATAAAGATGTCATCAATATTTTATTTTTTGTCTTCAATGTGCAAGTTCTAAATTTCTTCTTTATGTATTTGAAAATAAATCTTGTGTAAGACTAAGAAAATATTTAAAATATGCGGGCTAAGTCATGACTGTTTTACGCGCGTCCATGTGAAGAGACCACCAAACAGGTTTTGTGTGAGCAATAAAGCTTTTTAATCACCTGGGTGCAGGCGGGCTGAGTCAGAAAAGAGAGTCAGCGAAGGGAGATAGGGTGGGGCCGTTTTATAGGATTTGGGTAGGTAAAGGAAAATTACGGTCAAAGGGGGGGTTGTTCTCTGGCTGCTGCCAGGGGTGGGGGTCACAAGGTGCTCAGTGGGGGAGCTTTTGAGCCAAAATGAGCCAGGAGAAGGAATTTCCCAAGGTAATGTCATCAGTTAAGGCAGGGACCGGCCATTTTCACTTCTTTGGTGGTGGAATGTCATCAGCTAAGGCAGGAACAGGCCATTTAAATTTCACTTCTTTTGTGATTCTTCAGTTACTTCAGGCCATCTGGATGTATACAAGCAGGTCACAGGGGATATGATGGCTTAGCTTGGGCCCAGAGGGCTGACAGTGACTATTCAATTAAGTTATGTCTGTGTTTATTGGGGGGTAAATTCTCAGTCTTCTGAGTCAAGGAACAGTGATTTCTCCCAATATTAAATTCTTTCTCTTAGTTCCACTCCTGATCTTGGAAATGTGCCTTCCAGTGCCTTGTAATGTAAAACAGATACTTCTAAAACTTCTGAACTACACCATTAGTTCTTTCCTTCTTTTTTCTCTGTTATTCTTTACTCTGATTAAAGTAAAACAAACCAAAAAGGAAAAAAGAAACAACTAAAAGCAACTAAACAAGCCATATTAACAACTCAACTTTTGCACTATTCAAGAAGCCTTCTATTGGTGAATGGCTTGAAATGGCCAATTTGCATTAGAATGATCCCTCTTTGGTTTTCTTGTATAACATGAAATCACAGCATTTCCTTAGCGGAAGCCCAGACAGTGTATGGTTTGTAAAATTACCACAGTTTGTACAACTAGGTCTTTACTGCTGTGTGAATTGGTCTCTTAGAATAGCTTTAGAATAGGCAAAGAAAGCAGTTTTCCCCCACCGGGTGTGTGTGTGTGTGTGGTGGTGGGGGGTGGTGGTGTGTGTATGGTATGTGGCGTGTGTGCATGCAGGCTTGCTATACAGTAGGATTATTAATAGATTTCTAGAATGTACAGTGTGCATACTGTATGCCTGGACCTGCTACAGACTTCACCTGTAGAGAATGGTAATTTGAAAAATGCTGTAAAATTGGATACACATTATTTAACATAGGAAATCTTTCTTTTTGATGCACGTCACATACTTTCTGTTGTGTGTATCAGTAGTTGATGTTTTAAAACCATTGTAGTAAACTATAAATGACATAATAGTTATGATTTTAATTATTTGGATCTGTGCAATTCATTGGCATTAAATACATTCACAATGTTTCAGAACCCTCACCACTATCTATATCTAAAACTTGTCATCATTTCAAACACAAACTCTGTGCCCATTAATCAGTAACTTCCCCCACACCCCGGCTGCTGCTAACTTCTTGTCTACTTTCTGTCTTTAGGAATTTATCCAGTCAAGGTATCTTGTGTAAGTGGAACCACACAACATTTTTTCTTCTGTGTTTGGCTTCTTTCACTTAGCATAATGTTTTTAAGATCTATCCACGTTGTAGCATATGTCAAAATGATACAGACAGGAGACAGGGAAATACTGTGTAGAAGAGGGAGGTTCCCTGGCAAAGGCCTCACCCTCAAGCCTGGAGACCCATGGACCTAAGTGGGAGCAGCATTTCGGTTTTTGTGCCCAAAAAGTTGCTTTTTGGCCCGCCACGCCTCCCTATCCGGTACCCATATAAACCCTGAACCCCAGGCTCCAGAAGCAGATGAGAAGGAGATGAGACAAGCAGACGAATGGCAGAACGATGTGGCAGAGAAAGAGAGAAGAGGAACGTTTGAACACCGAGAGGACTTCGTCTGGGGGCAGTTGGAGAGATCGGCTGCTTGACAGCCAAATTCTGGGGGAAGATCATCTTCCCGCTCCGTCCTCCCTTCCGGTTCCCCATCCATCCTGCTGAGAGCCACCTCCACCACTTCATCCTTCAAGCCCATGTGTGACCCAATTCTTCTAGGATACTAGGCAAGAGCTCAGGATACAGAAAGATGTCACACTGGTCCTCTGCCCTTGTGAAAAGGCAGAGGGTCCACTGATCTGGTAAACGTAAGCTGTCTGCGGATGGCAGGCTGAAAGCATTGTAACACAGGGGTTGCAGGCATCCACCCTTAGATACGACTGCAGGGCCAGAGCCCAAAGCACCTGCCCCGGCTCCTGCACTTGCCCCGGCTCCTGCACCTGCCCGTCTGTGTGCTCCCCGTCCTGTCAGGGTATGAGCAGCAGCAGTGACACAACAGGCAAGCCACACCCCTGTCACATGTCCTGCAAGAGGGATCAGGGCACTCTCCTGTTTCTTATTTATTTATTTGTTTTGTTATTATTTTTTTGAGACAGAGTCTCGCTTTGTTGCCCAGGCTGGAGTGCAGTGGCACAATCTTGGCTCACTGCAAACTCCGCCTCCTGGGTTCATGGCATTCTTCTGCCTCAGCCTCCTGAGTAGCTGGGACTATAGGCGCCCACCACCATGCCCGGCTAATTTTTCGTGTTTTTAGTAGTGGCAGGGTTTCACTGTGTTAGCCAGGATGGTCTCGATCTCCTGACCTCGTGATCCGCCTGCCTCGGCCTCCCAAAGTGCTGGGATTACAGGAGTGAGCCACCGCACAAGGCACTCTCCTATTTCAAAATTTTCATTTCTTTGTCTGGCTGAATAATATTCCATCGTGTATAGAGGATACACTGTATATCCACTGATCTGTTGATGGATACTTGGGCTGCTTCTGCCTTTCGACTATTGTGAGTAATGCGGCAGTGAACACCGGTGTGCAAATATCTGTTGGAGTCCCTGCTTTCCACTCTTTTGGCTATACTGAGTGCAATTGCTGGGTCATATGAAAATTTGATGCTCACCTTTTTGGATAACTGTCAAACTATCTTCCACAGTGGTCACACCATTTTCACAGTGAAAATGTAGCTTCAAAGTCTGGTCAAGTTCTGAACTGAGTTTTTCCATTTCCAACAGTGCCATCATTTACTTTCCTGAAAATACTCCTTGTGCCTCATGTTCACAGTATCGGAAGCGTTCTGATAGTAGCTGAATCTCTCATTTTCTGGGAAATTCATTTAGATTCTTGCCTAGCTAAAAAGGATTTTAATTTGATTATCCTATGGAGAACACTAGACATAGAAACACGGCTGGCTGGGTCTTTAATCCTGCAGATTCTCCCTATTTTCCCTGCCTCGATCCTGCCTCCCTGCTTTTCTCTGTGCTGCTCTGGAATACTGGTTACTTACAATGAGTCCTCGCTTTCTACGAAGTCAAACGCAAACCCTGAGCACAGTATTCATTGCCCTGCCCAGGTCCTCTAAGCTTGATCTCACATCTTATTCTTAACTTTGACTGTGTGTATATTCAAGGTGGAAGGCACACCATGATTCTTGTTCATGGTTTTTGACATTTGGCCTTGCTATGCCTTCTACCTGGAGGAGCACACCTAACCTCTAAGGATTCATTTTTCAAATCTCAGGCGTGTGCCTCAGGATGCTGAGCATCATGGACAGGCTCCCAGGCCTGTGGCTTTCAGTTGGGGATGTCAGTGGGGAGCCCTGGCAGGGGCTCAGAGGAAGGGAACAGGGAGAAGTTAGGGAATTTAGTCCTCAGCGCCTGCTGTGAGGTCACTTCCTATTGGTTGCCTCCCTTGACTAAAGCTTGCTGCTTCCCTATGAGGCTTCTTTCGCCTATCTCTGTTTGCCTCCCTGTGACTGGGAACTGCTCTTGGTGACACTTGTCACTTTGAGCTTTGGCTGTGATGACTCCAGGTTGCTGAGTTGCAGTTGGCTTCCTCACACCCAAAACTCTGTTTACAGACGTGCCTCCGTAAATAACCCTTCCTCAGGTTCCCTGGCTTGACAGTGCCCTCTGCTTCCTCTGGGACCTTCACAGCCAAGTCTTCCTCCATCACACCGGGTGGAAACCAATCCCCTCTTCCCCCAAGTCCCTATAGCGGTTTGTACGTCTTTTAACACATAACATATTGTAGAGATTTATGTGTATATGGTAACTCCCATTTTAGATTATCAATTTCCTATGGGAGGATATTGTGTTTTACTTATTTTTACATTTCCTGTGTTCCTTCCTTGAAAGAATAATTTTTTATGACTGGTATAAAAGCCACACTAAAAAGAATACCGTTAGTTTTAGGTAAAGGATTTTCACAGACATTGTAGCTCTGATGTGGCCATGGAGTACATTGGAGGGTGTACTTTAAAAGGTTATCTCATTTCAAAGAATGAAAAATGTTGAAGTGTATTAAAAGCAAATTAAAATTATGTTATTGAAATTGCAATGATGACCTTAGTTACATAGAGAATTTGAAAATTAATACCTGTTTCTGTACAAAATCATTAATTTTGAAAGCTTGAGGTGATCCTGTTTTAGGACATAACAGATCTATAATTAAACCCATAGAAGAGTATTTCTTTTATTGCAATATGTAGGGTGCACATGCATTTCAGATGCAATTTTATAAAGCAATATCTTGAAAACAACTCCACTCAAATTGGTAATTTCAGATTGTTTGCAAATTCTCATCCCCCTCTACTGTCTTACTCCTATCGGTAAACAAACATGGTGATGTCAGTCAAACGGCTCTTTCTTCACCTAAAATATTCTGCCACAGAGATTGTCACGTGGAGTCTGCTCACTGTCACCCATCCCCAGCTCCTTTTTTTCCTTTAATAAATTCATTCTAACCAAGACTTTTCCCTGCCCCCTTCTCTAAGACAGCTCTTGTCAAAATCACCCGTAAACATCATGCAAATCTAGCCACCAATTCTCAGTTTTCCTCTGATTTGATATTTTGGAAGCCTCTGAAATCATAGACTAGATTTTCCTCCTTCCTTTCTTTTTTTTAAATTTTTGTTTGTTTGTTTGTTTGTTTGGAGGTAGAGTCTCCCTCTGACACGATCTGTACGCACCACAACCTCTGCCTCCTCGGTTCAAGGGATTCTTCTGCCTTAGCCTCCTGAATAGCTGGGATTACAGGCGTGTGACACCACGCCTGGCTAATTTTTGTATTTTTAGTAGAGACAGGGTCTCACCATGTTGGCCAAGCTGGTCCCAAACTCCTAACCTCAGGTGATCTGCCTGCCTTGACCTCCTAAAGTCCTGGGATTACAGGCAGGAGCTACTACACCTGGCCGAGATTTTCCTCCTTCAAACATGGTCTGCACTTGACTTCTGGGACACTCCTGTGCCCACATTGTCCCCTACATCTCTGGCCATTTCTCCATCCCCTTTGGGGACTCCTCTTTCTCTCCATCAGTTCTTGATGGGGTGTGGCCTTGGGGCTCTTCTTCCTTCTCTCCACTCTGCCTGTAAGTGTTCATTCATCCTGAACCATGGCTAAGAACACCAACAGCACACTAATGACATTGATTTCCAGCCTGAGAACTGTCCCTGACCCTGAGACTGGTACAAAACCCAGCCTGTTCATCAGCTCCATGTGGAGGCCCATAGGCATCTCTAACTGCTGGCATGCAACACGGGACCCTCGGTTCTTACTCCCTCCCACCCTATGCCCACAATTTACTACTTCCCGGGCTCCCCCATCTTCACTCATCGTATGGCTATTATTCACTCAATTCTTAGTCAAAATGTTTGCATTCTCTTGAGTCTTCTCTCTCTCTCTTTTATTTCAAAATATTTTTATTTATTTAAAATTTATTTCATAAATAGTAGAACTTTTTTCCCCACATCTTTATTGCTCGCCCGAAGTTCCACCTCCTAAGAGATAACCACTGTGATTTATTTACCTATGCTTCTACAGTCTTTTTTTTTTTACAATTATAAAAACATGCAAATATAATTTTTTATTCTCCTTTTTTACTTCAAGGGTAACAAACTAAAAATGCTCTTTTGTACTTTTTTTGAAGTTGGGTTTCTTGAGGGGAAATTTATATTCAGTCATTTTATTGAACCCTAACCCTGATCCTGGAAATGTGTCTGGTACTATGAGTTTCAACAAATGCATACAATCATGTAAACACCACCAACATGAAGATACAGAACGGACCCACCACTCTTTCAGAACATTTCTTCGTGCTTCTTAGAAGTCAGTGCTGTTCCCTCCACCCCAGCTCCCGGCAAGCCCTCGTCTGATTTCCGTCTTGATGGCTTTGCCTTGCACAGGAGGTGACACAGATGCGGTCATGCAGTGTACAGCCTTCTGGTTCTGGCTTCTTTCACTTAGCCTAAGTCGTTAGCTATTCGTCCAGGTCATTGCATGAATCAGCACTTTGTTCTTTTCATTTCTGAATAGTATTCTGTTTAGAGGTTAAACCTTGTTTTGCTCATTTAATATATCTTTCCTTGCCAGTCTATGGAAAGCTTTCTCCTTTTCACCGCTGTGACATCATCTACACACGAATGTATCACGCTTTAGTCAGTTTCAAGAGTCATGGCTGTCCTGCATACTTCCCCTTCTCCACCACACACCATGATCTGAAGCTTTGCCTTCTCCCTCTCTCTGTGTATGCTGACTCTGATCAGTGCTCCCCCGGTGGCCTTAAACCTGTGTCTCGGAGACCTCCCACTTCAGGGGATCTCACTGAGCAAGGGCCCAAGCAAGCTAGGCTTCTCAAGCCATTGCTGTATTTGCACCAAGACCAAGGACTTGCCCCTCAAGGTCGGCTCCATGCTAACGGTTGAGTGCTGCAGAGCACGGGAGCTGCCCATTCCGGGGACACATGAGATTCCTTGTTGGCATATTCGGCTCAAGGACTCCTTGCAGGCTTTTTTGAGCCACCTTAGATGGTCAAAAGGCAGTTTTACCAGGGCAGTCTAGGATGCTTCTGCCCAGACCTTTGTTGAGTCAGACTTGCATGTCCCAGCATTTTCCAACTTCCTCCCTGTTGCCTTCCATGCAGTCATCTCCCATAATAAAATTCTTGCCTAGTTAATCCCATTTTGCAATCTGTTTTTCAGAGAACTCAGATTAATGTTGCTCCCAATTTCCACTGCAACCTCTGTACTCCAGCTTCCATCATCTCTCTCCGGGTCTCCTAGTCTTCTTGCACCAATCCCTGTTCTTGGGTGATCTATTAATATTATCGACAGATAATTATCTTCCAAAAATGTAAAATACGTCACATCACCTCCTGCATACAACTAAAGGATTTCCCTTTCCTTTAAGTTAAAACCCACACCTTGATGCCCTTATACAATCTAATCCTGGTCTTCCTCTCCTCCCTCATCCTTTCCTTTTATCGTCATGCTCTTAGAGTCTTAATGGGGCTCTCACTATTTCTTTTTTCCTTTTTTTTTTTTTTTTTTTTTTGAGACAGAGTCTTGCTCTGTCGCCAGGCTGGAGTGCAGTGGCATGATCTCAGCTCATTGCAACCTCCACCTCCCGGGTTCGAGTGATGCTCCTGCCTCAGCTTCCTGAGTAGCTGGGATTACAGGCATGTACCACCGCACCTGCTATTTTTTTCTTTTTTGTATTTTTAGTAGAGATGGGGTTTCACCATGTTGGCCAGGATGCTCTCGATCTCTTGACTTCGTGATCCATCTGCCTCGGCATCCCAAAGTGCTGGGATTACAGGCGTGAACCACCGCGCCCGGCCTGACTCTCACTATTTCTGACCATGAAATGCTCCTTCTACAGATTTTCGAATGGTCTGCTCCTTCTCCTCATTCAAGTCACTGCTTAGATGTCACGTCCTCAGAGACCCCTTTCTTGATAACTTCCTCAGCCCTCCTGCCTGATACTGTACATCTTTAACCATGTTTTAATTTTTTCATACATGATACAACTCTCTGAATTTATATTACTGATGATTTGTTTACTTGCTAACCCTCTGTCTTCCTCCAGGAAGGTAGCTTCATGTTCTGTATTCCATATTCATCATCATGAACATTGTCAGCACTCAGCAGATGCTCAATAATTATTTGCCAATGAGTAAGTGGATGTATTTTAGGGGTGAATAAAATGACAAATTTGATGCGTCTGGTGTATCCTGAACAAGTCTTGGTGATCATATGACTATTCTTTATGCTGGCCATGGTTCAAGGAGGGAGCTGTGAGAACACAAAACAGTGTCTCTGAATCTCACATGAAACAATATTTCACGTGACCACAGGATACCATTAAACACATACATTCACTTCTGAGTGTCCTGTGAATTAAATGTAAAATTCTATCTGTGTCCTCAAATGTTATCGTGGATTTGATTATGATCATTTTGGTAGTCACAAATTTGCAGGTACATGCATGAGCAGAAGTACAACGAAGTTCTTATGAATAGGGGATCCTGGCTGGGGAACAAAGAGAGTAGGTATTGCTGGAATACAGTGGAAGACACTAGGGCTGGGAGCAAGTGTGCCAAGAATAAGATAGGAAGATAAAAGTAATTTTGCATTTTCAGTGGTCATGTTGGTCTAATAGAATGCCATAAGCAAATATCTGCTTGTTATATGAGGCTTTTTTCTTTTCCTTTTTTAATGATCGTGATGATTAATATTTCTTTATAAGCGTCAGTCCACATCTGCTACAAAGCTGAGTGGGAATTCTTACTCCCACTGATGTAACCTTTAGGTAAAGGGTAATGAATGAGAACTCATCCTCCTCATTTCTTTTTTGCTTTGTTTTGCTTTTTTGTTCTTTTGAGTCAGTAGAGAAGAAGCCAGAAAAATGGTAGCGATTAGACAATTAAACCAACTAATTATAGCTTTTAGTTATAATCCTTTTCTTTTTTCCTAGGATTGCAGAAGATTTTATTTATTAAAATATTTCTGACCCATAATTATATTATTACTTGAAAATTGTAAAACTTTTCTTTAATATTTAGCAATTTTCACAAATAGTTTACATTCAAATATGTTCATTAAACTTTAGTTGTTGCTTAAGAATATTCATCTTTAAAAAAAATCATCAACAGTTTTTCCAAAGATTCTTTGTTTGAAAATAGGGCGTTTTTCTGGAATTATAATAAATAAAGTTAATTTGGCTTAAATATAACATGTTTTATATGTCTTCTAATAAATTCAGACATCCCAATTATGATATAGAGATGGCAACAATACATTTGACTCATTGATAAATTGTATATTTAAATTTATTCCTTCTGCAAATGATGTGAAAAATACGCATGTTGCCTCTCTTAGAAATGCAATGAAGTTAAATTGAAATTTTGTCATAAAAGAAGAAAACATAGATCTAAGAGTGTTATGAATTATCTTTGAGGACAGAGACCTGAATGTTGTAAGGTTTCTTACTCTTTAAAAAGTGAGCAGTGGTTTTTTTTTCTTTTTTTTTTTTAATGTGTCAGTATTTATGCTCAATGTATTCTCTTATTATAACGTGGAACCAGAAATTACGTGCAGGTACATGCTTTCTCTAAACTTTAAAATGTAAAAAAAGACATAAAGTTGTTTTTAAAACGATCAAGTCAAAATTAAAGTGTTGAGATGGGAGCTCTGGCGCAGAGGCCGAATGCACCACTTTCTGAACTCTTTCTGTGGTCAATTACCTTATGATGCCGCAGAGTCTGAAAAGGCTTTGGCTGGGCTGAGTCAATGAAATATTTATGGATCAAAGGATCCTGGAGATGCTTCCTATGGGAATGCATATAATAATATAGTATTTATACAGTGCCGTCTTTGATGTGCTCAAAGAGTTTTACAGACATTCTGTACTTCATCAGCACCACCCATGAAGCAGGTTGGGGGTAAGAATGAATTTTGTTTACAAATGAGTAAAAGTCATACAGAGCAGAGATTCACAGGGGGTGGGAAATGACAGAGCAGGAACTCCCTGTCTGTTCAAAGGTGCAAGGAAAGAGATTAGTTTCCCAATGTCCACAGGGATTTTTAACCTCTATACTTGTGATTTCCTTGGACACCCAATATCTTGTGCTTCATGACCTTTAAAGCCCCCCCGAGTTCTAAAATTCCACTGCTGAATTCACAACAGCAGCTTGCATGGTGGAGGGAGAGAGGTCAGACTCTGGAATGGGATAATCTTGGGTTTGAATCCTGGCCTTGCCGCTCACTAGGGAGGTGAATTTGAACAAATAAGTAATTTGTTTGAGCTTCAGTTTCTTCTTCATCCATGGGATGGACATGTCATATCGGCCTCATGAGGCTGTATGGAGCACCACTTGAGATGGTGTGACAAAGCACTTGTCATGGGATCTAGCACACAGTAGGTCTTCCATAAACTGTGTGAGTTAGTATTTTTGGCAGAGATAAAAAGCAGTTTTTTGTTTCTTGCCTACCCTCCTTCACCAAAATGGAATGACCTAACCACATGGTAGGGTTCCAAATGAATGTGCTCCAGTTCAAGTTAAGTGTTGGAAATTCTGTCCATTTTTGTTAGCAAATCAGATGTTTGAGATCAGTTTTCTTTCCTAGGCGTTGTTAGTGCAGGGATGCCTGAATTAAACACTATAACTTTGAAGCCAGCACGTGTTGACAAAGTATGTGGACGGACAGTGCAGAGTTGGTGGAAGTGGCAAGTTTGACCACAGTTTGCACGGAATCAGTGGCTGGAGTGAGGTACCATTCTAGGCTAGACCATTCTCTGCTGCTTCATCCCCCCGGAGGAGCGTGCCAGCTGAAAGGCCCCAAGGAAACGTGAGGTGGGAGAGGAGCAAGGACTTCCTGTGATAGGAAGATAAAGAGGGACTCTAGATCTAAAAAAAGAGATAAAAACCATAGCCCATGAATACTAAAAGGGACCGTTGAGGTTCCTATATGGCAGGTATTATTTATTTCTCTAGTAATGCATATTTACTCAAAAGAATGCCAACCACAGCTTATTAATAGAGGAGCCAATATATATAATAAAAGACTGAAGGAAGATGGTCACTATGCTTATAATTTGTGATATAAAATTTGTATCAATTTTTACTATGGGCTGGGTGTGGTGGCTCACATCTATAATCCTTGGGAGGCCAAGGTAGGCAGGTCACTTGAGGTCAGGAGTTTGCGACCAGCCTGGCCAACATGGTGAAGCCCTGTCTTTACTAAAAATACAAAAAATGAGCCGGGTGTAGTGGCAGGCACCTGTCATCCCGGCTACTTGGGAGGTTGAGGAGGAGAATAACTTAAGCCTGGGAGATGGAGGTTGTAGTGAGCCGAGATCAAGCCACTGTGCTTCAGCCTGGACAACAGAGCAAGACCTCGTCTGTAAAATAAATAAATAAATAAATAAATAAAATAAAATTCTTCCTACGATCATTGACTTAGTACTATAGATGTAGGTATTCTGCCATGTAATTTAACAGTAAGTGAAAATTATTTATTGAATTGTACATTTCCCATGTTTTTGCACTAATGAAAATGCATCTGTGTAACATGTAAATTTTTATATGAAAAACTAATGTTAGTGGCATTTTGATTTTCTTGGCTATAATGCTATTAGGCACAGGATTGAATAAACAAATAGTGTAAAGTTTGATCATCAGCATCATGAATATTTGTATATTTTGATAACAGATGATGTAAGAAAAAAATCTCTAAAGAGAAAAAAGAAGTTGTTGCAAAGTTTGCTCATTAAAGTAAATGCACTTTTAAGATAAGAATTCATCATATGAATCTCTTAGAGATCATATTTTTTGTGGGTAAATTTCAAGAGGAAGGTGAAAAGGTGCCGGGCATAGAAAATGATGTGCTGAAAAACTAACTCCTCAAAAAGTAACAAAAGAAGTTCTGATTCATAGTTTTGGCCAGTTTCCATTGTGTAACTCCTCCCACCATCTACCATGATGCATTTCAGGCAAGTGGTGAATGTGGGGCATTGGAAGAGGCACGCAATGGGCATTCAGGAGCCCAAGAGGTTGGCTCCAGCACAGCCCTGGACCGGCTCCCGTATGGACAATACGAGAGTGAGCTATATTGAGGGAGGAGATAGGAAAACAATAAAAACTGGCAGGAGGCCACAAAAAGCGTAGCATTCTGGAGTCATCTAATATAGGAGCAAATAGAGTCGTTCTCAGCACTAACCCAGCATGATCATTTATCAATGTGCTGAGGCTCCGAATAAAAGGCAAGGTCAGCATAGCACTGAGATTGAGAGCTGCAGTACCAGGGCTGACATCCGGCCCTGCCAATTGCTATTTAGTTTTGTGACTTGGTGCTGGTTTCTGAGCCTCTCTGGGCCTCTCAGCTCCTTTTTCTCTAAGATCTGAGGCACACTGCATCTGACTCAAAAGGTCATTGGGAGGGTAAACTAGTTACTACTGGTGAAGCATCTGGGAGTGCCTGACACGTAAGGTTATGAGCTAAACTGTGTTCCCCCAAATCCATATGTTGAAGTCCTAACCCCAGCATCCCAGAGTGAAACCCTATTTGGAGATAAGGTCTTCACAAATGCGATTACATTAAAATGAAGCCATTAGGGTGGACCCCCCATGACTGGTGTCCTTATGAGGAGAGGAAGAGACACCAGGTGTATCAGGCCATTCTTGCATTGCTATAAAGAAATGTCTAAGACTGGGTATTTTATAAAGAAAAGAGGTGTAATTGGCTCAGAGTTCTGCAGGCTGTACAGGAAACGTGGTGCTCTTCATCTGCTTGGCTTCTGGGGAGGGCTCAGGAAGCTTAAAATCATGGTAGATGGGGGAGCAAGAGAACAAGTGGGGAGGTGCTTTTAAATAACCAGATCTGAAGAGAACTCATTCACTATTGTTAGGACAGTACCAAGGGGGATGGTGCTGAACCATTAATAAGAAATGGCCCCCAAGATCCAATCACCTCCCAGCAGGTCCCACCTCTAATATTGGGGATTAAATTTCAATATGAAATTTGGGTGGAGACACGTATCCAAACTATATAATTCCACCTCGGGCCCCTCCCAAATGTCATGTCCTTCTCACATTTGAAAATAGTGATGCCTTCCCAATAATTCCCCAAAGTTTTAGCTCATTCTAGAATTAACTTGAAAGTTCAAAGTCTAAAATCTCATCTGAGACAAGGTAAGTCCCTTCCACCTATGAGCCTGTAAAATTAAAAAAAAAAAAATTTCTTAGTTACTTTCAAGAGACAATGGAGGTACAAGAATTGGGTAAACATTACTATTCCCAAAAGGAGAAATTGGCCAAAAGAAAGGGGCTACAGGCCCAATGTCAGTCCAAAACCCAGCAGGGCAGTTATTAAATTGCAAAGCTCCAAAAAAATCTCCTTTGACTCATGTCCCACATACAGGGTAAACTGCTGCCCTGGGTCATGATAGTGTTGGTGGATTCCCAAGGCCTTGGGCAGCTCTGCCCCTGTGGCTTTGCGATGTTCAGCCCCTGCAGCCACTCTCACAGGTTGTAGTTGAATACCTCAAGCTTTTCCATGTGCAGGTGAAAGCTGGTGGTGGATCTACCATTCTGGGGTCTGGAGGATGATGGCCCGATTCTCACAGCTCCACTAGACAGTGCCCGAGTGGGGATTCTGTGTGGGGCCACATTTCCCCTCTGCACTACTCTAGTAGAGGTTCTCCATGAGGGCTCCACTAGTGCAGCAGCCTTCTGCTTAGTCACCCAGGCTTTTCCATACATACTCTGAAAAACAAGCAGAGGCTCCCAAGTCTTATTCACTCTTGCACTCTGTGCACCTGCAGGCTTAACATCACACAGGAACCACCTAATTTGCAGCTTGCACCCTCTGAAGCAGCAGCCAAGACTATATCTGGGCCCCTTTGAGCTACAGTTGGATCCAGAGCAACCAGAGATGCAGGGAGCAGGGTCCCAAAACTGCACAGGGCAGTGGGGCCCTGGGCCTGGCCCATGAAACCACTCTGTCCTCCTAGGCCTCCAGGCCTGTGATGGGAGGGGCTGTCTGGGAAATCTCTGAAATGGTTTTGAGGCCTTTTACCCATTGTCTTGGCTAACAACACTTGCCTTCTGTTTGCTTATGCAAATTTCTCTAGCAAGTAGTTGAATTCTTCTCCTGAAAATGGGCTTTTCTTTTCTACCACATGCCAGGCTGCAAATTTTCCAAACTTTTACACACTACTTCCCTTTTAAATACAAGTTCTGACTTATTTCTTTGCTCCCACATCTGAGCATAGGTTGTTAGAAGCAGCCATGCCACATCTTGAACACTTTGCTGCTTAGAAATTTCTCCTGCTAGATACACTAGGTCATCACTCTCAAGTTTAATCTTTCACATATTCCTAAGGAAGGGACACAATCCAACCAAGCTCTTTGCTAAGGTATAATATGTGTGGTTTTGCTCTGGTTCCCAACCAGTTTCTCATTTCCATCTAAAATCTTATCAGCCTGGACTTCATTGTTCATATCACTATCATTATTTTGGTCAAGACCATTTAATCAGTCTCCAGGAAGTTCCAAACTTTTCCTCATCTTTCTGTCTTCTTCTGAGCCCTCCAAATTCTTCCAACCTCTGTCCATTGCCCAGTTCCAAAGTTGCTTCCACACTTTCAGGTATCTTTACAGCAATGCCTCACTCCTCAGTACCAATTTTCTGTGTTAGTCTGTTCTTGCACTGCTATCAAGAAATACCCAAGATTGGGTAATTTACAAAGAAAATAGCTTTACTTGGCTCATGGTCCTTCAGCTTTATAGAAAGCATAGTACTGGTCTCCACTTGGTTTCTAGGGAGGCCTCAGGAAGTTTACAATCATGGTGGAAGGTGAAGGGGGATCAGGTACATCACACAGTGAGAGCAGGAGGCAGAGAGGAATGAGATCTCATGAGAACCCACTCATTATGGCGAGGTCAGTACCGGGGGGATGATGCTAGGCCATTCAGGAGAAACCACCTCTATGATCCAGTCACTTCCCATGAGGCCCCACCACCAACACGGGATTATAATTATGCATGAGATTTGGGAGGGGACATAGAACCAAACTATATCATGAAGAGAATAAAAACAAAAAAGTTGTTTGGGATATAAATAGGGCTAAAACTCTAGCCATTTAGGATTACTTGTTTTCTGAGGATTCTTTGTGATAAATGTTGTGTTGTAATATTGTTCTCACTTTTTGGGAGTAATTAAATTACTGTGTATCAGAGAAAAAATAGTGTACTCTGGCAACAAAAATATCTTGGAAGAAAGTGCAGTGGTATATTGTTAGTATTATTGGTACATATCACATATGTATGTTGTAGAGGTTTGGAAGCAGATGTACTTTGTTATAACAGCAGTGTGTATACACCAAGGGATGAGAACTTTGATGTTTTAAGTTTTCAATCCAACCTATACATTTAAAATATCCCCATAGGCTCCATGATTAAAATACCACCTCAAACCCTGTCTTGCTTTGCAATGTGTATGTATTGTGGTTGCTTTTTCATTTCTCTTTTCTTGTTTTGGGATTAAGTGTAGACTGAAAAGACTTCCGACCTGTTAAGGGATGAGCTCCTAGGTCAAAGGCCATTTCTTCAAAGAGGAGATAAATATGTCCAGTAACTCAGAAGAAGAGGAAAAGAAAATAGATCTCTCTTGAATCTGGACGGATCTTGCTGTGGTACCCTTAAGCAAATGCTGATATTATCTATGATGAAGAATGGACCTTCTCTGTCTGCAGTGTCCTTCCCTGCAGGACTTTCTCAAAGAAAAACTGAATGTGTGAACTCTGAATACAGACGGCAGAGAAACAGAAACATGCAACCAAATACAGCTATAAAACTATGACATGACTCATGCATAATATATTGAAATCATGGCAATTTGGGGGCTTTTATTATAGTCATTAAAAAGTGTGTGTGAACTCTGAAAATCAGCTTAAGATGAAATTTTCTTTCTCTCTCTCTCTCTTTCTCTCTTTCTCTCTTTCTCTCTTTCTCTCTTTCTCTCTTTCTCTCTTTCTCTCTCTCTCTCTCTCTCTCTCTCTCTCTCTCTCTTTCTCTCTTTCTCTCTTTCTCTCTTTCTCTCTTTCTCTCTTTCTCTCTTTCTTTCTTTCTTTCTTTCTTTTTTGACAGAGTCTTGCTTTGTCTCCCAGGCTGGAGTGCAGTGGGGTGATCTTGGCTCACTGCAAACTCCACCTCCGAGGTTCAAGCAATTATCCTGCATCAGTCTCCTGAATAGCTGGGATTACCGGTGCCCGCCACCATGCCCGGTTAATTTTTGTATTTTTAGTAGAGACGGGGTTTCACCATGTTGGCCAAACTGGTCTTGAGCTCCTGACCTCAGGTGATCTGCCTGCCTCAGCCTCCCAAAGTGCTGGGACTACAGGTATGAGCCTCCGTGCCCAGCTAGATGAAACATTTTTGATACAACTTTGTTACCTTTGATAAAAACCCTTTAAAACAGAAAGAACTATATAGATAAAGACCAGCATCTCCAAAGAGCTATGTGGGTGCTTCATAGATACTAAGGAAAATATTTCATTAAAACATAAACTATGGTGAATAATGGAAGTGCATTGCTGTAGAGAAGTAAAATATTCATTTCAGTTGAGACTATGACTTCTCAACACGTAGGGGGCAAAGGAATCCTGTGTGGGACCCTGTTAAAGTACAGACTTTGATTTGGTAGTTCTGGGTTCTGAGAGGAATCTAGGCTTCTGCATTTCCAAGGAAATGGTGACGTGCTGCTCGTCTGAGGACCGCACTTTGAGTGGCGAGGGTCTAGCAGCTGAGCTTCTTAAGGTCAGCAACTATTGCACTCATCTTTAAGCATCCAACATGTAGTCCAGCAGAGATCACTGATAAGCTGATCAACAAATGCTTGCAGGATGGGTGGATGGATGCATGTAAATTTAAAAAAAGGCAAAACGGAGACAAATGCATTGATTTCCCCTCCATTTTCTAGGTCTCCTGGCATGCTAAGTTCATAGAAACCTAAAAAGCTTTTACCATTCTCAAATTTTCTGTGGGGAGAACAAGAACCGACAGTTGAAGGCAAAAATGGCGTTTTCCATTCAAAATAAGAAAGCGTTTCCTAAGAGTAAGAGCCTTCAAACGGAATGGTCTGAGGTCATGAGCTTCCTGACACTGGAAGTGTTCAGACATTGGCAGGACAATCATTTTAGGGGTTTATTATACTGCAGATCTCAGCGACAAGCTGACAGGACTAGAGAACATTTAAGATATCACCCAATCCTAAAATCCTATGGGAAAGAAACAAGCAGACGGGAGAGGTTAGTGAGGTAAAAAAGACGACCGCTTTAGATTTTAAAACCCTTTAGATGTGGTTCAAATTCCAGCAAGTTACTTTTCTGAGCCTCAGTTTTCTTCTCTGAAAAAGCAGGTAATGATAATGCCTATTTTGTAGCTTTGCTGTGAGAATTAAGTACAATTATCTTTTTATGAAAGTAGCATATCATATAGTAAACACTCTTTTCTTCAACAGAGTGGTGTGCTGGTCAATGTTCAGCAATGAATTTCCCTGTCCTCCCCGCCATAAAAGCTCTGGTTTGTAGGGTTTGCTGATTTTCGTGGTGTAAATGTTCCCATCATGACCTATTTTAAGCTAGCAATACCTTAACAGCCAGCTTACAGGATTCCTGAGAGTCTAGCAGCCAGCTCTTGTGAGCCACTGGTGTGAGTCAGCTCCATTACACAACCGCTTCCGCTAGCCCCCATCTTACCTTAGCTGTGAGCCTTTGTGATACGGAGGCATAACAGAGCATTACTTTCCATGGACTTCTATCCCATACTATGAAGCAGATAGACCCAGCATATTAATAATCTCTGCCTCTCATATTGGATGAGGAAGGAGGTGACTGTGGGCTGACTTAATATGTGAGAAATTGCATGAGGCGAATGAGACAAAGCTCCTACAGTGAAACCAGGAGCTGCACACATGTGTCCCTAAGAAAAGAGGGGATTACAAAATACTATGAAATAGGAGAAAAATTAGGATTGAAACCAACCAAAGAGTGGGCAGTTGTATTAGAACAGATGGCATTTTTGAGTATGTACTCCTAACACTTTCAATGTTTCAAACTCTCACGTGTTTCTCAGATTAAAGTGCAATCATGAACTTAATTACTCAATAGTTTTTTGTTAAGTGAATTTTGAATTTAAAAAGCTTATTCTTCCAAATTAGCCATTAAATATATGAGCATTTCTATTTAAATTTAATTCTATTACCTGACAAGTGTTAGTTCTTCATCATAATGACAAAAGTGTGATTAGATCATTAAGTTCAACACATCAGAACAATTTTCAAATGATATGCTCTTCATGCATTTGTATTAAGATATGGTCTAATATGAGACCAGAAATCAAATACATTTTAATCTTTGCTGAAAGAATGACATTCTCTGGCCAGGTAGATGTTAAGACATATAAATACTTTTCTTCTTCCACTTATAAAATTAGACAGTAATGGTTAATGGATGCATTGGACAAGTTAATTGTTTAATATAGCAAAAAATTATCTTGTAATGAAAAACATTCACCTAGCCTCAACCTTTTACATAAGTTTTTGTCAATCTTTAATTATTAATCCTAGTTTTACATGAAATAAGTGTCTACAGTTATCAAATCCCTCTGATTGATTTATTCAAAAGTTGGTTAAGGGCAATTGTTTTACCCAATTTCTAATTATACAGTAATAATAGTACAGCTGTAAATTATAATTCAGTTTTCTCCATTTTGGAGTTATTTATAGATCTGAATCTTTTGAAGGTAATAGCTGACATTAGATAGCTGAAAGAAATTAATGACTTCATGGTAGTGTTGATGCCTTGGATACTCATTATAACCTTTAAAAAATATGTATACATAGGTTTGATTGAGTTTCTTCCTCCTTGAAATTCTATGTGCCGGTAAAGGAGGTGACATTTACTAATGGAGACAGTCCCAAATTAAACCCATTCTCTATGGTTCTACTTTGTATTTTTAATATGGATCCTAGAACGGTGATGGAAGTTGAACTAACTTTTTACTGTAATATCAAATGAGGTTTTTTAAAGTTGAGGTTTATAAGAAAAAAGGATGAGTTGAGAAGAATTTAATTCATGCTCTGAGTTGAATTATACAGAAATACATAGAGGTTTTTAAGAGCGAAATCATGTGCAAATACTTGAAGAAAATTATCCATAATTTATGGCATAATTGCCCTATGAATCTTGTATTAAACTAGAAACTTCTCATCACTTGGGTTCTGAAGCAGCTGTCAGATAGGATGGGCTGGGATTGTGTCCTGATGTGGATTCCTGCTCTCTTTTTGGTTTTGAGGCACTTCTATTGGTGCCTGGCTTTCAAGAACCCCCATCTTGGTGTTTGAAAAATATCTTTCCTTCTAGACTATGCAGTGTTGTTCTGTTTCTCATGGGTTTTCACAAAGACAATAGTAGTGGTGTCAACCCCCTATGAGATGGTTTAAAAACAGGTCTGTACATTTTCTGAAATGCCTGCCACCATGGGGTGGCAGCTAAGAATCCTTCCTTGAAACTGAGTGGGCTTTTTAACGCCTCCCATGATAGAGTTTGGTGGAAGTGATGCCCTTGACTCCCAGAAGGCAGGTTAGAAAAGAACCTGAAGCATCTGCCAGATTGTCTGGGGACACTCACGTAGGAGGAAGGCTTACACCCCTGAGGGCTTCAGGCGAGCAGAGCACATGCCTGAGAGGGAGAGCCAGTCCCTGGCTGTTTGAGTTTTCTGTCAGTGGTGTGAGTGAAGAAGCCCCAGGCATCTTCTGACTGTTTTGACTGTAGTTAGAAGACCTGGAGCAAGAATTCAGGAACTACCTGGCTGAGCCCAGTCAACCCTTAGATTGAAAAGCAAACTAAAATTATTGTTTTAGTAACTATTTTACTTCTTTTTGTTTTTTGAGACAGGGTCTTACTCTGTTGCCTGGGAGTGCAGTGGTATGATCATAGTTCACTGTTACCTTGAACCCTTGGTCTCAAGCAATCCACCTGCTTCAGCCTCCCGAGTAGTTGAGATTTCAGGTGCACACCATCATGCCCAGATAATTTTTTTTTTTCTAGAGACAGGGTCTTGCTATGTTGCCAAGGCTGGTCTTGAACCCTGACCAACTATTTTTCAGTGGTTTGTTTACTGCATTAGACAACCAGAATGCCTTGCAGCTTAAGTAAGATGATGGGTCCTATGTGTTATGTTTCCACATCCAACCTCTGCCAAGGAGAACCACTGGGAAGCTGCTGTTGTGATGGTAAGGTTGCCTACAGATCCACAGTTCCTGACCCTAACAATTCACACAATACCGTTTTTTGGTTCTGCTTCATTATATTTGCAGAACTGAAAGGGTGTCACTCAAAATGAACCCGATAAAATTTTTTTGATGAATTCAACTTGATAAAATAGCTCTTGGTTTCTAACAAGAGAGGCTTGGGAAGGTCACGTATTGGGGGTACTTTGGGCAGCAGTAAGTTTTGGAATTGGATGTTGTCATTTGACCACTGTTTAGCATCAAATGAGTTTCAAGCAAGTGCTTGGACAAACAGTACCCCTGGCACATGCTTCTCTGTTTTCTGGCAGACTGCTTTCTTCTTTGTGTCAATGGAGACAATATTTTCTGCCTTGTTTTCATTTGTGAAACTCCAGTCTAAGACTCAGAAACTCTTTGCCACAACTGTAAAACTTAATAAGCTGAATTTCCATTGCTATTATTTATGTTCCTAGTCTCTGCTGCCTAAACTACACATAGATCAGTGGAGAAGTGTTACTCTTGGGCTCCCTTTGAGTGCAAAAGCTTTCCAAGAGGGATTTTGAATACAGTCTGCACTGCGCCTCTGAGGCTGTAGTCAGAGCCCACAAATCTGTCTCACAGTCAAGCTTCCTGAAGGATCTTGCAATATAATGCTAGGTTTCTGGGGGCTTTGTTGTTTAACTGTTTTCATATCTACTAAGTATTGATAATTCTTGTTGGTTTATGACTGCTGTGTCAATACAAAAATGCCACACAAACCTTATCTGGAATAGTTCTGTAAGTGTAATTGATGGCTATGTAAATAGGATTGTAGTTCCATTGTGCATGAGTCCTTCACCTCCACAGCTTGACGGGTTACAGCAAAAGGTGCACCTCCTTCCACGTGGGGATGGGCTTCTGGCTTTTTGCATCTCACAAGTCTCCATGTGGTGAGTGAAGTGCCCCTGTGCTCCCGAAGGCTCGCACTGCAATCGCTGCCTGGGTGTTTTAATTAAGAGGCTGTGCTGTGATGTGGGATATATAACAAATCATTTAACAGCTCTCCTCTCACTATTGCCCTAGTGAATATAGGACCTGAGTTCATCTCACCCAAAATATCTTCTGCTCAGGTGGCAACTGACATTAGCCACCAAACGGCTGCAGAGGGAAAGGCTAAGAAGATACTCAGCTCTTGAGTCTAAAATTGAACTGTTTGGCAAAACAATAGCCTGGTAAAGTCAGCTATTGTCTTAAGAATGGATTTTCCATATTCATTTATTTCCACTTTTGCCATGTTAACAACTGGGCTTGGAGACCCTGCTTGATAGAACACTCCCTTTGCTGTTTAGAAAAGCCGTGAAGGCTTATCTGGAGACAAGAAGAAGGCAGGATGTAAGAGAAATAAAAGAAAGGTCTCTTCATGTTTGCGGCAGGAGAGAAAGCGGGCAGAGGGAAGCATAGTAAGCAGTGCAGTGTGGCCCAAGTTTCTTCCTTCTCTCAGCTCAGCTTGGGCCTGCAGTGGGGCAGCAGGTGCCATGTTGAACCACCACCACCGCAACAAAACCCTGGGATCCCTGGACTGAGAGACTCAAGGCCTTCCTGGCCCGATGTTTCCAAGTTAGTGTCTCCTATCGGTGCCTCATAAAAGCTTTTTGACAATGATAAAATCAAACTTAGGTATTGTCTTCAAGCAGAACAAGATTAGGACCCTTTGACAATGTATTAACCGTGATATACGTTTTGGTGATTTTCCAGAATAAATGAAACAAGCTAACTTCAGGTTCAGTCTCTTCGCTGTATTGGCACCTCGACATCTACCTTATTTAGCTGGTAACCTGTGGCTGCCTTAAAAAGAAACCTGATGTCACAAAATGAAGAGTAACATTAATTTTTTAACTGATTGTTACAAGCCACCAGGGCCACAGCAGGACATAGAGTTGAGCTCAGAACTGATGATGAGGCTTTAATCATTTAAACTGAGAGCAGGTGGTAGGAGTGTGAGTTAAGGAACCGACAGAGGATGTTGAGATCCCCAGAGACCATCAATAGCGGGTGGCGTCCTGAGCTCTAGGGCTGAGGAGGCGGGTGAGGAAATGGGTCACAGCAGGAAGCCTGAGGACAGCCCTAAGCCTTCTGTAGTTGCAGAGAAAGGCCCACATTGCTGGAGGCTGACAAACTTGAACTTTACCCAAGCCCTGGGATTCTGGAAAACAGGAAACGTTAAGAAATCTTCTACCCTTCGCATTCTGGGAAACTGCTTACTGCAAGCAACTACCCTTCCCCGCATGACCTAGATAAGAATCAAGGGAGTCCCTCCTGCCCCAGCCACCACCTTGTTTGCCTGTGACAAGGCCAGACACAGACCCCCCAAATTCCCATTGTTGGCCTCATAAATGATTAGCCGAACTACTTGTCCTCACTGATCAATGAGAATAAAACGTTTGTTAATCAAACTTTGGTTAAGCTTTTCCCTTCCCCCAGGTACCTGAACATTGGCCCACCCTCTGTCTGAGCCAGTCTTCAGCCCCTCCAGGGACAAGGCTGGCCTTGGAGGAGAGCATCCGTGAGTCACTGCCCGTCACGTCACCCCTTCATCCCACTCTCCCGTGCTTGTTTTTTCCTAGCCTTGTTTCCTCCTCCCTATACAAGAAAATCTCCTTTTGCCCAACTCCGGTGATACTTGGCGGATGTTATCATCAGAGCTTTCTGACGTTATCATCAGAGATTTCTCCCAGTGCGATAGTCTCCCCACCCCGCAATACTTCTTTAGAATAAAATCTTTCCTTACTGAACCTGATTTTTACAAGACACAGCGCTAAGACAGTAAGGAAGAAGGGAAGAAAGACCCTGACCCCTCTCTTCTGCTGTTCAGTTCCCTGCCAGTGCCCCATTGACTGAAGCCAACAGAGATCTACAGGGAAGCCTTTCAGGGAAGGCCAGGATAGGGCTGCACGGAGAAGGGGTGGCATGTGGTGAGGGCTGGGGTGGTACAGGGAGAGGAGACGGCACGCTGTTACTTAGGTCTCTTTTATTTTTTGTTTTTATTTACTTATACTAGGTTGGTGCCTCTAACTGTTTTTACCATCCTGGATTGGTTCTTCCAGTTCACACTGCCTATTTCTATGCCTCAGCTCCTCCTGAAATTTCCTCATACTTTTCATATTCAGAAGTCATCACTGTAAAGAGTGATGAATTTTCCTTCAGATATGTGTGCATGTATGCTGCATGGACATATATACCTAGGCATATAAATAGTTTCTTAAGAAAAATAGTATCATGTATCTAGTTTGGCAACTATCTTTTGTAGACTTAATAATAATAATGTCTTGAATGTCTTTCCATGTCAACATATTTAATTTTAATTTTTCTTCGTTGATAAAACTTTAATTGGTGCTTTTTTTTTTTTTTTTTTTTTTTTGAGATAGAGTCTCACTTTGTTGCCCAAGCTGGAGTGCAGTGGTGTGATCTCGGCTCACGGCACCTCCAGAGTTCAAGCGATTCTCCTGTCTCAGCCTCCCGAGTAGCTGGGATTACAGGCGCGGGTCATCACACCCAGTTAATTTTTGTGTTTTTAGTAGAGACAGGATTTGACCGTGTTGTCCAGGCTAGTCTTGAACTCCTGACCTCAGGGGATCGGCCCCGCCTAGGCCTCCCAAAATGCTAGGATTACAGGTGTGAGCCACTGGGCGCAGCTATCAGTTCCTAATTTTTTCATCATTATAAACCATGAGGCAAAAAAATGTTATCATTCACATTTCTTTGCATATTTGTGTGTGGAAAAGTTCTTAGATGTGAAATTGTTAAAGAATATGAATATTAAACATTTTAATAGATGTTTCCATTTTTCCTTCCAAAAAATCAGCCCAATTTTACACTCCCACTCACAGCACATGACAGAACTTGTTTTCCCATGTTCTTGCCAATATCGGGTATTATTAACCTTTTGACCACTACCAATTTGATAGTTGAAAAATGATGTTTTATTGTTATCTGAGTTTAATTATTTGTGAGTTTGGTCAGCGTTTCCAATGATTAATGGCCACTCGTCTTGTGTCCTCCGTGAAATGAATCCTAACACTCCTTGCCCAATTAAAAATGAATCTGATACCTTTCCTTGTTGACTGAGAAGAAAATGTCATCGTATCAAGGAGATTTACCTATTGTCATATAGGCTATAAATATTTATTTAGTTTTTTCTTTTACTTCTTAAAGTTTACTTATTTTCTGATGTAGGTGTTAATTTTCTATTTATAATATTATATGTCTATGTATTACATATCTTTGTGTACAATAGTTATGTTTTTCTCTTTCTATGTGTACATTTACCTTTTACTTTATAATTTTTGCTTTGAGCTGAGAAAAGCTGTTGTTGTATTTTTTCTTTTGAAACAGTGTCTTGCTCTGTTACCCAGGTTAAAGTGCAGTGGCATGATCACTGCAGCCTCAACCTGTGGAGCTCAAGTGATCTTCCCTCCTCAGCCTCCCGAGTAGCTGGGACTACAGGTGTATACCACCACTCAGCTAATAACTTTTTGTTTTAATGCGTTGCTGGTCTCAAACTCTTGGGCTTCAAGCAAGCTTCCCACTTCAGCCTCCCAAAATGCTGGAATTATAGGCGTGAGCCACCATGCCCAGTCAGGAAACATGCACTGTGGCTAAAATTATACAAATATGTAAGTGATTTTTTTCCCCATTATCTTAATGTTTTACCTTTAAGTGCTTGTTCCATTTGGACTTGATGTTAGTGTTAGAAGCGTGGTAAAAATACAGATTTATTTATTTATTTTTCAAATGGCCGGTGAGTTCTGCCAACACTGTTAATAATAAATGTCTTTCCTCCCATTCATTCGCAGTCCTGTCTTTATTATGTGCTATATCTACCTATGTAGTTGTTTCTGATGTGAGCTCTATTTTCTTCCAGCACTGTTTCTCTGCATCATCACCCTGTCACTTTAATTATTATTTTAAATGTTGCTGTTCTCTTTGTTCCTTAAAAATTTTCTGAGCATTTGAAAATATACCCTTCTAAATAAACTCTGGAACAATTTTACTAAATTCTAAAAATGTTATTTTAGAAATGTGATTCTATTCACACTTAACCCAGGTATTAATTAATGGAGAATTTTAATCTTTTATAACACTGAGTGCTCCCACTGTAAACAAGTCATAACCCCGTATGTCATGCAGTAACATTGTATCATGTGTTTCTCATAGTTTCTTTAACTTCCTCATAACCCGAGACTGGGGCGATTTATAGAAAGTATTCGGACATGGCAGCAGAATTGAAACGGACTTGAAGATTTCACTTCTAGCAGTTTGCAATATTTTCTTTGTATAAGGTGGTTCCAAGATGATTTAGAAACGATGATTTTCATAGGTGGGTCCACTGTATGGTTTGACATAGAGTTTATCTTGCGTAGGAGTGGTTCCTAGGTGCACTCCTCACCAGATCAAGCAGAACGGTTGCCATGGACTCATCAATGTGTTAGCCATATCCAGCAACACAACTTTCTCCCATCCATCATGCCCAGGCATGAAGGGAAGGGTAAGGATAGCGATCCTCTAGGGAGAAGGGGTTTACTCGGTGGCAAGCTGAGAGATGTGCTAACTATTCCTAATGTAGAATGGAAAGCAGAGAGAAGTTCAATACATAGGAAAATGGAGACAGGAGGTCACTTTTCCAGCTACTCAAGACTTAGTGGTCCTTGAAACAGAGATCTGTAATTCTGTTCAAATGTTACGAATCACAAGAACCTCAGACACATGCACATTAAAATGTAAGAGTGAATTTCCATTCCAAATTCAGTTATATTTTGGATTATCCACTGTCTTTAAATATTTCCACAACTTCACTCCACTTCCAGCTCCTTCATTCCCATTTCCCTACCTATAATTCTCTTTCATACACAAACATTAAAATATGTGCTCTTTCTCAGAAAAAAAGTTGGCTTAAAAAGGGTGAGTGAATAATTTTTCTTTTCAAGCTGCTCCTAAATTTCTATTGGATTACCCTTGTGTATCTGTGCCAACCATTTACCAGTCTATCTACACTGCAAAATCCAGTACCATTAAAAAGGAAATTACTTTGAAAATTCATTATAAATTAGACATATTTTGTGCTGTCTTCTTTTAGTGTGTGATGATGTAGCAGTTCATCTGCTCTTGCTAGGTTGTTAATTCCAAGCCAAAATATCTTGTGATGAGAAGGAAAAACAAGATCATACAAAATATGAGAGATCACTTGAAAGGGTTTCCACACTCCTCTGAACCACTACCCTTTTTTGTTGCCAATAACTTTCTTTGCCAAAATAGACTCTGATTATGGCAGTAAATTTGGATAACTTATGTTGTATTTTTTGGAGGAGAGAAAATTCACAAAAAAATAGTTTACAAAATTAAGAATGACTTGGAAACCACAATATGAAAAATATCAGAAAGCCTACAAGTGCTATATTTTATATCACTTGCCATTGGTTCTTGAGAGATTAGTTCCTACAATTTTATCTCCATAATATAGTTTGTGGTTTACTAGCTTACACATTGCCTATAAAGTAATTCAATAATTGTCAAATAAGAAGGATGTTTTAAAAGTAGAAAAAAAAAAGAAAATAATGATTTTAAAATTTTGGTGTGTCATTAATACAGAATAACATAGGCAATGATCTGATATTAATGCCTGTTTTTTTGTATTTGTATGTATCATCTTTTCTTTGAAATAATTTTTAAAAATACTGTTTTTCCTTAAAACATGCATTTGGATCCGGATCTTTAAAAAATTGACAGACTAAACTCTTTTATTATAAGAATTTTGTTGCATTCAGAAGGAGAGAAAATTACAATAAATCCTCAGAAAAACATGTGTTAGTTTCCTCTAGATGTTATAACAAATCACCAAAAACATGGTGGCCTAAAACAGCAGAGGTTTATTCTTTTACTGCTCTGGACCTGGCTGAAGTCAGTGTGTTACCAGGACTGCACTTGCTGCTAAGACCCTCGGAGATAATTTGTTTCTAGCTTCTTCCATTTTCAGGTGGTTGGTGGTACTACTCGGCTTGTGACCACACCACTCTGATTTTCTTTCTTTATTTTATTTCATTTTATTATACTTTAAGTTCCAGGGTACATGTGTACAACGTGCAGGCTTGATACATAGGTATACATGAGGCATGTTGGTTTGCTGCACCCATCAACTCATCATTTACATTAGGTATTTCTAATGCTAGCCCTCTCCCAGCCCCCTACCCCATGACAGGCCCTGGTGTGTGATGTTCCCAGACCTGTGTCCAAGTGATTTCATTGTTCAATTCCCACCTATGAGTGAGAACATGCGGTGTTTGGTTTTCTGTCCTTGTGATAGTTTGCTGGAAATGATGGTTTCCAGCTTCATTCATGTCCCTGCAAAGGACATGAACTCATCATTTTTTATGGCTGCATAATATTCCATGGTGTATATGTGCCACATTTTCTTAATCAAGTCTATCATTGATGGACATTTGGTTCCAAGTCTTTGCTATTGTGAATAGTGCCACAATAAACATATGTGTGCATGATTTATAATCCTTTGAGTTTGCTGGATTATACATCCAGGGATTGCTGGGTCAAATGGTATTTCTAGTTCTAGATCCTTGAGGTATCACTACACTGTCTCCCACAATGGTTGAACTAGTTTACACTCTCACCAGCAGTGTAAAAACATTCCTATTTCTCCACATCTTCTCCAGCATCTGTTGTTTCCTGACTTTTTCATGATTGCCATTCTAACTGGTGTGAGATGGTATCTCATTGTGGTTTTGATTTGCATTTCTCTGATTACCAGCAATGATGAGCATTTTTTCATTTGTCTGTTGGCTGCATAGATGTCTTCTTTGAGAAGTGTCTGTTCATATCATTTGCCCGTTTTTTGATGGGGTTGTTTGTGTTTTTTTTCTTATAAATTTGTTTGAGTTCTTTGTAGATTCTGGATATTAGCCCTTTGTCAGATGGGTAGATGACAAAAATTTTCTCCCATTCTGTAGGTTGCCTGTTCACTCTGACGGTAGTTTCTTTTGCTGTGCAGAAGCTCTTTAGTTTGATTAAATCCCATTTGTCTATTTTGGCTTTTCTTGCTGTTGCTTTTGGTGTTTTAGTCATGAAGTCCTTGCCCAAGCCTATGTCCTGAATGGTATTGCCTCAGTTTTCTTCTAGGGTTTTTATGGTTTTAGGTCTAACATTTAAGTCTCTAATCCATCTTGAATTAATTTTTGCATAAGGTATAAGGAGTGAATCCAGTTTCAGCTTTCTACTTATGGCTAGCCAGTTTTCCCAGCACCATTTATTAAATAGGGAATCCTTTCCCCATTTCTTGGTTTTGTCAGATTTGTCAAAGATCAGATGGTTGTAGATGTGTGGTGTTATTTCTGAGGGCCTCTGTTCTGTTCCATTGGTGTACATATCTGTTTTGGTACCAGTACTATGCTGTTTTGGTTTGGTTACTGTAGCCTTGTAGTGTAGTTTGAAGTCACGTAGCATGATGCCTCCAGTTTTGTTCTTTTTGCTTATGATTGTCTTGGCAATGGGGGCTCTCTTTTGGTTCCATATGAACTTTAAAGTATTTTTTTCCAATTATGTGAAGAAAGTCATTGGTAGCTTGATGGGGATGGCATTGAATCTATAAATTACCTTGGGTCATTTTCATGATATTGATTCTACCTATCCGTGAGCATGGAATGTTCTTCCATTTGTTTGTGTCCTCTTTTATTTCACTGAGCAGTGGTTTGTAGTTCTCTTTGGAAAGGTCCTTCACATTCCTTATAAGTCGGATTCCTAGTATTTTGTTTTCTTTGAAGCAATTGTGAATGTGAGTTCACTCATGATTTGGCTGTCTGTCTGTTATTGGTATATAGGAATGCTTGTGATTTTTGCACACTGATTTTGTACCTGAGACTTTGCTGAATTTGCTTATCAGCTTAAGGAGATTTTGGGCTAAGACAGTGGGGTTTTCTAAATGTGCAATCATGTCATCTGTGAACAGGCACAATTTGACTTCCTCTTTTCCTAATTGAATACCCTTTATTTCTGTCTCCTCCCTGATTGCCCTGGCCAGAACTTCCAACACTGTGTTGAATAGGTGTACCACTCCAGTTTTCAAGACCAGCATCTTCAACTCTCTCTTCTCTATTTTCCCATCACTTTCTCCACTGTGTGTGTTTAATATCCCTCCGCCTGTCCTATCAGGATACATGTGATTGCATTTAGGGCTGACCAGATAATCCAGGATAATCTCCCATGTCAAGATCCTTAAACTAATCACATCTTCAAAGACCTCTTTTTTTGGGTACATAAGGTAACATTCACAGGTCCCAGGAATGGCATGTGGATATATTTTGGGGCACCAACCATTTTTGAGCCTACTATAATACTACTACCTAGATCTAATTGAGGCAGGAGAATAGGGTCTGGAGGTAGGGTCTGTAAGGCTGATTCACACTGACTTTCTAGAACTGAATCCAAAGAAACCGCCCTCCTCCATGCCTAAGTATGGATCAGAGGATCAGAGGCTACTCCCTTTGCAGTCATCCCCCTACTTTCCACTGTGTGGCAGAGGAAAAATGGAAAGTATTTCTCATTGGTCTCCTCCTGCAACCAGTCAGAGTGGTCTCAGGCCACTCGTTCATTTACATAGGGTATAGCCAGGTAACCAATGGGAAACCTCTAGGGGGTATTTAAACCCTAGAAAATTGCTTAACCAGCACTCTTGACCCACCTGATTGAGCTCGCTCCCGTTCTGTGGAGTGTACTTTTGTTTCAATAAAGCTCTGCTTTTATTACTTCATTCTTTCATTGCTTTGTTTGTGCGTTTGGTCCAATTCTTTGTTCAAAATGCCAAGAAGTTGAACAACTTGTAGTCAAGACCCTCCACAGGTAACATAATTTTTGACCAATTGTTTTGCTTTGTAAGTTAAGTTATCGATAGCTTGGCATTTACCCCTGAATATTTCAGGTGTATTGCAGAGAAACAAGAATATGTACCTCATAGTCATAATCCACAATGTGGAATTAACACTAATTTCTTAGAGTATCTAATATTCAATCCATAACCACCTTTCCCTAATTTGCTCTTGAAATGTCTTTTACAGGTTTTATATCACATTGGAAGTGGATTCCTCTGTGCCTCCTTTTTCCCCTTTGACATTGATATGATGAAGAGATCTAAAAGATTACCTGTGTCCTCCTTCTGGATTTGGATGATCAATTCTTCATGGTAATGTTTAACTTGTTAAACACTTGCTTTTCTGTCCCCCATATATTCAATCGATTGGAAGTAGGTCTACGAGTTTGATTGCATTCACGCTGATCATTTTGGCAAGAGTGTTTCATAGATGATGGTGTGTATCCCATACTACATCGTGTAGGAGGCATATAGTGATAGTGGCTCAGCATTAATGATGCAAAGATTAGTCATTCCATCTGATGGATTTGTTTTAACTGTATTTCAGTCTCTTCCTTATCTAAGACTAATGAATAGAATATTATCCTTGGCATCATCTGATTAAAAGATACTTATCCAGTTGACTTTAAAAAATAAGTTATTTTGATTGTAAAAGTAATAATAGTTGCAAACATTCAGAGACAGAAAGGATGTGAAGAAGCCATTGGAAGTTCCATGTAATTCCACCATTCACACTGTTAGTGTTTATTAACCACTGTGTGTGTGTATTTCCCATAAAGTGGGTGGTTAAATTGTCAAAATTTTTGAACTACCAGCTAACTATGAGTTTGAATCTCATGGATTAGTTCTTAAACATTGTTGACATCAAACATATAAATAATACTTGATATTAATTAGAAGAAGGTTTTTCTTGGTGATACATATGGAAATACATTAATATTAATATTAAAATTCACTCAGTTTTTTTTCTGGACTCAAAAATCCCTTTGGGGTTGTTGCTCTGTCACTTGGAAAAGAGCACGGATTCGAAGGGAAACATGGTCCCATTAATTTAGAATAATAAGAACCATTGGAAGCAGATGCTAATTATGCTAGGGGAAGAATGAGTACATGACAGAATAAAGGAGACAAGAAGAAGTGCCGTTTGAGACAGAGCATAAGGTGAGAGAAATGGTGTGTCAAACTTTAAATGAGAGAATGGCTGAAAAGGTCTTTTAGTTAGAAAAAAGTTATGTACAAAGGCAGAAAGATTTTTACCTTTTAAAAATGTTTTTATTAGAAAGAATTCTAAAAAGAAAACAATGTATCCAGCTCCAGTGTATCCATCTCTCAACTTCAACAGTCATCAACCCTTGCTCAGTCTGGTTTCATATATATCCCATCCACTACTAACTCTCCTCATGCTATTTAGAAGCCAGTCCCAAACATTAGCTCATTTCATCCTTCAATCTTTAAAATGTTTCTCTAAAAGATAATAAAATAAAAAACAAAGCATTATTACTCAGCTAGAGCAAATAACAATTTCTTAATGTCATCAAATATTTAAGACTATTTCCATTTTTATATATACCAATATATAAGGTTTTAAAAAAATTAACTCAGGATCTAAATAAACTCTATCCACTGCTATTAGTCAATATGTCTTTAAGAGCCTTCCTCTTTTTTAATCTGAGAAATAATTACATACAGCGAAATGAACAAATCTTGAATGTGTGATTTGGTTAGTTTTACAAATATATTCACCCTCCTAACCTACACCTGATCAAGATATAGAACCCTTTCTTCAACCGAGAAAGTTCCCTTATTCATATCTGTCTCTTGCCTTCACAGGCAACTACTGCAGAAAATGGAAAAAACAAATCTTTCCAAAAAAATGAGACAGGAAAAACTCCATACATTTATAGATAAACAGTGCCTCAACTCCTACTTCACAGAAACTTTCTAGGATTAGTGTCTGCATGGTGTGTTAGTCCCATGATTCTACTTTTAACCTGTGTCTTCATGTTAAAGCGTGTCTCTTACAGATAGAAAATGATTGGTTTTTGTGCATTCCACCTCCCTCCTCCACAGTCTGCAAATCTTTGCCTTTCAGTTGAGTGTTTAGTTCCTTTACATTTAATGTAACTATTCATATAGTTGGATTTATGTCTATGTTGTGATGTGCTTTCTAATTTTTGTAACCGTTCTTGATTTTCCTGTTTCTTCTCCCTGTCTTCTTTTGGGTTAACTAAATATTTTTTAGCACTAATTGTTAATTTCTCTAATAATTTTTAAGCTGTGTCTTTTAATGTTATTTTTTAGTGCTTGCTCTTGGGATTATAATATTTATATTTAATACAGTCTAGAGTTAATATTGTAACATTTCACAAAAAAAATGTAATTTTTTTACAACTATAGAGTATTATTTGTTTATACCATAGTTCCCTTTGTTGTTTAGTCTGTTGTCATATGTCTTACACTGAAATACATTAAAAGTGCACAGTGCAATGTTAATATTTTTGCTTTTAACAATCAGTTGTTCTACAAGGAGTGGGGGCTTAAAAAACCAATTGTCTGTGGAAACAACTAAGAGAAAAAAGTAGTCTTTTATATTTACCCATGGTATTTACATATTTTAGTGTCTTCATCTTTTAGTGCAGATTCAAGTTTCGCCTAAGCCTGAAAGACTTCCTTTAGCAATTCAGGTTTCTTGGTGATACATTTTGCCAGATTATGTTTATCTGAAAATGTGTTTATTTTATCCTCATTTTTAAGGGTTTTTTTTTTTTTTTCTGGATATAGAATTCTGAATTGATAAGTTTTCCCCAATACCTTAAAGATGCCTTTTCATTATCTTCTGGCTTTCTTTCTTTTTTTTTTTTTTTTTTTGGATGAAAGTCAGTTGCCATTTGTATTATTATTCTTCCGTTAGTTAGGCATTGTTTTTCTCTGAGTGCTTTCAAAATAACTACACTGTTTGTTAGTTTGCTGTGGCTGCTGTAACAAAATACCAGAGACTAGGTGTCTTAAACAATAGAAGTTTTCTCACAGTTTTGGAGGCTAGAAGTCAAACTCAAGCTGTCAGCACGGTGGGTTTCTTCTTTTTTGAAATTTGTATAAGTATATGGGGTACAAGTGCAATTTTGCTATATGCATAGATTGCATGGTGGCCAAGTCAGTGCTTTTAGAGTATCCATTACCCAAATTACCTACAATGTACCCATTAAGTAAGTTCTCATCATCCGCCCCCTCCACCCACTCAGTCTTCCAAGCCTTCACCCTCTGTATCATTAGGGTGAGTTTGCTCCAAGACCACTCTCAGTGGCTTACAGATGGCCATCTTGTGGTTGTGTTCTTACATCGTCTTCCCTCTGTGTGTGCACATGTCTGGTGTCTTTTTTGTGTCAAAATTGCTTCTTGTTTTAAGGACACCAGTCATAGTAGATTAGGGCTACCCTGCAGATCTCATTATACTTTACCTCTTAAGATGCTCTGTCTCCAAATACAGTCACATTCTGGAGTACTGAAAAGTAGGACTTCAGTATATAAATTTTAGAAGACAGCGGATACAGTTTAGCTCAAAACACACACGTAGGCATATTTAGACGGGAGTCTTTCTGTTGTTCCCCTTTGTCACTATTAAGAATGCAAAAAACTCATGCCAATAAGAAATGCTTATAAAACTTTTAAAAGAGCCACACAAATGTAATTTTGTTTGTGCAATGTCATGATAAAGGAATGAAGAATGAATAATTTAATACTTCACCCCCAATCTGTTTCACTTACATAACACCAAACATCACTGCGTTTCAGATTTCTCTATCCTTCCCTTTCTCCTCTTTCATATTTATGTGTCGACCAAACATCAAACTGACAGAATATATTTTTTCTTTCGAGATGTTTTGACAACGGACATACACGTCACCAAAACGGGCTCAAATATTAACACGAGACCCTTTTCTCATTGTAATTGTGTTCAGTGATGGTATCAATGAGTGAGTAAATTTCTAATTATCTGGAAGCTTGACCGTGTGTATTCCAGGGGACTGCACTCTTACAGGAATAGGTGTTCTGTTAGAAAGTCTGTTCTGCATACTGAATAGGTCAGAAATGGGGGGGGGGGAAAGGTCCATAATTTGTTTTCAGTATGCCACAGTAGTGGACATTTAACTGGGTTTGTAAATTCTCTTTTTGAAATGCAACGGTCCTAGGAGGGTTAATCTCACTAGTAATTTACATCTTAAGACATCTACTCTAAAAAGACAGCTTTCCTCCAAAGAACCTTACTGAGCACAATTGCCCTGAGCAGAAAAGTTGAGGAAAAGGTGTTGCCAAGAACTGAGTCACTTGCAGGTTCTTGGAAGAAGGCAGGTGTGTGAGCGACAATGTACTGGGCTTTGTGTATCCAGATGCAAATATGATGGTTCTGAGTATTTGGAGAAGAAGCAAAGAAATGATTCAGGAAATACTTTTGCCCAGGATCCCACTGTATCTGAAAATCATATTTTGTGTCACTATTATTTGAGACACACCAAGCATCTGAATAATTGAATGAGTACTGGAGTTTCCATTGATATGTCTGGCTGTTTGGAGTTTCCTATTGTTCAGAAAGCACTATGGAAAAAGCACTATGGAAAGAAAACAAATGAAATATTTGATTCCTACTCTTCAGGAACTTTGCCTATGCTAAAAAATGGAATCTGGGAAGTTTGTAGAAAGGTTTAACAAATTCAACTGGTTTTTTTGTTGTTGTTGTTGTTTGTTTGTTTGTTTTTGAGACAGCATCTCACTCTGCAGCCCAGACTGGAGTGTAGTGACACCATTATGGCTCACTGCAGCCTCAACCTTCCTGGGTCAGGTGATCCTCCCACTTCAGCCTCCCAAGTAGCTGGGACCACAGATATATGCACCACCATGCCCAGCTAATTTTTTGTATGATTTTTTAGACACGGGGCTTTGCCATGTTGCTCAGGCTGATCTCAAACTCCTGGGCTTGAGAGATCCTCCTACCTCAGCCTCTCAAAGTGCTGGCACTACAGGTGTCAGCCACTGTGCCAGGCCACATTCAACAAGTTTTGATCTAGCTCCTTTTATGTGTAGTCACTATTTTATACTCTGGAGATGAATTGACAAATAGATAAACATTCCTACCTTTGCAACTCCTATTCTAGTGGGTGAAATAGATTATAAACAATAAATAACTAGAATACACAGCATGTTAGAAATTGTCATTTCTATTTAGTATGTTAAAAACTATGTACTCTGGTAGGTGTTGTTAAGTGCTATCAACAGCGTAAGGGTAACGGGAATATGTGGTGAAGGTGAGATTCTGTTATTAAGCAGGAGTCATGAAGGGGCTCACTGAAGGAGTGTCATTGAAGCTAAGACCTGATGGAGGTGGGGGAACAAGTGGTATAGATTTGGTGTGAGTGTAAAGAGCATTCCAGGCAAAAGGAACATGCAAGAAAGAGCAAAGGTTGAAGTATGCCCAACCACAGTAGGACAAGCAAGTTGGCTGATGCTGTGGAGTTGGGTAAGGAGGGAGATAGTTAAGAAGAGGTGGTAGCAAGATAATGGGGATAGACTGGGTAGGGCTTTGTGGGTCATTGAAAAGAATTTGGAGTATTCTCTGAATTAAATGAGAAACCCCTGGATGGTTTTAAGCAGAGGAATTACAGCAGTGGTCACCAACCCCTTTATGACACCAGGTGCCAGTTTCGTGGAAGACAGTTTTTCCACTGACTCAGCTGTGGGGGCGGATGGTTTCTGGAGGATTCAAGTGCATTGTGTTTATTGTGCACTTTATTTCTATTATTGTTACACTGCAATATATAATGAAATAACTATATAACTTACCATAATGTAAAATCAGTGGGAGCCCTGAACTTGTTTTCCTGCAGCTAGATGGTCCCATTTGGGGGTGATGGGAGACAGTGAGAGATCATCAGGCATGAGATTCTCATAAGGAGCATGCAACCCAGATCCTAGATTCCAACCTAGATCCACAGTTCCCACTAGGGTTTAAGCTCCTATGAGAATCTAATGCCATGCTGATCTGACAGCAGACGGAGCTCAGGTGGTAAATTCAAGCCATGGGGAGGGGCTGTAAATACAGATAAAGCTTAGCTGGCTCCCTGGCTGCTTACCTCCTGCTGTGCAGCCAGGTTCCTAACTGGACATGGACTGTGACCCAGGGCTCAGGGACCCCTGAATTACAAGATCTGACGTGTTTTATGAGGCTCTCTCTGGCTGCCTCATGGAGAACAGAGTGTGAGGAGACAATGACTGGAGGCAGGGAGACATTAGTTGAAGGCCATTGCACTAATCCTTGTCAGAGACTATGGCACCCAAGGATTGCGGCAATGAGAGAGAAGACAAGTGATCGCATTTGGATATATTTTCAAAGTGAATTCAACAGAATTTTGTTTGGTTTTGGCTGTAAAATAGGAAAGGAATTGTGTAGTCAGTGGTGATTCCAAGGAAGCTGAGGAGATGGAGTTACTGTAAATTGAGAGGGAACGTTCGGGGAAGCAGGACTGGAGGTCAAAATCGATGTCACATTAATTTTGTTTTTAATATCCGTGTAAGAAGTGATTTGGAAACAATCTCAAAAGAACTAAAATTAAGGAAAATGTGGCCCTGTTTGGACAAGCAAACACATCTGTGTTTGGGATATAGTGAGCTATCTTTTGATGCATCTTGATCTGTGGTATTCTCTGCCTAAAACCTCAGAGTGACGCTAAGGTCTTTGTGGTCAGTTATGAAATGTTTGCGCTTGTCGGATTTATTTATCCCAAGAAAACACAAAAACATATTAAATTGAAGGTTATCCATTCAGTGGTAATAATTCACGAACTGAAATTTTAAATTTCAGTATTTCAACACTGTATAATCTCTATGAGGTCACGGCAATCTGTTGAGTTCTGATAGATTTTGTAATATCTGCATTTATTTCTGTTTCAGGAATACCTCAGAGCCCTAATTTTGTGCCCAGTTCCTGTAACTCTCCTTATACTCACCATCTGCTATCATCTTTCATTATCTGCTCCATGGCCTCTAATTTCCATCTTTACCATTCAGAAGATTATATATGCACATTTGAATTTCAGCCATTTCCAATCCTTTGGAAAAGTCGGGTTAAGTTGAATAAGAAAAGTTGACAGTGTATCCAACATATATTATGAATAACAGACTATTTGGAGTTTTTGCATGCTTATTATCATTATTTTGGTATGATTAAATTCTATTTTCAAATCAGGGACCAAACTATACATTGAGATAAATTTCTAACTGTGGAAACACCACATTCCCCGGGCTCCTCAGGATGTGGTGCTGGACGGGCAAAGGGACTCAGGTATGGGGAGCAAGAAAAAGGGGGTGGATTCGTTTTCTAAGGGCTAGCATAATGAATACTACAGACTTGGTGGCTTTGATGATAGAAATTGACTTCTTCATCATCCTTGCGTGTCAGTGGGGTTGTTTCTCCTGAGGTCTGTCTCCTTGGTTTGTGAGTGGCCTCTTCTAGAGTTTTCACAGGGTCTCTTCTGTGTGTGTCTCTGTCCTTACCTTCTCTTCTTATAAGAGCAGCAGTCACATTGGATTAGGGTCCATGCATATGCCCTCATTTTAACTTAATTATCTCCATAAATATCGTGTGTTCAAATACAGTCACATTCACAGGTTCTGTGAGGTTAGGACTTCAACATGTACATTTTGAGGGGACATAATTCGGCCCATAATATAGGGGATAGGCGTGAAACCTTTCAGCTTCAGTGAAAAAGAGCCCTCGGAAATGAAAGCCCACAGCTCCAAAGAGGAGCGCATGACTTTAGGATTGTCAGGACGTGTCCCCTGCCCTCTAACGCCTTCTGACACCAATTCTGAAACCAGCAAATCAGGGCACTTCAGTCCATTTTTGAGGGACCTCTTTTGTGTTTAGAGATCAGAAAGCACAAAAAAAATTCAGTAACAAATGAAACTAAGGGATGACCTTGTATTGATGCCAATAACGAAAATTCATAATTGGTGAAAAATGTGTTTTGTTTTGACAGTTTGGCATTATATCTGTGATTCCTCCTTCAACATTAGCCGTACATACATTGTCACTGTTTATACTTTCCCCACGATTCAAGTAATATGATATTTTTAAGGGTATAATAATCTATCTTAATGAAAAAACTACTTCCTAAAACAAAAAATTCATAAGAAGAAGGGCATTTTTTACATTTCTGCACAACTTTGTGATATTGGGCTTCATTAAAAGGCTGCTGAATTCCCACATGTGCTTCTTCAATTTGTTGCAGTGTGTTGCTTTGGTTAAAGTGAATGAAGAAAATCCAGCCTTACAAATGTGTGTTGGGAAGGAGGATTACAATGCCTTTCCTGGTAGTTAGGGATTGTCCACTTTGATACTACACCAAAACTCAACAAGTGGTTGTTATAAAGATTAGTTACAATGTGGAATCTGAAACTATACGAAAGGACTTTTGGGGGGGTTACATCAAAATCCACTGGTCTATCTTGTACTGTGAATGAATCTTTGACCCAATTTAAAAGTAAAAGTTATTTTCCACAAAGAATACTAAGTTAGTCCACTGCTTTTTCTTGAGACAACCATTGTGTTTGGATATGCAACAAAAGTACTGTGTGCACACTTCCCATTTTGCCATATGGAATATTTAAAAAGGCAGAACCAAGGGTCGAGATTTAGAAAATTAATAGTTGTGTTACTCGATTAAGGCTATCTTAAAATGAAACTGGTGTTTTTCTTTTATTGCCAAAGCATGCTGGTGAGGAACGCCGTGTCTGCTAGCACTCTAGCTCTAGGTAGGTCCCACTGGCTTAATTCAGGCCAAGATGTTAGCAGTTTTATCCATCATTGTTTTTGGTTCATCAGAGCAAATACCAACACAATGTATATTAGTCTGTGCTTTTATTGCTATAAAGAAATTTATAAAGTAAAGAGGTTTAACTGGCTCCCAGTTCTGCAGGCTGTACAGGAAGCATGGGTAGCATCTGCTTGACTTTAATCATGGCAGAAGGCAAAGGGCAAGCTGGTACTCCTTACATAGCTGCAGCGGGAGGAAGAGAGAGAGAAGGGAAGTGCTACACACTTATAAACAACCACACCTTGTGAGAACTCTGTCAGGAGAACAGCACTAGGAGGATGGTGCTAAACCATTAGAAACTGTCAATCACCTCCCACCAGACCCCACCTCCGACAATGGGGATTACAATTCAACGTGAGATTTGGGTGGGGACACAGATCCAAACCATAGCACAGTGGAAAAGATAAATGATACATTAGTATTATTATGAAGACAGTTTTATCTCCTGACTCCCCTAAAAGCATTCCCTGAGCGATGTCCAGGGATCACACTGATTTCTGTAATACTGGTTTACATCAGACTCGATATGTGCAAGGTAAGTGTTGTGCATAGATCACATTATCGAACCTTCAAGACAAACCCAGGAGTCTTCTGCTCTTATGACTTTGCAGATGAGGAATCTCAGGCATAGAGAGAATCTCAGGCATTAGATTGCAGGGCTCAGGCAAGGGTGCACGGCTGGTAAGCGTAACATGTGCACCTGGGATTGGAGTCAGCCCTCTGGTTTCAGCGCATGTGGTTTGCATCTACACTGTCCTTATCTGCCTTTTGCTTATCTCCCATTAACTAATAACAGCTTATGTTCAATTATGATGATACATTCTCTCTCTCAAGCATTATTTTAAAATGACACCTCTTTTCAAAGAAATGAGAATGCTGTATTCACAACGTAGCTTTTAAAAATTGTGTCCAGGTTTTCTAACCACAATTACTAAGTTTTGATCTTTTTAATACCTAGTTAACCATGCTCTTTGTATTAATATATTTAGAGAGAACATGTGTTGAACCATTTGCTTTATGGCAAACTACATTTAAATGTATTTGTAAACAGATCACACAAACCCATGAAGAGAAGGTTTGGAATTCCTCATTCCACCTGGAATGAAAGCATTTCACCTGGATGTGAGATAAAAATAAAGGGAACAAGGATCCTGGTGGGAGGCCTGGGTTGCAGCACTCCCTCAGCAGAGAGTTAAATGCACGTCTCAGCAGAAAAGGTGACTATCTTGGCACGGTCTTTTAATTACACATTTCTGTTTTTCAAAGGCTTAAAGATTTTATTTTATTTTTTCCCTTTGGCAGTGGACAGTTCCTGAAATCAAAGTGCTCAACCCAAGATCAGGAGTATTAGAGGTTCTTCCTCCTTCAACCGGGGAAGGAACACTGGGCTGAGGGAGGTTTTCGTTGCTTCCTTCCTCTAAGGAGCATCAACAAGGGTGCCCACTAATCCTCCAGCCCTGCAGCCTAATGCGTCACCAAGGTGCTATTGTGCCTGCCGTGCCAGCTTAGGAGGATTGGGCAATGGGGCTCTAGGCTGCCTGGACTCTGGGGAATAATAGCTGCAAATCCTCCTCCAGTGAACTCAGCTTTCAGACATCCTTTAAAAATCTCATTGCATCTTCACTGCCATGCAGGAGTCCTGTGCTGAGAGACACCTTCATTTTAAGGACTCAGGTTATCCCTTTAAGTCAGTTACTAAATCCTGCTGCCTGGCGCGATGAGTTTCTCAACTTACAATGAGGACATGCCCTGGAGCTCCTCTGCCCACATCTGCGGAGGAGAGTCAGCTGAAATACTATCCTTGGGCAGGCAGCATGGAAGCAGATGGGTGGTGTGGCCCCGTTTTCTGCCTGGCTCTCTTCTGTACACTCTCTTCACCGCTGCTGTGCCCTGCAACCCAATGACTTCTGCTCTCATGCATGGCCTTGACTCCAGTAAACCTTGAGATCTGGCTGCTGGGTCTTCACCTTGATGGTGCCTGGAGCAGCCATCATCTCCTTGACTCCTGGCTGCATCACCCGCTCTGTCAATACGGATTATGGTGCTGATGTGTACATAGCTTTTCTCCTGTCTCATTCTTTTATTTGACGATCCCCTCTTGCTGCTAATCATCCACCAGGGTGACACTTAGCAAAATAAAATATGGCAGCATTTTCTGTTAGAAAGCCTGAGGGTATAATGCTAGTGATTCTAATGTCAGTGATACTGATTTTGGTAGGGACAGAAAACACTTTTACCCTTTCCAGTTCTTCTGAGATAAGCATATAGCAGGATGTGTCTGCTCTCACTTTAGGTACACACATATACACACGTGTGCACACACTCACACGCATATCACTCGTTCTATCATTATTGGTAATTATAACTCATCACATCCAATAGAATTTTAACCTGTGATTCAACGTAGTTCCTTATATCTTATGGATAAAAAAATAAAACAGATTAAATAAGGAAAACAAAAGATCTCTGATCAAAAAGAGTTGATTAATACTGGCATTCTAAATAAGCAAATGAACTTACATAGAAACATGATGGATCTTATCTTCATTTAATCAGGAATCCTTTCAGTCTCGTTTTCCTTTATGACACAAATTCATTTTTGCATTTTATGAGATGTCAAACTTCCTCGAGTGGTGTGAGAAATAGCTAGAAGGTTTTGAGTAAAAGATTTCGGGCCATGATTGACACAGTGCAGTGAGGGCATGCGCTTTCCTGACAAGCTGTAAATTTGGCAGTGAGTTACAGTATACAGGTGCTCCTTAGGAAGGCTCTGACTAGATAATTTGTGAATATCAGTCTATATCTCAACGGTGGGAGCTTGCAAATGGCCTCGGTATTGGATGCAGGAACATCTTTTCTTTGAGAAGATGTGTGTGTGGTTGTGACAATGAATTATAGCAGCCAATGGGAGGGAGGATTATGGATTATGCTGATGAAAAGTGCAACCATCACTCAAGCCAGCTTTGACAGAGCCTTCCAATCAAGATTCCACTTCCTGGCCCTGGTGGATTAAGCTTTTAAAAAAGTGCTTGAAGTTCCATTGAGAAGCAAGTCACATCTTCATAAATAAACCTTGACAACAAAGGTGCTTCAAAATATATGCTCTTCAAATTTAACAATGTAAATCACCAGAGAAATATCTCTCTGTGGACTGCAGTGTCCTGTCTGAATGCTGTCTTCTTTTTGTTGATAAGAACTTGTTCTGTTTTATTTTCTTGTTAAATATAATATTTCTTGCCTTACCAGGATTTAAAATAAGACTGGGTTTCAAATCAAAGAAAGGTGGGGGAGTGAGGCGAGTGGCTTTATTAATAATATGATTCTAAAAATATTTTCAGTAACTTTTTATTTTAACCATTCATATGACAATCTAGTCAAGGTTCTTCCTCCACCTCCCCCAGGTACTTAATTGTATTGTTTATTTCTGTCAATTCTTTGTGGTTTGGATTAGAACCTTTAAAGACATAGTCTATTTTCTCAGATTCTTATGCTATATGTGAAAACTTATGACTATTTCCTTGTGATTTTCTTTTCATAATTGCTTTCCTGGAATCATATCTAATGACTTTACAACAAGCAAAGAAGATATGCGTTAAAAAAAAAAAAGAAAAATTCCAAGGCTGAGTGAGGTGGCATGTGCCTGTAGTCCCAGCTACTAGGGAGGCTAAGGTAGGAGGATCCCTCAAGCCAAGAAGTTGGAGGGCGCAGTGAGATATGATTGTATCTGTAAATAGCTGCCACACCCCAGTCTGGGCAACATATTGTGACCTCATCTCTAAAAAAACAAAAATTTCCAAAGATATATTATTAGTTGAATTCCCCTTCCTGCTCCCAAGAGGCATACAACATCAGATTTTTTCCATGAAGTATATACATCCCCATATGATACATTAACATACAGTGTGGAGGCAATTAATATTTTATTTTTTCTTAAATAAAAGCCATTATCATTAAACTGAGTTCCTTTTGAAAGGCTAATTAAATGCAGGCAAATAACTAAAAAATTAAATAGAAGTTTCCATTATTAAATAACAAGAAGGAAAATATGGTAAACTGTTGATGTATTAGAAAAAGTCATTTTTATATAACTGATTAGTTGCATCATTTTAGAATAAAATCGTAAAGAAAAAGAAAAAATGATACACGGCAAAATCAAACTGTTCAAAATGTACTTAGTAATTTTTATTTCTCTCTTGGATTTTTATATTAAGAAAATATAATGTGGCTCATAAATTTATTTGTTCTCTTTGTATGCATTATGCTTTATATAAAACAAGTCTACAAAATAAATGAGGAATATTTAACATGAAACTTTAAATATATCTGGGAACATCATTTATGAGGTTAGTCATGCTCTGTTACCAATTTTCTCTGAGCATTTATTAAAGAATATCTTTTGTTTTAATTTGGCCCAGTCAAAGCAGTTTAGAGACATTTACAGTGATGAGGAGGGAGCTTCAATTAACTTTCATTGCTGAGATATTTTATGTGCATGTATTATAATACAACAGGGCAATTACCTAATACCTTTTGTGAAAGAATTCTAATAAAGAAAGAAATTGATTTATACATAATAAAATTCAAGCTCTTCATTTCATTTCTTATCTAATTTTTATTATTACAATAATTGTAAACTCTTATTTTGAGAGCAGTGGAAAAAGCTTCTAACTTACATATAACATTGAAAAAATTTCATTATAATAATTTATTTTAAGATGAATTTATAGGCAAGCTACAGTTATAAAATTACATACTCTTCAAAGATATTATATACAATGTAGTGCTGAGTTTAATTTATTTTCTAAAGAGATTAGATGAAAGGTTTTAAAGTTGATTTATATATGTCTAATTCTAAATACTATTGAATCAATGGGAAGATATTTTCTGGACTTTTCTGTTTACTAAATATTAATTTTTAATCTGCCATTTTAAATTATAATCAATGAGCTGCTTTTAGTTTAGTAGGAAATATGTATTTCTTCCTGAAAGTAACTGATGAAAAAATAAAGTGAATGCTTTTAAAATCACTTGAAAGTTTGGAAACCTCAAAAGTTGTTTTGAATTTACGAGAAGTTAAAGTTACTCTCAAGTTGTTCTTCCTTTTCTTCTCTGGCTCAGGGAAGAGCCAATTAATGTCAACAGTGTTGGCTGTATTTGCAGCATGGACTGTTGTCTTCTTGGAGCCGATGTGAAGTGAAGGCTACTTTAAGTCAAGACTGTGAAAGAAAAGAGATTTGAACATATTTGCTCTCTCCTCATGGATTTGTTTCTACCTCCACCCCCTCAAGCTTCAAGGAAGGTGTGAAGAAAAAGTATATTGTTTATACCGGATACTTCAGAGCAAGAAGGGAAGCTGAAAATAGCAGCTTAAAAAATTGTGACAGTTTTCCCTTAATGTAGATATTTAAAACTAAAATTTCCTCATCAGATTTTTATCCTCCCCCTATTAATTAAGGTAGAATAATTATTCTTTGTGTTTATTTAATGCTAACAAATCACAATATGAACACGCATGCACACACACACATTCCACACACACATTCCACATCTAAAATACGTAATAATAATGATGAAAATATATTATTTTTCAACAAAACTTCCGTTTCCTAAGCGCTTATATATAATCAACATATACAGTGTTATATGTATATAACGTGTGTGTGTTATATGCATATGTTTTCATTTGGTAATTTGGCAATTGTATGAGTAAAACCTTAATGGGAGATTCTAAAAATAATACTTGGAGTAAAATTAACATCTGGTTAGGGTTTTTCCACACTATCTTTTCACATTGGCAGTACAGCTAAGAATCTGCATGGACTAGAAGCAAAAGGAATGCCATGACGTGTAGTATAATGATCAACGGCAAAGAAAGTGGGCATTGGTGCTGACGAAGGTGGCAGAGAAAGCCCCTTCAAAGGGATCAGAGGTGACATCCTCTCATCGTGGCTCCCCTGGCAGACCAGCAAACACCATTGTACTGATTCTTTCTTTTCCTCTCCCTCATCACCTAAAATACCCCTCTCTTTTTCTGTCTTCTGGATACCAAGGTTTTGTTTTACTTCTTCCCTCTCTGGGCACTCTTTTTCAGTCCCTTTCATTAGTTCCACTTCCATTGTTCATCTCTGGAATGCTGGGAGTTATTAACTATTTTTCTGAGAGTTCTTCCATTACCCAGCTATACTTTCTCCATGGACAATTCATTTGCTCCATGAATATCTGTAGCAAACAACCCCCAGCTCTAAACCTTCAGTCCAGACTTTTTGTCTCAGTTCTAGGCTCTTGTGCTTGAGGGTGAGCTGAACATCTTCACTTGGCTGTGTCCCTGAATGTGTCATTCTTCATCCTTCTCACCTCCCCTTCTCTCATATAGTGATGCTCACCACTTCCTGTTGGTTTTCTCTCCTAAACAATTCTTGAATCCGTTCCTGAGTTTTTATTCCCCTAGATGAGCTGTCAGTAAACCCTGACCTGAAGATCAGATTTGACCTGCTTGGCACCTGTTTTTGTGAATAAAGTCTCACTGTAATATGGCCGCATCCATTTGCTTATGTATTGCCTATTGCTGTTTTCTTTCTTTCTTTCTTTCTTTCTCCTTCTTTCTTTCTTTCTTTCTTTCTTTCTTTCTTTCTTTCTTTCTTTCTTTCTTTCTTTCTTTCTTTTTCTTTCCTTCTTTCTTTCTTTCTTTCTTTCTTTCTTTCTTTCTTTCTTTCTTTCTTTCTTTCCCTTCCTTCCTTTCTTTCCTTTCTTTCTTTCTTTTCCTTCCTTTCCCCCCTCTCTTCCCTCCCTTCCCTCCCTCCCTTCCCTTCCCCTTCCCCTTCCCTTTCCCCTTCTCCTTCCTTCCTTCCTTCTTTCCTTCTTTCTTTCCTTCCTTCCTTCCTTTTCTTCTTCTTCCTTTCTTTCTTTTTTCTTTCTTTCTCTCTTTCTCTCTCTTTCTTTCTTTCATTCTTTCTTTCTTTTCTTTTCTTTCCTTTCTTTCCTTCTTTTCCTTCCTTTCCTTCCTTTCCCCCCTCTCTTCCCTCCCTTCCCTCCCTCCCTTCCCTTCCCTTCCCCTTCTCCTTCCCCTTCCCCTTCTCCTTCCTTCCTTCCTTCCTTCCTTCCTTCCTTCCTTCCTTCCTTCCTTCTTCTTCTTTCTTTCTTTCTTTCTCTCTCTTTCCTTCCTTCCTTCCTTCCTTCCTTTCCTCTTTCTTTCTTTCTTTCCTTCTTTCTTTCTTTCTTTCCTTCTTTCTTTCTTTCTTTCCTTCTTTCCTTCTTTCCTTCTTTCTTTCTTTCCTTCTTTCCTTCTTTCCTTCTTTCCTTCCTTCCTTCCTTCTTTCTTTTCTTTTCTTTTCTTTTCTTTTCTTTTCTTTTCTTTTCTTTTCTTTTCTTTTCTTTTCTTTTCTTTTCTTTTCTTTTCTTTTCTTTTCACTCTGTTGCCCAGGCTAGCCTGGGCTTATTGCAATCTCTGCCTCCCAGGTTCAAGTGATTGTCCTGCCTCAGCCTCCCTAGTGGTTGAGATTACAGGTGCCTGCCACCTTGCCAGGATAATTTGTATTTTTAGTAGAAATGGGGTTTTGCCATGTTGGCCAGGATGGTCTTAAACTCCTAGCCTCAAGTGATCCACCCACTTCGGTCTTTCAAAGTGCTGGGTTTACAGGCGTGAGCCACTGCGCCTGGCTCTATTGCTGTTTTATTGCTACAACCACTGAGCTGAATTTTGGTGATAGAGAACATGTGGCTCACAGAGCCTAAAATACTTACTCTCTTGCCTTTTAAAGAAAATCAGGCTTGCTGCATTCTGATATGGAGAATGCTCACACACAGGGTCACCACAGGGACTCACCTTAGTGATTTCAACGCCCTCCTAGAGAGACTCCCTGCTTACCTTCCCAAATTCAGTTCTCCACAACACAAAGAGAGTCATTATATCTAATTTTCACCATGTCACTCATTAGCCCTTCAATGACTCCCCCTTTCCTTTGGGATAAATATCCAGACTTCTCAGCATGGTCCATAGACCCTTGTAGGAGCTAGTCCTTGCCCTGCTTCTTGCGCACCTCACTGTTCCAACTGCATCAGGCCGCTTACCTCTGGACTACAGCCACATATTTCTTTGCTCCAACAGAGCCCCTAGATCAGATATCATGCCTCTAGAAACCTCCCATGAACACCAACATCTGAGATCGGGGCTTCTCTTCTGTGCTTGGACAGCTCTGTGTGGTTTCTTCAGTAGGCCCTTCGCTCTGAATGGAAAATGCCTGCTTGCCACTTGTGATGGTTTATCTAATGTGTCAACTTGGTTAAAAGCACTTGGTTAAACACAGATACTTGGTTAAACACCAGTCTAGGTGTTGCTGTGAAGGTATTTTTCAGATGAGATTTACACTGAAATCAGTAAACTTTGAGTAAAGCAGCTTACCCTCCCCAATGTGTATGTGTGTGTGCCTCATCCAATCTGCTGAATGTCTTCAAAGAAAATAGGTTGGCCTCCCCTGAGGAAGAGGGAATTCTGTCTCCAGATTGTTTTGAAACTCCAACGGCAACATCAACAACATCAACTCTTCCCTGGGTCTTCAGCCTGCCAACTTACCCTGCAGACTGTAGACTTACCAGTCTCTAGAATCGTATAAGTCAATTTCTAAGTATCTATTTCTCTCACTCACTCTCTCCATCCTGTTGCTTCCTATTCTCTGGAAAACCTTCACTAGTCCCCCCTCTACGCATGTAGAGTATATATTTCATGCAAGCAGGGGCATGTCTGTCTTGCACATTACTAATGCATGCAAAACTACCATGGTGCCTAGAATATAGTAAATCCATTTTCTATAGGGACATAGTAACAGAAAACATATGGTAAAGAAGGAAAATGGATACAATGAGAAAAAAAAATGGATTTATATGTAATCTCAGAGCCACTAAAGACAGGTCTCTGTGGAGGCAAACTGGGGTCCCTGAATAGACTGCAGATCCCTGGTGAGAGAGGTGCTCCACCAACACCATTTCTCAGGATACAGCCTGAGCGTTGGGCCCATGACAGTGAGGAACCATGAATGAAAATCTTTCTATCTCTCACAATAGCACGAATGAGAGAAACAGACCTATAAGACGTGGGTTTTGCTCACTGCATGCACTAATGTGCACAGTGAGGTGGAGGTTTTTTTTAAAAAAAATACAAATGGGTCTTGCTATGTTGCCCAGGCCTCAATCAATCATAAACTCCTGGCCTCAAGCAATCCTCCTGCCTCAGCCTTCCAAAGTACTGGGATTACTGGCCTGAGCCACCACGCCTGGATGTGATGGAGTGTTTTATTGCTGCAGTTATTGTTATTAGTAAAAATGATTGCTCTAACACCACGGTAGGAACATTCGTTGGCAGGTCAACTACTCTCAGAAGCGTTAGTGACGGGCTCCACTGACAATGGCCATATTCCAAGAAGCTGATCACCTGGCGAACTGGATTAAATACACTGACATGATGTTAAATTCACATGGTGCCATCGTAATTGTAATTTCCATCATGACGTGGAAGGGACGTACGTTAATAGGGACACTATATTGAACAAAACATATTCACAGTGTCCCTGTGAACATAGTGTGCCTTCCACGCCATGATGGAAATTACAATGAGCATGTGGTCTCTAAAATAAGCTCCCAATTTATACACACTTTTCTGTTTGTTTGATTTTCCATATCTGCTCAAATCTGACCTGCCCAGGTCCTCTTAACAGCTATTTTCCACCCAAGAATTTAACCAGGGTATTTGCCATAAGAGACGCATTCTCTGGGGCTCCATTGCCGTAGAGATCATTCTTTCAGACTTTTGCTCATCTGATTTAATCACTTACTTCATTTAATACACACTTATGCATGGTATTTATTACGTACCAGGCATCGTTCCAAGTATTTTACTAAAGATTAATCAATATTATTTATTACTTAGCAACACCACTAGATAAACACCACAATTATTCACATATAAAAGAGAAAAGTGAGGCACATAAAAGTCAGGTAAGTGGTCCAGATTCCTGCAGCCAGTAAGCAGGAGAAGCTGCATTCATCCCATGGCTGGGAACCAGAGTCCAGGCTCTAAGGAAGCCCCCTAGGCTGCCTCTTTGTCATTTGGCTTCAGCTCTATGCCTCCTTCCAGCTAAACTGCAGCAGATCACCCTTCTAGCTTTGTCTGGGCTGGACTCTATGGACCTTTGTGGCATGCCCAGTAGCCTTAGGCCAAGTCGTCTCATTTCTAGGCCTTTCCATTTAGACCTAGTCCTGGCTCTCCTACTTGGCTCACTGGTCAACCCAACCAGCTGGCCACACTCCAAGATAGGGAGAATGGTCCTGTGGGTAGTACTTGGCCATGTCAAAGAAAGTAAGTTATTCTCAAGAAAGACAGAGGGACATGTGATGAAGGAAAATCACCAGAACTTACGTTGAATATCTTGAGTCACATCATTGAATGAAATGGGGTTCATTTGGAAGTTGAAGTATTTGACAAATCAGGCTGAACAATCACTTTCACGTCTAAGAAAGAGACAGAGCCAGGATATCTCTGTTAATGGGTGTTTAATGTCACAAAGACAGAAAAAATCTCAGCTGATGTAGTGACCCAGTGACCATCAGTGTCCTGCCAGGCTCATGACTCAGACCCACTAAGGGACCCTGACCGCCTTCCTTTCCTCCCGGCGCTGCCAGCAAATCTGTGGCTGCTCGGCCTCCGTGACTCCTGGATCCTCCCCACCCTCCCTACCTCCTGCTTTCTGTTTCCTGATGTCTTCCACTTTCCCAGGCTTCACATGAAATGTTAAATTGGCTTCTGTTAGGGGAATGAGACTCTGAGTCACTCATTTTTTCTACTTCTCTCAACATTCTGCACTTTATTAGGGGAACATATATTCTATTTTATAATTACAGAACCATTGGAACACGGCAGGGGCGGTTCAATAAGTACGCTTATTCTTTGCATCAGGCTGTGTACGTGACCGTTCCCAAATATTTTCAGAAGGAATTCTAGATTATAGATTTCATTGCTAATACTTGGAACTGAAAAAAGTGGAATCTGACCAGTTTCACCAGATTGAACCTTATTTATCTCCCCTGTCCTGAGCGTTAACTATCTTTCCTCCAGGTTTCTAGGCTTCCCTTGAGAGAGCCTGGAGGAGGGGCTCTCTGACCCTGAGACAAAATCCATCGCAGCAGTGCACTGTGCAGATCGCAACATTGCAAACACAGCGCTGTGGTGAAATGAGGCGGCTCTGAAGAACTCCACTGTTCGTTTCAGTTTCTCCTGCCGCTTTCAAGAATCCACAGTTTCCTTAGGCTTTATAGCAAAAGAGTGCTGCAGGCAACATACTGTGGTTTTTTTAAAATATAAAAGAGTATGCCCACAGAAACATTTTCATGCACTTTATATTTTTTATTCTTAAAATCAGTACTGGGATGTGTTATGTATTTATTGGTTTGCTTGCTGTGTGTGTGTCTTACCAAAATGAGAATGAGGCCTTTTTTCACTATTGTGTGCCTGGCACATAGTAAGGGCTCAATAAACACGCGTGTATGTGTGTGTTGGGGGGGAATTAGCTAATGAGTATAGATAGGCATCAAATCAGCGCACATTCTCAACGAGATAGTATCAGTTCTTGGGAGGGGAAAATCGTCTGTTGACGTAGAAAGTACAGATATACATACAGTAAATAAATACACAGCATATCTGTGGCATTAACATTTCATGGTGGAAAATGATTAGGAAAAAAATACCTGAAATGGCTCCTTGGGGAGGGGGAGTGGCGATAATGACAAAGCGGTTGAGAAAAACATTGAAATAGAAATTGAGATGAATGTATTCTAATGGCTTTCTTTTCTTGTTAACCTGCAGATGCATTCATACCATATACAGTCTTATTGTGGAAGTAAGAACTTGATTGCAATTTTTAACCAAAAAGTTTGGAACTTTATATTTTCTTTAAATGTGGAGAAGTAATTTTCATTTCAAGGACAAATTAATTATAGACCTGCTATAATTTTCAGGGAGGAGCTTTATTTTCCTTGCAAAGCTCTGGCATGAATTATACCTAGCAATATCAGGATTTTAAAGTGTAACTTAAAAGGATGAAAGAGGGGTGTTTTGGTGGCTTCTCTTTCCCTTATGTATCTCTCTCATGTACCACATTCCTATTAAGCACAGTATTCTGAAGATCACTCACTGTTTTCTATTGCAACCTGCAGTTTGAGAGTTAAGAAAACGTCCTGTTAATTAATTTCCTAAGCGCCTCTTATCAGTACACAGGCAAACTGTCAAGCTCATTTTAAAGAAATATTTTTGTTTCAGGTATTAGTCACTTCATTGATTTCCCAGTGTATCTTAGGGAATGGTGGAGTATGATAACTCTAGTTCTGGTAGATATCTAAGAGGCAAGAAAGTGGATTAGGCAAAAGTGATGAATAAAAAAAGAGAAGACAAGTTGTATGATTCTAATTTCATATGTGCACAGAGAAAGAATAGGCTTTCAAAATGGAAATGGAAATGCAAATTAAGTAATGTCGTAGGAAATAGGTTCTAGTAGCTTTCTGGAGTCTATAATTTACTTAGAGTGCAATGTCCACACGTGTGTGAGTGTGTGTGTGTGTGTACACAGGCCTGCGTACAATCAAATGCCTCAGAAGACTTCTCAGGTATCGATAACTCATAAACAGGTGATCTTGCGGTGGGGAATATTGTTCTTGCAGTATGCTCTGGCTTATTGATAGCTTCTACTTTTTGTAACTGGGGTAGTTAGAATACTCCCCAAAGATGCTCAGGCTCTGCTTCCTGGAATGTGTAAATATGTCAGGTTACAAGGCCAGGGGACGTGTAGACTGTAGATGAAATTAAGCATGTTAAGGGGCTGATCAGGAGGATAATCTTATCCTAGCATATCTTAGATTATTCAAGTGGGCCCAATGTAACTGCAAGGTCCTTATCAGTGAACGAGGGAGTAGGAAGAAAGAAGCAGAAGGAGGCTGGAGCTTAGTCATCTGGTGGTAGCGCCAATGGAGCCAAGAATCACAATAAGGAGATGGGAAGATGCGACTGGCCATGCTGCCCTAAGGATGGAAGGGGCCTTGAAGCAAGGATCCGCAAACATGACAGGTGGGAAAACAAATTCTTCCCCAGGCCCTCCAGAAAGCAATGCAGCCCTGCCAACTCCTTGCTTCCAGCTCAGCAAGAGCTGTGCTAACCTACATAGTTTTCTCAGTGATTCTTCCCGCAAGAATTATGGCAAGAATTATGATGTCCACTTTACAAATGTGGAACCTGAGACAGAGATTTTAAGTTGCTTGTCCAAATACTCAGAGCTGATGTCAGTGCCGCACTGAAACTCAGGTGTGCCTGACTTGTGGAATCTGCCTTCTCTCCTCTGTAGGGCAAGCTTTCTTAGATGAAGAAGCCAGACATGGAAGACACCATTGGAAGTATTTGATACACACATGCCTTTCTTTGAGACCAGTTAACAGATTTGTTGAGTTGTTTCTTTATTAATTTATTTTTCAATGCCAGTTTATAGGGTACTTAAATACAATAGTTGCTCAATACATGACTATCGGAAGAATGAAAATATAAATAAGTCAGTGAGTACATTTGGTTGCTTCTCCAAAGAGATAAGGTCTTATAGCCAGAATCTCTGTGATTCTCAAGAATCACAGAGAACAAAATGATTGGATCTATGAGTCACCAACTTTCTGAAATTTCCTGAGTTATTCACTCATGTATGTTATGATAGTTCTGAAATTTGCTGAGTTATTTCTGAAATTTCTTGGGTTGTTCACTCATGTATGTTACAATATCTCTGAAATTTCCTGAGTTGTTCACTTATGTACGTTATGATACTATATTTTAATGCTTCTGAGGGAGCTTTGGCTAAACACATATATGTGTGTCTCTCCTAGATTTTGAATTCCTTGAGGAACTGGACCACTTCTTCCTTATTGCTGGGTACCAGGTACCTCGTATGCATAATATGAGGCAGCATTACAGCAAAGCCTTCAGGAGTTATCCTTTGCTCTGAATAACACCAGAAAGAGCATCCAGTGGAAAGATGTTGTGTGACTCTTGGAGTCAAAGGAAGGACTGACCAACCAGGCCATGGGAAGCCAGCCAGAGCAGCTTGGAAATCTCGCCACAGGGGTTCTTTGGCTCTGTTGATGCTACCACCGGATGATGAAGCTCCAGCTTCTTCCTTACCCCATGGTCTTTGCTCAGCATTCAAATTCCCAGGAGAACACGGCTCTTGCAGCTTGGGTTACAAGATACCTCTGGGACCATTGGCTCTATCATGTGGAAGGCGGAAGACATAATTTTCCACGGAAAGTGGGGATACCAGAAGAAAAGGCAAATAAGTCCTGGATAGATCAAAATTATAAATGTTTATTGGAGTATGGGAAATACAGATTCAAACTGTACCTTTTCTATCCATTATTTGTGTAACTTTAATTTACTTGAGATTACTTTCTCCCACTCTAAAATGAAAATTATATTAGTTTCTTCCTTATAGTGTTGTTGTGAGAATTAAATGAGATAATAGAGGCAAATCTTGGAGGTACTGTGGGTTCAGTTCAAGACCACTGCAATAAAGGGAATATTGCAATAAAATGAGTCACACAACTTTTTTTTGGTTTCCTAGTGTGTGGAAAAGTTTGTTTATACTATACAGGAGTCCAATAAGTGTGCAATAGCATTATGTCTAAAAAACCCAATGTACATACCTTAACTAAACAATATTGCTAAACAATGCTAATAATCATCTAAGTCTTCAATAAGTCATAATCTTTTGGCTGGTGGAGGGTCTTGCTTCAATGTGATGACTGCTGACTGATTGATGTGGTGTGTGCTGAAGGTTGTGGCAGTTTCTTAAAGTAAGAAAATAACAAAGTTTGCTGCATACATTGACTCTTCATTTCACAAAAAAATTTATCTTAGTGTGTGATACTGGTTGATAGCATTTTAGGCACATAGAACTTCTTTCAAAATTGGAGTCAGTCCTCTCAAATCCTGCTGTTGCTTTATCAACTATTATACACTTGTGTAATAGAAATTCTTGGTTGTCATTTCAACAATGTCTACAGTATTTTGACCAGGAGCAGATTCTATCTCAAGAAATCCCTTTCTTTGCACATCCATAAGGAGCAACATCTCATCCATTTATATTTGATCATGAGATTACAGCAGTTTAATTGCATCTTCAGGCTTCACTTCTGCTTCTACTTTTCTTGCTATTTGTACCACATCGGCAGTGACTTGCTCCACTGCAGTCTTGAACTCCTGAAAGGCATCCATGAGTTGGAATAAACTCTCAAAATCCTGTTAATGTTGATATTTTTACCTTCTCCCATAAATCATGAATATTCCTAAGAACATCTAGAGAGGTGAATCCTTTCCAGAAGGCTTTCAATATACTTTGCCCAGCTCCATCAGAGGAATCACTATCTATGGCAGCTAACGTCTTATGAAACATGTGTCTTAAATAGGAAGACTTGAAAGGTGAAATTATTCCTTAATCTATGGGCTGCAGAAAGGATGTTTTCTTAGCAGGTATGAAAACAACATTAATCTCCATGTACATGTCCATCAGAGCTCTTGGGTGACTAGGTGCATTGTCAATGAGCAGTGGTATTTTAAAAGAAATCTGTTTCGTAGCAGTATGTCTCAACAGTAGGCTTAAAATATTCAGTAAAATGTACTGTAAACAGATATGCTGTCATCCAGGCTTTGTTGTTTCACTTCTAGAGCACAGGGGGAGTAGATTTAGCATAATTCTAAAGGGTCCTAAGATTTTTGAAATGTTCAGTGAGTGTTGGCTTTAACTTCAAGTCACCTGCTGTGTTAGCTCCCAACAAGAGGGTCAGCCTGTCCTTTGAAACTTTGAAGCCAGGCACTGATTTCTGCTCTCCAGCTATGACAGTGCTAGATGGCATTTTCTTCCAATATTAGGCTATTTCATCTACATTGAAAATCTGTTGTTTAGGGTGGCCACCTTCATCAGTGATCTTAGCTGGATTTGGATAACTTGCTGTAGCTTCTACCTCAGCATTTGGCTGCTTTACCTTGCAGTTATATGTTGTGGAGATGGCCTCTTTTCTTTTTTGAGATGGAGTTGCACTCTTGTTGCCCAGGCTGGAGTGCAGTGGCTCAGTCTCGGCTCACTGCAACCTCTGTCTCCTAGGTTCAAGTGATTCTCCTGCCTCAGACTCCCAAGTAGCTGGGATTACAGGCGTCTGCCACCACATCCAGCTAATGTTTTTTTTTTGTTTTTTGTTTTTTGGGGTTTTTTTCATATTTTTAGTAGAGATGGGGTATTACTGTGTTGACCAGGCTGATCTTGAACTCCTGACCTCAGGTGAGCCACTCACCTTGGCCTCCCAAAGCACTGGGATTATAGGTGTGAGGCACCATGCCCAGCTGACTTCTTTTCTTAGATCCTATTAACCTACCTCTGCCTGCTTCAAACTTTTTTCCTGCAGCTGCTTCTTCTCTCTAAGCCTGCTTAGAATTGAAGAAAGTTAGAGCCTTGTTCTGGACTGGGCTTTGGCTTAAGGGAATGTTGGATGATATGATCTTTTCTCTAGATCACTCAAACTTTCTCCGTATCAGCAATCATGCTGTTTCACTTTCTTATCATTCATGTGCTCCCTGGCATGACACTTTTAATGTCCTTCAAGAACTTTTTCTTTGCATTTGCAACCTGGCTAACTGTTTGGTGCAAGAGGGTCGGCTTTCATTCCACCTGGCTTTTGATATATTTTCCTCACTAAGCTTAACTGTATCTAGCTTTCGATTTAAAGTGAGAGATGTACAACCCTTTCTTCCACCTGAACACTTAGAGGTCATTGTAGGGCTATTAATTCTCCTAGTTTCAATATTATTTTGTCTCAGGGAACAGGGAGGCCTGAGGAGATGGGAGAAGGAGATAAGAACAGCCAGTTGTTGGAGCAGTCAGAACACACACATTTATTAATGAAGTTTACTGTCTTATATGGGTGTGGTTCATGGTACTCCAAAATGATTACAATAGGCACATCCAAGAACACTGATCACAGATCACTGTGCCAGATATCATAATAATGAAAAAGTCCAAAGTATTGTGAGAATTACCAAAATGTGACCCAGAAGAACAAAGCGAGCACATCCCTTTGGAAAAATGGCACCAATAGACGTGATGGACGCAGGACGTCACAAATCTTCTATTTGTAAAAATGCAATGTCTGTGAAGTGCCATAAAGTGAAGGTCGGTAGGACAAGGTCCCCGCATGCCTATGTCCTCGGCAAAGCGCCTGACACTAAGTGTGTGAGCGATGGCATTTGTAAAAAGAGGAGCGTCATCTGTTAGGACGCAGGGAATCATGTCCTTGACGATGAATTGGGGAAAATGACTTCATTCTTTTCACTGTGGTGACTGGTCCTGTGGTTTTCAGTTGGTATGAATAGCCAGTGTTGCCCAGTATGGGGACAGAGGTAGGGTTTTCTAGTAGCCCCAGGTGGCCTGGGATTTCAGAACCACACAAAAGCTGACGGTGGGTAAAAGATCAGATGGCACTGCTAACCCACAAGTTGGTAAATCTGCCCACAGATAAAATCAAGTTGACTGTATTTGCTTTTCATCAGTCTCTTTTTAGTTACTAAAATTTGCTAGCTAAACACAGGCCAGTTTCAACCTGCTTAATTTATGAAAATTGATAAGATCACAGACCATTATTCAGTGGCTTCAGTGGTGCAATTTTCTTTTCCCATATTCATTCAAGTTGTTTGAATACCATGTTATTCTTGTCTTCATCTTCCTTTTCATTTTTTTCTATTGCTTTGTTGAAAAACCAAAGCAAAAGCTTTTAGTTAGCTGATCTTATTCTGTAGAGTTGACAGTCTCATAAGGTTAGAATTGTTTTATTACAAAAGCAAACATTTGAAACCCCAGATATACAGCTAAGAATGTTTGACAGAGCAGGTGACTTCAAAGATGAATAACTAGATATATGTCTACAGTTTTCAGGTTTTATGAAATGAAGTGGAACCTTTTTTTAAAGAGTTTTTTTAAATGTTTTTTTTTCTTTTCCCTGATGATAGGATCAGTATTGCATATCAAAGAACTTGATTTCAAATAGGCACAACTACACATATACCACAATCACTTGTTTTAGTTCCTTTATTCTTTTTGAAGAAGCAAATATTTTATGAGTCTTAAAAGATCAATTCTCCGTGCTCTTGAACCACATCAAGTTGCCCAAGTGGAAGGGGAGTCTCATTGAAGGGTTTATGCAAGGAGGCGGAGATGTTGATTTCAAGGCCTCACCTCGCTAACCATCTTAATTGTGTTGATGCTTTTGTACCTAGGCAACAAATAGAGAACATTTTAAAAGTCTGACTTCTTAATTAGAGGAATACCAGACTAGATACTTATTACAAAAGAAAAAAAGCTACATTATGATTTTTTTTTTTTTGCTAAAATATCAAGTCCTACATTTGATTAGCTGCAAGGATGAGATTCATTATCTCCACCATGAAAACAAACTCTTGAATAACAGAGGCAGTGGGAAGACATTGTCAATGATCTCCACACCATTGATGGCAGCTGATTGTTCTCTAACAATTATTAGAAATAGTGTGATATGAGACATATAACACATGCGGCAAGGATGGTGCTTCTCCTGTAGTTAATCCTCAGTTCACAGGCCTTATTCATCTAACTTGAGACAAATGTAAAGAGTTCTTTGTTCCGCGGCACAGTTAACCTTTCCTCTGACAACTTGGAGCAATAGGAATGTGGCAACTGAACATCTACAGGTGAGGCACGAAAGCAGAGTCAAGACATACTTAGATGTGGCCAGGGTCTGTGCTGCCTCAGTAAACCTCAGTAGAGGTATAGGAATATCAGTAGAGTTTGTCTCAAGAATCACCACAGGTATTTTGTAGTATTTGCATCTTTCACTATAACAAAGTCATTCAGATTCAGTGCAAGTTTCCACCTCTTGCTGCGAAACCTGAGGTTAGCGGCCGCTCTCCCCCGGAGTCTGAACAAAGCTGGCACCTAGCTATAAACTGCGTATTTCTTACCAGAGTATTTTAAAAGTACTAAGGAATGTTTAACTGCAAATAAAGGGGAAAAGGCACATTGGGAACATCTTTTTCCAAGAAAATGTCAAAAGCTAATTCAGTTAATTAAAAGTCTGAATTACAGCACCTAATTTTTTTAATTGAATGAGAATATTACAATAATTGAAGACAAACAATGTTTCTAAGCTATTTAGGATTAACATTAAACTTAGAAATTCAATATTCTACAGTAGAATCTATAGTAGAATTGATCTTTATTTCTGCACTTAAAAAATCTATGTCCTATGTTTTTTAGGGAGGTGTTCAATCTAATAAATTAAATTTTATAGGCTACATATGTAGAAAATGACCTGAACTTCTCCATTCTCGCTCTTAATAGCTATGCATTGTCATCCTAAAAGTAATCCTTTACAGCGTTCTGTAGAACATGTTGAGAAACTTAAGTTATTCTTTAGGAGAGGAAACTTTTAGGTAATACAGCTATTCCCATAATGGCCTAGATTCTCTCTTGTCTAAAATTCTTTCTGGGAAGTCATTGAGAAGAATGGTAGGCATTGAAAAGGGTATGTATTACAGGCCTAAAACTGCTGAATCGAGTTAGCAGGATGTGGAGAGGTGGTCTAGACTTCACGCTGCTGCTCGCCGGAGGCAGGTGGTGAAGGGGGAAGAGTTCTCTGCCAGCCTGGAGGGGGATCCACCAGCAGCTCATCTAGTTGATATTTGCAGCTTGAAGTAGTAAGTGCCATCCATCCCAGTGGTGAATGGGACTTGAATGTATGAGTATCTCACATCCTAGCCATTGAGACATTGTATAAATTGATCACATTCACAGCTTTAAGGAAAGAAGCCTTCAAAAGTGCCCTGTGTGAGCTTTTGAGGCGGTGATGGGTGCTACGCGGGAAGAGAACTCACCAGAAAACCTGGCTCCTTGCAGTCCTCACCCTTTTTTTCCTACATATGAGTGGGAAAAAGAGTCCTCGGCTTGCTTCCTAGGTTTGCTGGGTAGATGTACATACTCATGAAAGTAAAATGTTAAGTCAATAGAAAGGACACAAACTCAGCCCTGAATGTGTAGAGACAGCTCGGTTTCTCCTGTTGGGCCTGGAGGGAGGAGTACTGAACTGTAATCTCTCAGTGTGGGTTTCGGCTGACAACCACCTCATTCACAGTGGCAAGCCACTCAGGTGCGGCTTAACTTCCACACTTGGTGGAGAGGTACGCTAAGAAGAGTTCCATGCAAAGCCTTCTAACCAGGGGGGTACAAAACAGCAGGGAGGAAGGAGTTGGTTTCCCAGGGGGCTTTTAGAGGTAATCTTGTTAAGCAACGTAGGAAGATTATTTAAATACCTCTTAAGCAGCAGTTCCTCCCTCTTGATATTTTCAAGGCTGGTAATCTGGTCTTTGTTTTATTTCGGTGCTGCCAGTCCGACTAGTGATAGGGTTGGCATGCAGCTGATATTGGCAGCGCGCTCACTGTCATCAGATGCCAGCTTAAATGGATGCTGCACAGAAAAGCCAGCATCCTGTGCTTCCAGTGCCAGCCCTGATTTGTATGAAACCAGCAGGTAATTTTCTTTGTTTGGAGCAGTGATTTTTTTTTTTTTTTTTGCCCTTTTATGATTCACAATTAATTTTCTGGCTGGAAAATAATCTCTGGAAATACTGTGTCCATTATACATCGGTACATAAAATAGGCACAGAAGGAGAAAATCGGTGAAAAATGCATTTCAGTGACATTATTTGTGTGAGTGTGAGATTCCATCTATGTAGGTTTGGGTGATTTTGTTCAGGTAAAAATTGAGCCTAAAGGGCATAATGGCAAAGGTTAGTGCTTTTCTTACTGTGTCAGTGAAATAGGAAAAGCTGCTTAAATATTCAGTTATGATCTGAAAGTTTTTCTACAGTGCATTCCAATTTAGCCCCCATCATGTCCATCAATGAACAGAAGCGTGTGTAATAAATAGAGAATAGTAATTTATTTTTCAGATAGGAGTGAGAATCGAAGGCATAGATTTGTCTTCAAACAGGTTGACATGACTCACTAGGGTTTGGCGTATAACTGCTTCCTTCTTAAGTAGTCAGCTGAAAAACCTTGTATTATTCATCATCTTTTTTTTCCCTTTCCAGAGAAACCTGTAAAACATGCTGACTATATAAAGCCATTCTCAAAATACACGGTCATTTTCTTGGAAGAAGCAATGGTATTGGGTTGTTGATTGTGGAATGTGGATTGTAGTCAGTTATGCTAACATTTCATTTAATCCCTCCAAAATTAAATAAATTAAATGCTAATAAAACTCTTTTACTGAGGTGTCTACTAACCCTGTGAAGGTCTCAGAGGGATACCTACAGCTGCATTTGGGGTTCCAATAAAGTGTAAGATTATTTTCTCAACTTTCAAGCTTAAATAAGCTGAAGATTTTGTTGATTCTGGGTTGAGGTCGGGGGTGGTTGTGTGAGGATTAATGGAGCCATTTTGAAAACCATTGCTAATCAGGTTAAAATGAATCACACATTTATAGGGATGTTGGCTTTTTTGTATTTGTGTGCACAGCAGACACAGTACTCTCAGTATCTGCTGTGAACTTATTTAAGTCAGTAGTAATTCCTCGATAAATATCCAAATCTTTGGGGAATCAAGCTGTAATCCCAAATAAACTAATTTTGGAAGGTCACAAGTATCTGACTATTATGAACTCATGTGAAGTGGGTAGCAAGGTGATTAGAGTTTCCATGTGACGACAGCTTCCTATAGCCTAACAGTTCCCTGATGGCAAAGCTCATTTTAAATAAAAGCATCTGAGTTATTTTCTGAAGATTTGAAGGCATTTTATTTTTCTTTGAAATATCTGAAGCAAAACCGGTTTGGAGAAAACACAAGAGTGGCTGCTAAATTAAAAAAGGATATTAGAAAATATTTCTGTGTTTTTGAATTTATTACTTTTTATTATATTTTTCAAGGCATGATGAACATTGTTTTCATGTTCTTACATGTAAAAAAGTTAATCCAGTAATCAAATCGGTTGGGTAGAAATGGCTCCTTCAGATAGGTGCTTCTTTAAGAATATATTCTAAGACAATAATTTCTAGAAAATTCTGTTTCTGTGGCCTAAAAATGGATGAAAATGTTCAAAACATAAAATCCTTTGCTTGCCAGTAGCTGTAATCACTTGAAATAATGTGATATGCTGGCTAATCACAGCAAATGTGAAATATATTTAGTTTCACAAGTAGAATCTGCACTTTAACCACCATGTGTGATTTGGTAAGGAAGCCGGGGCTACGTGGGTGGGGTAATTGCACCCACCCAGCTCTGCTCCACCCTGACTGAGGTTGTGTCCTTACCGAAAGCATGTGTCTCAAACTAGCCTGTGTCTTCATTATGGCAGCTGTTACTCTGGTAAAGAGTAAAATATGTTATCTTGGTCAATGGTTCTGCATATCTGAGAGACAATTTTAGTTAATGGCTGAGGTAGTTGGATTGTGTACAATTCTTAGGCTCTGGGTTGTTTTACACTAAACTGATGTGACTGTGGCTGAAACTGCTATTCAGCATTCTGGGTTAGGAGGCAAGAAGGGGCTGACATCTTGAATCCTATTTAAGCAGGATAAGAGCAATCCAAATAAACTATAGACTAGTTTCATCAGTTGGCTGCCTGGAAGTGGTTATTATGCCTTATGTTTTCAGTTGGAGATTCGTGAATAAACCTCACATATTTGTTTAAACCTTGGTGAAGGAGAGTGGAATTTTGCTCTAGATAAAATTTATGCTTAGGTTTGTAGGATAGGAAAACATTTTATAAATTTGGGAGCTCCAGTGTTAGGTGCGTATATGTTTAGGATTGTGATATTTTCCTGTTGGACTAATCCTTTCATCATTATATAATGTTCCTCTTTGTCTTTTTTAACCATTGTTGCTTTAAAGTCTGTTTTGTCTGATAGAAGAATAGCTACTCCTGCTTGCTTTTGGGGTTTCCATTTGCATGAAATATCTGTTTCCGTCCCTAGGATAGGAAAACATAAAGGCTCCCCCTTACCCTGGCTTTTGTAGACATTCAGGAATTTGATGAGAAAATTAAATGAATTTCTGTTCGTTGAAGAGATATGGTACCATGCAGTAAAAACCTATCCCAAGGCCCTGGGTGGAAGATGCCTCACTATTTTGGTATGTAGCATGACAACCTTGCTTTTTTTTTTTTTTTTTTTTTGAGACAGAGTCTCACTCTGTCGCCCGGGCTGGAGTTCAGTGGCCGGATCTCAGCTCACTGCAAGCTCCGCCTCCCGGGTTCAAGCCATTCTCCTGCCTCAGCCTCCCGAGTAGCTGGGACTACAGGCGCCGCCACCGCGCCTGGCTAGTTTTTTGTATTTTTAGTAGAGACGGGGTTTCACCGTGTTAGCCAGGATAGTCTCGATCTCCTGACCTCGTGATCCGCCCGTCTTGGCCTCCCAAAGTGCTGGGATTACAGGCTTGAACCACCGCGCCCGGCCAACCTTGCTATGTTTTAAAACATGAGTTGTGGGCACAAGCACTCTGGAGAATCTTAAAATACAACTACAGGGAAAAAGTATCTTTAACGGCACAGCTCCATCTCCCCTAACTGCATTGCTACTGTGAATTCAAATTTTCTATTGGGTAGCAGGTCCTTGGCAGTGTTGTTAATGTCAACATTTTTTTCCATGTGTCCAACCAGCAGGCACCCTTGATTTTTAAAGTATTATTTTTGAGGTTATTCATACATGTTTGTTCAACATTTAAATTGGAAAATGTTTTAGTCATTCCTGGTCAGTTGTATGTTTTCGAGACTGAGGTATCTCTAACATAGAGATATCCTGTATCTCTAACCATGTGGAAACACTGACTTGGAATAAGACATAAAATAAACGTTGTCTTCCCTAGGACTCTCCAATGCAAATTTGACGATGATCAAATACTGACCATGTTTCCTGTTTTTATTTATATTTGAACAAGAAGTGATGACAGAGTTAATCTCTAGAGTTACCACAAATGTGACTTTGATGCCTGGATCTTCCCTATGGGTTACACACGCCACTGGTACTTTGGTGAATGACTTCGACCATGCTTTTCCGGGCGCATTCCTGTTGGGTGCCTGCAACTTCACGTGGAATGGGAACTGAGCACAGTCTAATTCTTGTTGCCTATCACTGGATGGGTTTAATCTTGACTACTTGTGTAGTCATAGGGTCATAAAAATCTTAGCTTTCAAAGGGTCTTTGAAGGTAATTTTAGATCAATCCCCTCCTTAGCAGTTCTTTGCACGTTTCTAATAAATATTTTGCAGCGGCTGAGGTTGAAGCCTAGCGAGGTTGAAGCGTAGCAGGGCTGAAGGGAGCCACATGCTTCAGAGAAGCAGTGGGTGACTATTAGCAAAATACCAAGATTAAGTAAAATGTATCAAAATACAAGTTGTTGAGCACTGAGCAACCCAATAACAGAGATGGCAAATGGGAACTCAAGTTAAGAGCCAACAGCAGCAGCCTCGATTTCAGGAGGAGGGACCAGAAGATGGAATAGGATTGATTTGCCTTAATTCCAGCATCTTTGGTCTTGGATGGCTTTGAAAGAGTGAGATGAATGTCCTCCTGGTCACAAATCGGACTACTAAAAAAGTAGTGCCTTGTAACTGATGTAAAATGCTAGAACTTACTTTCAATTAAAAATAATTATTAAAAATAATAAAATGACAATATATCTTAAATAATTTATATATTTATATATTAATATATATCTTAAATATATTAATATAATATATCTTAAATATAATATATATTTATATCTTATAATATATCTTAATATATCTTAAATATATTAAAAATAATAAAATGACAATAATATCTTGTAATGGTATTCGTTCTGATTTCACACATTATTTTGTTAAATTATTACAGGCTAATGAGAAAGTCCTATTCCTTCAGAAAGTAGCAACTTACCAAATAATGTTGCATCCACACATGTGGTTTATTTATATGGGCATGTTTACATTTACAATAATAATTAAGAATGATTGAAGTTTAAAAACTTATGTGTTTTCTCTTTGGCCAGAAAATATTTGCTATCAGAAACGGTTTTGAGAGATTTTGAGATCTAGAAGAGAAAAGGGCAGTCCAAGTAACTGAGAATAAAGGAATTCAAACTAACATTTTAAATAGAAACTTCTTGTGAATGTGGAGAAGATTGTGGTGTTTAACCATTCAACATGTGTTGGACTGCCGCTGTGTTTTGATTGTAAGAAACAGGTGAAAGATTTGCCAGTAGAAAAACAGTCAAGAAACATTAATAGAAAGTTACAAGGAATGTAAAGATTGATAAATTAGGGAATGGAAGGGGGGAAATGACAACTGAAAACTAGCAGTGTTTTGTTATTTCTGCTTAGCTACCTTTGGATAATTTTCTCCTTGTGATAGTAAAGCTGCAATAGCACTCGATCGCACAGATAGCTGGTGGGGCTACAAATTACGTGATAGTGTTTGTCAACCACTGAGCATTAGACAGTGTTTCCAGCCATCCCCTCATTCACAGACTGTGATCTCCATGAAATCTTTGTTTCTGAAAATGCAAGCTAATGTGGTTACGGTAGATGTCCTTTCATCTATAGCTAGTGCACACTTGAGACTCATGAATTGCTTTTTTTTTTTTTTTTTTTTTTGAGACGGAGTCTCCCTCTGTCCCCCAGGCTGGAGTGCAGTGGTAAAATCTCTGCTCTGCTCGCTGCAACCTCCGCCTCCCGGGTTCAAGCGATTCTTCTGCCTCAGCCTCCAGAACAACTGGGATTACAGGCACATGCCACCGTGCCTGGCTAATTTTTGTATTTTTAATATAGATGGGGTTTCATCATGTTGGCCAGGTTGGTCTCAAACTCCTGACCTCAGTTAATCCACCTGCCTCAGCCTCCCAAAGTGCTGAGATTACAGGCATGAGCCACCATGCCTGGCCTATGAATTGCTTTTGTAAGGACGCTTTGTTCAGGGGAAAGGCTGTCCTTGCTCTCCGAGGTGCCAAAGCTCTTAGGCACGCAAGTGTCCAGTGGACAGATGGTCAACCCAAGTACTCAGCCAGGAAGTGCGTGTGGACAGAGGAGTTGCAGGTGGAGTTCCCGTGGGCTGACCATGCTACTACAAACGGCACTGCCCCTGTGTCTCTGGGGCAGTTGGGCCCCCGGAGGGAAACAGGAGGACAGCCGGCTCTGTAGCTCCGTGATTCCAGTGGACCTTCTGGAGGAACTGCCTCAGCTCAGCTTCAAGGTGACCCTGCTGCCTCATCTCTGACCACATGCTTGTTCTTTTTTTTTTTTTTCCTGTTTCCCCAGGCCACTGTCATTTAGACCTAGCCATGGAGAAACAGGCTTTAAAAAAAAAAATGTTGTGGTTTTTTTTGAGACAGAGTCTCTGTTGCTCAGGCTGGAGTGCAGTGGTGCCATCTCGGCTCACTGCAGCCTCTGCCTCTTGGCCTCAAGTGAATTTGTGCCTCAGCCTCCCCCGTAGCTGGGATTACAGGTGTGCGTCACCACACCCGACTAATTTTTGTACTTTTAGTAGAGATGGGTTTTTGCCATGCTGACCATGCTGGTCTTGAACTCCTGACCTGAAGTGATCTGCCAGCCTCAGCCTCCCAAAGTGCTGGGATTACAGGCCTGAGCTCCCGTGCACAGCCTGACTCTTGAAATACATCTCTGAATCCTTCTGCTTGGAGCAGCTCTCACAGATTCAGTGTTTCCACAGAGGATGACCAAGCCTGTCGATGAGAAGGGGTGATGTGAGGAAGAGATACACCTAGAGCATTGTCTGTGGGGTAAGGAGAGGAGAATGAACAGTGAAGTTGATGACAGCTGATCCCATCACATGTCCATTTATAGAAAAAAATTATTTTTCTTTCTCGTATTACAAACCCACACTCACATATTCAAATGACTGCCATTTTTATATCAAGATGACAGTATTTCTACTAATGTGTGGAAATGTTTCTGAAAAAACTGAAGTGTGCCTAACATTTCTTTTGACAGTATACATTTGCAGATGGTTTGTTAGTTTGTGCCTGTAACCACTGTTTCGTCGCACTCTGTAATGTCAAAACTTTTTCTTAGGCTCTTTTGAACGCTACGTTAACTCATTCAAACACAGAGTCCGTAAAAATAATACAATTGACACAAGTTGAACACTTACTGTATATCAGGCACCGTTGCAACTTCTCTTCATGCATGAATCATCATAGTGGACTTGTCTTGTCCCCATTTCACAGAGGACCAACTGAGGCACAGCTAGGAAATGATTCTTGATTCAGGCCACACAGTTTGTAGGTGGCAGGGTTGGGATTTGAACCCCAGAAGACTGGCTGTAAAGTTGACAGCACTTACCAAATACTATGTTGCCCTTTAGTTTGTCAACGGGTATCCCAATGGTCAGCCATAATTAATACTACTCAACTGGAGTGAGAACCAATGTTTAGTCTACTCAGCACCTTTCTTTTCTTGAAAATTGTCTTCCTTTTTTTTTTTTTTTTTTTTTTTGAAGAACTGCCCTTTTTATCCTATGAAATCTGAACGGGTACTAATAAACTTTCATGATAGTACAACGGTAAAGCCTCTGCCCCTGCACCCTTCCGCTATGATTGGGAACCGGACATAGTTGGATGAAATGAAATGCTTCCCTGGAAATTGTGGAGCTGGGAGTGAGAATGAGAATCCATTCTTTCTCCGCCAGGCTCAAGTGGGAACCGGCACAACTTCAACAGTATCAGCACCGTGTCTTCTGCCATGTGGACCGGGGAAGTGAGGTAGGGCAGCCTGACAAGAGAGAAAAGGCAAAAACACGGCAAAGGTGGAGAAGGGCAGAGCCAGCGCTTGCATCCCACATTCTATCCCAATGGTTCTGAAGTCTCAAGTCTCCTGGATTTCTGAGAGATATTTTTGTATCCTTTCACAAACATTCTGTTTGACTAACCTAGGTTGAAATAATTTGTTACTTTCAATCAAAATAATTCTAGTTAATAGAAAAACATGAAATAATGGCACTGTATTCATTCATTTATTGAACACATATTTGAAGAGTGTCTACTCTTTGGTGCCAGGCATTGGTGTTGAGTATACCATGGGAACAAGACTGACAAGGTCCTTGCTCTGATGAAGTTCACATCTGTACCCAGAGAGCTCAAAGAAAGAAAGAAGTAAGGAAAAGGAGAATGTTTCAGAGGGATAATAAATTAACAGAGTGAAATGGTGAAGCATGAATGGATAAGGCTAACGTTTGCTGTGTGGTCTTGGGGTGGTTTTGTAGAGGAGGGGATATGGAGGTTGAAGTTTGCATGACCAGAAGGGAGTGGCCTCACAAGTTCTGGCTTCTGGAATGTTCCACGTTAAAAAAAAAAAAACCAACAGTGAGGGCAAAGGATCTGAGGGGAATTTGTTTGCCATAGTCAAAGTGGAAATTGGATAAAGAGTTGCAGAGATTGACTGATGTCAGTAAAGGAAGAGAAGCTGAGAAAACCAGATTTTGCCCGGAGAGAAAGATAGGCTAAATAAAAGAAAACAAAACAAGTAAAAAAAGAAAAAAATTGGAAGCTTTCTCAGCTCATGTGATTGGAGAAGGAAGAGAAAAAGGTAAGTAGTACATGACCCCCAAAAGACTATTTTTTTCTGAATGAGACAGAAAAATGAAGGGCAGTAGGGCTACATAGGCTGTGATGATAGCAGCTGGGGTGTGCTTTGGGTTAACCAGGATATTATACTAGTTCTTTTCTATAACGGGAGAATTCAGCTTGAAAGAGCTGCCACCACCTTGAAACCATTTTATGTTTTAAACATTTGATTGTAAATTGACAAATTATAATGGTATGTATTTATGGGGTATGAAGAGATGTTATGATATGTGTATACAAAGTGGAGTGATTAAATCAAGCTAATTAACATACTCATCACCTCAAATGTTTATCATTTTTTTAGGGTGAGAACATTTGAAATTTATTCTCTCGGCGATTTTGAAATATACAGTATGCTATTATTAACTATCATCCCCAGGCTGTGCAAATGATCTCAAAAAACTTATTCTCAAGTGTAACTGAAATTATGTATGTACCCTTTGTCCAACATCTCATTCCTCCTCACGATAGATAACAACTATTCTCCTCTCTGCTTCTATGAGCTTGATTGTTTTAGATTCCACAAGGAAGTGAGAACATGTGGGATTTCTCTTTCTGTGCCTGGCTTGTTTCACATAGCATACTGTCCTCCAAGTTCACGCATTTTGTCACCAATGACAGAATTTTCTTCTCTTTAAAGGCTGGATTGCATTCCATTGTGTTGATATTCCACATTTTCTTTAACCATTTATCCATTGATGAACACTTAGGTTGACTCTCTAACTTAGCTATTGTGAACAGTGCTGCAATGAACATGAGAGTGCAAATACCTCTTCAATATGCTGATTTCAAATCATTTGAATATACACCCAGAAGTGAGATTGCTAGACCATGTCCGGATTCTATTTTTAGTTTTATTGTGGAAAAATACTCCATACAGTTTTATACCATGGCTGTTATATTTTTTAACTGAACTTAAGGTTCCTTCTCTAGCCTAGTCTTCTTTACCCTGCCTTCGTCATCGGTACTTATGGAGGTTGCTCCATGATGTACAGAGGTGACTCTCAGATCTATCACATCAAAATCTTACGGAGGGCATGTTAGAACACAGACTGCCAGGTCCCATCTCAAGAAATTTTTACCCAGTAGATTTGGAGCTGAGAATTTGCATCTCTATCAAGTTCCTGGGCTGTGGCTGCTGGCCTGGCCACGCTTTGAGAACACTGACGTGGAGAAGGCTTGCTGGGGCTCATGTCAGCATCGCCTGGGGTCTGGTCTGGATGGAAGAATGCCTATTGATGTAGGACTTGCTGGTAACTAAACTATTCTAAAGTCAACTCCTGATAGATTTAGTAATGCCAACCAATGTTACATTCAAGAGCAGCTTGAGGAGAAAGTGAATTATGAGGCATGCACAAAAGCTTCAGTGTCTTTAGTGAGTAGGTATTGGTGGGAGATGGTGATGGTCATAATTCCTCTCAGATTGCTCTGTGGGAAAAATGAGTTTGCATTTTCAGGAGCATCAATTTGACACAATTCAAAGCCTTGGCTTCACTAAATCACAGCTATATTTTCATTTTGAGGTCTTGGATTTACATATATTATGATCTTAACTAAACTCCTAAATTTATAACATATTTTTCTTCTTTCACCACAATGGCAGTCTTTTAATCACTTTGTTTTTGTAAAAATCTGTTTAAAGTATTTTGCATGAAAAATTATGATTATGTAGTCTCCACTGCAAATTTTTTGTGCTAAGTGAAATGATTTTTTACTCTAAGGACTCAAAAAAATACTTGGGAAGCATACTAAATAGTTTCTTGTGTCACACCACAATAGCACATAGTTTTAAATTTGCAGTTAATTCATAGGTGACAAGAATGCTATTCAGATTGCACATTTCGTATTCTAAGAGATTTACGTTTAATATGAGTAACTGGCATACACCGTAAATGAAATAGCAAGTTTTCTTTATGTTTGATAATAGACCCATCTTATGCTAAACAAACATTAAAAAAAAAGAGGGGGACCAGGCGCGGTGGCTCATGCCTGTAATCCCAGCACATTGGGAGGCTGAGGCGGGCGGATCACCTGAGGTCAGGAGTTCAAGACCAGCCTGACCAACATGGTGAAACCCCAACTCTACTAAAAATACAAAAAAAATTAGCTGGATGCTGTGGCACATGGCTGTAATCCCAGCTACTTGGGAGGCTGAGGCAGGAGAATTGCTTGAATCCGGGAGACGGTGGTTGCAGAGAGCCGAGATCACACCACTGCACTCCAGCCTGGGCGACAAGAGAGAAACTCCATCTCAAAAAAAAAAAAAAAAAAGGTGGGGGAAAAAGGGGCCCAAATGATATAGACATTATACCTTTATGCTGAAGCAGGGACTAGGATTATTTTCTAGTATATTTTATAGTTTTATCAGAGAAGAGAAGAATATGTGCATAATTTACTAAAAGGTTCTATTTATCTGCTTACCTAGTTGTTCTACTAAATATTCCACTAAATTCTTACACTTAGTATTTCATGTAGAGGCTCTGGCTTTGCCATTTCTTATGCATGGCTGAGGTTAGATACACACATCATGGCAGATTCAGAGCCTCCCTGTCTTGAAATCCTGGAAAAGGCCTCCGTCTCGAGTGAAGGGCCCTGCAATGCGTTCACAGAAAGAAACAAGGAAGTTCCAGAAGGAAAATATAATCGTATGAAGGGGACATCTCTCCTAGCTGCCCCGTGCTCATGTGTGAGGCCACCTTTTTATTCTTACCCCTCCCCTGTGGCTATAGGTGGAAGCAGCACACTCAGGATGCAAACCTGGGGATTGCATTTCTGCTGTATGGGTGCAGTAGAAATTGTTTTGGGTTTTTGCTTTACAAATAGTTATGGGATGGATTTAATCCTATTGTCCCACCTGGTCCATGGCTAATATCTTTGTGCACCTATGGCCCTAGGCCTTTTGGCCAATTGGAGGCCATCCTTCCTTCTGGGGTTCGTTTTTCACAATGTGAACAAATCAGTGAAATTCATGCTTTGTTTGCTAATTGGTTGATTAATATGATGTAGTCCATTTTCTCAGTTATTATCACATCCTTAGGCAGCTTTCCTTATGGTATAGGCAACATGTTAAGAACCAGGTACACTTCCTATTTTTGACTGGACAAGAACAATCTCCTTTTTTCTTTTCCCCCCCGCCCATGTAGTATGTCTCAGATTCCTACTGCTTAAAGAAGTTGCCAAATTCCCCTTTGGCCATAACCAATCTCTTCTTATGTTCCACCTACATGTAGGTATATCTCTTGTTTTATGTTCATATTGGGTGAAGGATTAAATTTTGATTTACAAGTTATAGTCGTGAGAAATCTATGTGTTAAACTCAATTCTTACCAAACTTGCAATTTTTTTTTTTTTTCACTTTCTCAGCACCGTTAAAGCTTTCTCTTCTCTTACTCTTGAGCAGTTGTTGCTCTTTCCCTTATCTTAGTTAAAAAATAAGTAGACTGAAAGAAAGGAAGGCAACAAAGAAAAGCAAATTGACTGAGTGTCTTATTACTTGGGCCATTTAAAGATCTTGTGCTAAATTTCCCTTGAAAAGCTTATCCTGATTGAATTCTAATTTCAGTTACTATCTCATACCTAAAATTCCACAATGATAGCATATTGATTTTGTTCCTTTGTTTTATTTCTACATGAACTTATCTGATCCAGGGAATAACATCAGCAACTCTCCAATCAATAGAGCCTTTCTTTTGTGTATGTTTCTTATGAAAGAACGGGGCAAATACAAATTCATTTTTAAAAGGTTTAAAATCCCTCAGTATAAACTAAGTGTTGCCTGGATGGGAAATGTTGAGGTTTGTCTAGTTTTTGGCTTATAGATTAAAAATCCTTTTTTCATTTGGTGTGAGGCTTTGCTTTGAATGGGCATAATAAAATCTTAGTTTGCAACTTACTTACTTTTCATATTATAAATCTCTTAGCAGGAAAAAAACAGATTTGAGTTCATTTATTTTACATTTTAGTTCTATGACAAGCATTTAGATAAAAGACAATTCTCTTCTGAATATTAAAGATTGATTTGACTCATATATTATTGATGAAAAGCACATGGAAAAACCAGGAGTAAACATCCCTGAAATGTAAATTGTAGGCTATAGATTATTTTATATATTCTTGATAGTAAAGGAATTATACTTTTTAAACTTATTGTATTATTATTATTATTATTACTATTATTATTATTATTATTTTGAGGCAGGGTTTTGCTCTGTCACTCAGACTGGAGTGCAATGGTGCGTTCATGGCTCACTGCAGCCTCGACCTCCCTGGGCTCAAATGATCTTCCCACCCCAGCCTCTGGAATAGTTGGGACTACAAGCCTGCACCAGTATGCCTGACTAACTTTTCTATGTTTTGTACAGACTGGGTTTCTTTATTTTGCCCAGGCTGGTCTTGAACTCCTGGGCTCAAGCTATCCTCTCTCCTCAGCCTCCAAGTGCTGGGATTACGGGCTCTAACTTTAAATCTGTGTGACTCTGGAATCCTTCACTTTGGCAAGTTTTATTTAGATTTGTCAGGAGCTAATTGCTAATTATAATTTCAAAAAACCTTGTTTTTTATATTAAATGCACTTTAGAATAATGAAGACAAAAAGAGAAGTACTTCAACTTTTCACTTTTAATAATATAATTTATATGTTTAAAAAAGTCCAGTAGGTATCTTCCGTTAAATAATCCTCATGAATTTTGTCTACTTGTCCAAAAGTAAATTAAGAAAGGGGATACTTTTATCCCCCTCGGTGAATACATTTCATGACACTTGTCTTGAGACAAAAGACCTTTTTTTCCACATCTTTTTCATGTACTGAGTGTTACTGCAGAGTTCAAGCCACGGAATGGAGCACCTTGGATGGGTTCCTGCCACGGCCAAGGTATTGACATGCTTCTAGATCATGCTGAGGGATTAATTTTTAAAATTATGATTGTTTTCATTCCTAGATTTTAATTAAATATGCTATCTTTTAGAATGCATCCTGAAAAACAAGCAACACAAAAAGTAGAAAACAATGCAATACACACATCCAGTTTTGTAGAATTGTTTCCCACTAGAATGAAAACCTATTTTGAAGTATAGAAATATTTGATAAACATTGATATTCTAGCCCTAGCCTTCCCAAAGAAACTAATCAGATAAAACTAGGGTTTGACTGCTTACTGTCCCTTTGAAAAAAACTGGACCTTCAAAGAGAAAACTTCTGTAAAGGCTGGGGCCACAGCATTAAATACAAGTGGTCCATACTTTGTGGAATGCATTGTGCACAATGGAAAGTAGAATAACACCTCTCTACATTGCAGTGCAGTTAGAATGTGTTATTCCAGTCAAATCATCTCATTTTCCTTGGCATCTCCTTAGAAGTTTGAATAAGTTTCTGTGGTTTATTAAACCAAATGAATTGCTATAGAATGTTAGGCTCATAGATTGTGGACAGGTAGTGAGTCTCAAGGTATGTACCTTTCTATTTCCTGTGGACGTGTCATGTCGGAACAACGAACTGTCCATCATAGGGGGAGTGATTACATACTTTTCCTTCCCTTCAAATGTAATTTCTGTAAGACTGCATCAATTGAAGCATACAGCTAGGAACTTATGTTTTCCCCACTCTCTCCCTGCCATGCTAATTCCTAGATAGGCATTTTAACTGCATATGGTGCCAACACTGGCAAAAGCAAATGCGTCAGCAAAGTGAGCTGATGGAACCCAGTGAGTAGTATTTCTTAAAGAAGCTCCTTGAGTTCTGAGACAAATATATATTTTTGTTCAGATCAATTCTTGGCCTTACTTTATAATTTTTCTTATATTCATGTGTTACTTTGTTTAATGGGAGACTTTTGACTAGCTCTCGATAACTTCAGTGCTTTAGGACAAGTTGGAGCAGTATGCAGTTTCTAAGAGTCTTTATGATTTTTAATGGGCTAGACTGGTGAATAGTCATAAGACTTAGTAAAACATTTGGCAGGAAAAGTTAGAATTTCTCAGGGAGATTAATGACCATTGCAATTTTTCCTTGGATTGTCCCAGATGGTGCTTCTGGCCTTAATGGAAACCAAGTGAAAACTTTGAGCCAAAGTCTAGAATCATTGTTAGTGCCTTTTTCATGTGATCAAATAATTCTAATGCAGATTTGAGGCTCTACTTCTTTCTGTAGTTGATTAGTTTGTTCATTCATTCACTGAATAAACACACCTATGATGTACCAGGCAAGAGGATGCAATGAAACATAAAACCATAATTGTTCCCTGATATCTTATAGCTACAAGGAGTGACAGGTGTGTAAACCCATGGCCACGCCACAGTAAAAGTGAAGACAAAACATGGTGGAGATTGAAATGGAAAAAGTCAGTTTTGCTTGGAAAGTAGAGATGCCTTCACTGAGAGGGAAGTTTTTGAAGCCTCAGTAGGAATTTCCTATGTTGACTGAGCATGAAAGAACATGTCGAATAGAGAAAAGTGTTTGAAAACGCATAAAAGCAGAAAACAGCCTGATGTGCTCACTCACGATGAAGGGCTTGATGTGGCTGAAGTGTGGAGCGCAGGGGTCGGGGCCATGCAAGGTGGACAGTGGGAGATGGACCCAGAGGAAGAAGAGAGGCCGGGTGGTCACAGCACTGAACAGTAGGTTAAATGGATGGAAGTTTCAGAGCCTCTGCAGGCCATGAAAGCATATTGTGATATAGTAACCTTACATTTTTGAAAGATCACTGGGGCAGAAGAGGAGAGTGGATGAGAGGGGCTCAGGCCAGAGGCAGGAAGGTGAATTGGGAGGAAAATGGAAGAAACCAAGAGGAAGATGAGGACGCGACACAGTCACCTTTATGACTTGTGCTGTGGCAGCACAGAATACTTACTCTTGAGGTGGAAGGTGGAAGGAACCATGGCTCATGGGAGGTGGTGAGCCTGAAATACTCGAGGGCTCTTGGAAGACAGAGAAGCAGCTCTTCCTCCTATCTGGAGTTGACATCTTTGAGCAAAACAAAGTCAAAAAATATGTGTTGAATTATTAACACCATTTGCATGGGCCTGTCAGGCTTAGCCATGTCACTCAACAGGTTTCTCACAGGAGAACATAAGACTTCTTAGAAAAAGAACATTGGCCTGGAATGAAGAATAATACACTATTGAGCAGCATGATACTAGTAAGATTAACTAGGTTGGTGAACATGTACACTGTAAACCAGCATACAAATATTAGATGCTACTATTGTTTTCCACATGTTCATAGGAGCCAGATATTAGCCCCAGTCACTGTAACGTACGGATGTGTTTTTTCTCTTCCACAGCTATAGAATTTAAACTTGGACAAAATAATCATCTCATCAATGCATCATTCCAAAGCATGCGTCTTGTCAAGAATATGGCATAAGCATTATCTCCATGTATAAAGAACAACACACAAGGAATTTGATAAACTTTCCTGGAGTCCCTCCATGTCTTGGGTAGAGTGCTATCTCTGGGAATCCAATAGCAAATGAAACCCAGCCCCTGTTTTTCCTCATCCTTACTCTAGTGGAGGAAACAGCAGCTTAGAGGGCAAATTCAAGTACAGAGAAGACGAGGGAAAACCATGGTATCCAGACTGCTGGGTACCTGGGGAGCAAACGGCCAGGCTTGAGGATCCAGGAGGGAAGCCGCAGCTAAGATGATGCCTGAGAAGAAACAGACTTTGGTCCAGGAACAGGGGCTGCCTGCTTGGCACAGAGGAAGCAGCACGTCTGGACAGAGAAACAAGTCACTGCAGAGCTGATAGAGTCTTGCATGAGGGATAAAGGCAAGGGACATTGGTGGGTAGGATAGAGAAATTTAGGAGAGAGCAGTGGCATGGCTTGGTGATGGATGGGATGAGGCAACCAAGAACAAGGGAGGGGCCAAGAGTCTCCAGATTTGTGCTTTTCTTTTTTGTTTGTTTTATAAAATGGATTATTCTGCATATCATATTCTAAAATTTACTATTTTTTTTCTGAACAAATGTATCAAGAATTTCCTTGCAAATATTGATAAATCTATCTCAATCTCTGAAGGCATGAAGAGCATTATTCCAGAAGTAGGCACCATAATTTGAACAATTGAATCCTGCTGCTGAGCTTCAGGTTGGTTCTGGTTTGGGGTCATTACCAAGAAGACCGGAATGAGCAAACTTATCCGTGTAATTCACAAGATGGTACTTTGATTTTTGAAGGATAAAATAAGCAAATGAATAAGAAAAATAAAAGTGATTTGATATATGTATAGGCAAAAAGACATGATAAGGGTAGTTACAGCAGAGAAATTGCAAATGACAAATACATTTCTGAAGACGTTCACGTCACTAATAGGGGTAGTTACAGCAGAGAAATTGCAAATGACGAATACATTTCTGAAGATGTTCATGTCAGTAGCCAGAGAAATGCAGACACACAAACCCAAACAGAAAAACAAACAAACAAACAAAACTCCCCAAATACCAGTTTCACCAATTGGCAGAGATGAAATATATTCGTAATACCCTGTGGTGGCGAACGTGTGGGGGAAATGGCGTTGTCAACCGTTATCAGTGGGATGGTAAGTTAAGTTTTTGAGAAACAATTCATCTGTATTTAATGCAATTAAGCATGCATAAACCTTTGACTCAACAACCCTACCCCTGGAAATTAAACTGGGATATTTTCGCAGAATGTCTAAAATCATTCGGGAAATGGGTGCCATGGGGAATGTGTTCCCAACTATTTTTACTGATAAAAGGAAAAGCAAATTTCAGTAGCAACTTAGGGCAACTGGGAAGAGACACAGAGAGCTATTGTCTCGGTATATCAATATTGATCCTACTCTGCAGACATTTCCACATCGTGTTTAATAACTCCTTTTGGAAAAAATAAATTGATATGTACTGGAGTTTTCGAATCTGTTCAAAATGCATGCATGAAAGGCATCCATTACTTCTGAACCAATCAATTAAGTCTTACTTCAGGTGAAGGGGCTTGTGAAGCCTTCTCTGCCGCTGGTGGAAGTGCTGCAGATGAGGCCTGGGGTGGGGTGGGCAGGGGCCAGGATCACCAGACTGCAGACAGGACTGGTTCTCCATGCCCAGCCTTGGGCTCTGGATCTGTTTGTAATCTAACTCGTAAATCTAAGTCTATAATTTTCATTATACCTGAGGACATGGCTGTCAGGGAGAAGGGGTGCTGTGCAGGCCAGAGGGACACTCAGAGCTTTGTGCGCTCAGTGAAAGGCCGGCTAGGAGGGCCTCTCACTTAGGGAGGTGCTCGTGGGGTTGAGGCGGTGCCTGGGGGCTGCGAGCAGCCAGCGGGGATGAAGGAGACACAGGCAGGAAGGCTGCATATTCTCCGATGGCAGGTGAGTGACATCGGAGGCAGCTTCTGCAGACGTGGCCTCAGGTGGGGCCATGAAAAGTGAGCCGCAGAGCAGATGTTCTGGACAGAGCCACCTGCAATGTGCGCGCTGCTCTCCAGGCAGAGTTGGGAGGTCTTCCCTGGAAGGTCCTTCTGAATCTCCGGTTCAGAGCAGAAAACTGGCTTGTCAGGGGGACTAGACGTAACCAATTTAACACACCCAGCTATATCATTTTCCTGTGCCTGCTGTAACTAACTGCCACAAAATGGGTGGCTTAAATCAACATGATCAATTCTGTCTCAGTTCTGGAGGCCAGAAGTCTGAGGGGGGCGGGCCGTGGTCTCTCTCTGAGCTTCGGTGGAGGACACTGGCGCTCCTGACCTGCCACTGCATCACCGCAATCTGCCTCCATGGCCACAGGGTGCCTTCCCCACGTCTGTGTCTTCGTGGCTGTTCTGCTCTCTGCGGTTTCTGCGTCTTCTGATGACGACTGTAGTCACTGGAATAAGAGCCTCTCTACTCTAGTACTTTCTCATCTTAGCTGATATTCTAATGATATCTGCAAAGATCCTGTTTCTGAATAAGGTCACATCGATAGGTACTGGAGGCCAGGAGTTTACGTATCTTTTGGGGCCACAATTCAACCCACACCCCCACACCAAGCATGAAATCGGTAGTGCCTCTTAGGTGCTGGCCTGCTTGGGGGTGGTCATGATGATACAGAAAGGCGGGGCTCCGGGCTAAACCCACCCTTAAGCCCGGAACTGCAGCCCTAAGTGAAAACAGTCGGCCCCGTTTTTCCACCCAAATGTTGCCTTTTTGGCCTGCCATGCCCCTATCCTGTGCCCATACAGAGACTTCAGCTGGCACAGCAGCACAAATCGCTGAGTGCTGGGGATACAAGTGGCTGAGCGGCGAGCAGAGAAGCAGCAACTGAACTCTAGAGACTACAGATAGATGCAGCTAACTTCAGACGGTGAGGCTTCAGGGAAAGAACACCTTCTTCCCGAACCATCCCCTTTCCAATTCCCCATCCCACGGAGAGCCACTTTTATCACCCAATAAAAGCCTCTGCATACACTAATCTTTAATTCTTTCAAGTGACCTGCTTCTTCCTGGACCCTGGACAGAACCCAGGTGCAGAGAGAGCAGGGGCTTGGATGCTGCTGTGGGGCCTGCACAGAGCCTGCTCCTGCAGAGAGGAGCTAGGACTGGTTCCAACATTCATTCCCTCTGGTTCCGCACTCATTTGCTTGCATGCTTCCTCTCACCAGGAGTGGCCAGCGGCGGCTGAGGGAAACGAGGCACTCCAGGTCCTGCCCCATGAAGGGGGTCAAGGTCAAGGGAACAATCCTGTCTCATCAGTAGTGGAGAGACTTGTTCTAACAAACATGCTTCTCTAAAAGTAGGCCAGGCGCGGTGGCTCAAGCCTGTAATCCCAGTACTTTGGGAGGCCGAGACGGGCGGATCACAAGGTCAGGAGATCGAGACCATCCTGGCTAACACGGTGAAACCCCGTCTCTACTAAAAAATGCAAAAAACCTAGCCGGGCGGGTTGGCGGGCGCCTGTAGTCCCAGCTACTCGGGAGGCTGAGGCAGGAGAATGGCGGGAACCCGGGAGGCGGCGCTTGCAGTGAGCTGAGATCTGGCCACTGCACTCCAGCCTGGGCGACAGAGCAAGACTCCGTCTCAAAAAAAAAAAAATAAATAAATAAAAATAAATAAAAGTGGGACCAGGGGAGACCTTATTGATCACTAGACATAGATTCTGCAGAGAACCAAGCCCAGACAAACAGTAGCGTTGGGTTGCCACAGCCAGCAGCTGTTACATTTTATTTCAGGGGAGCAAAATCTTCCACAGAAATGAACTGCAAAGACTCAGTTTGTACCTATTGTATTTTCTGCAAGTACCCAAGCAATGGCTGAGGACACCACCCTAAAGGAAGAAGATGCACACCAGCACAAATGGCAGTGACCAAGGCAGTGTGAGTCACTCAAGGAGCACCAAAATGAACCGTGCAGAAACTCAGCGCTTCCATACAATTCAGGTTTATCACCAGCTGCTTAGAAGAGCCGTCCAACGCTGACATGAAAACCCAATAAGTGCCTTTTATGCATCATTATTCACAAAAAGAAATAACTCTATATCTATATCCGTATCTATATCTCCCTGAGTTTTAGACTTAGCCATTTTTAATCATAACTTTTTTTGTCTTCTTTAAAGCTTGTGTAACATCCTTTGCAATTGTTAAATTTAGTACCTGAACTAGGGGTATCCTACTTAACTTTTAAAGTTATAATTCTGGAGCCCGAAATGTACAAAAGCAAGTTAGCAACTTGCTGCCCAAATCCCTGCTTTATCAAATGCTATTTTAACAAGTTGCTCTTCTCTTAAGTCATGATACATGTTACACAAAATATGTGCTCTCATTCTGGAACAAGCAAGAGGAGAGGCAGAAAATGGCAACAAGTATGGCACAGAGAAGCCCAGTTACTAGAACGTGGATGCAAGATTAAAGCAATACCAACAGTGAAAGTGGACTTAGGCATAGTAATCATAAGGAAAATAACAACACCAGTGATAATAGCAGCAATTTTTAGCTTGTCAGGCATCTTGTTAGATGCTTCTATATTATTGATGTTACTTACAAAATCTCTGCAACACCAGCATTGTTATCCCCACACTTCAGATAAGAAAATGGAGGACCAGTATCTTGTTCAAGTTTGTACAGCCAGTTAAAAGGAGAATCTGAAAATCAAAGCCAGATCTACCAAACTCCAGAACCCAGGTCTTTACAAGCTCTTGGGACTTGGTTCTAGAGCTGAGGCAGAGAACATCTTGCAGGGCAGAGGGGCAAGTGGCCTTAGTCATGGGCACTGGGGAAATGGCCAGTAGAGTATGCACTGGCTTTGCTGGCATTCGTAGAGCATTACGTGCTAATAGTTGACCACTCACAGAAGGGGATGGGAATAATCTAGAAGCAAGAAGGAGAGTTTACATAGCCACAAAAGGTGATTACTTACAAGAGGATTGAAGAGTAGATGTACACATGTTAATTCATCGAATCCTCCCCACAAATCTATGAGTTAGACTCTGTTGTGATTTTCATTGTATGCACAAGTCTTGGGGCAGAATGGCCAGTAGAAGCGGGGGTGTGAACATTCAGTACAATGGTCCTGGCCCGGGGCCTGGATCATAACCATGATGTTCTCCGTCACGACTTGGGGCTTCTTGGAACATTCACCTCTGCTTCTGGTTGGCTTCCTTGAGCAATTCTTCCCAGGTATCCTGTTTACCAGATTTTGAACCCCTGCCTGCTTTGTGCCCGGCTGTGACAGGTCCATTATTTCATTCATGATAGTGCCTTATAGGCTGTGTCCCTACTGTACTTTGTGAGCCTGAAGTGAAATAAGAGATGTAAAAGAGCTTCTGAAACAAATGGGCCAACTAAGCATAAACGGCTAATTAGTTAGTGTCACATCTTGGGAACTGGTTTCTTGGCCACAATACCATTACCTGCCACTCTTCTGACAAGTTCCTTTCTGAAATCCACTGCATTCTGCAACGTTGGGTGTCACTTATTATTTCCAAGTACGTTCACAAAGCATTTTAATGTTTGCTAAATATTTTTACAGTTGGTAACAACACAGAAAGAGAGGTGATAAAATGATGTATATGAACCACTCACTTAGGAACTCATAATGAGCCTTGAAGCCTGGTGGTGGGAGTTCCCCCTGGCTTCTCCGGGAATGGAGGTGGAATCAGGCCTGATGATTCTGTTTGCCTTCACTGACGAACTCAGCTACTTCAACCCCTTCCAACACACCATTCACTCTTTTGGCTGCTGGGATGATTTTTCTCAATTTTGCAATCTTAGGATTCCTCCTCTACCTCTGTCTTCTCTGTGAGCTCTAAACCAGCAGATTTCAAGAGGGGCAAATCATGCAAGATAAGAAAAAGCTTTGAGTCAGAATTTTGCCCACAAAATTTGAAATGAGTTCCATCTGCATTCCAAAGTATTTGCCTTAATTTTAATGTCATTTTAGATCACACTCTCCCAGAGACCCCCTATAGAGACCTACAGGGTAGCCTGGGGTCCTCTCCGTTTCCAGGAGCAGATCTAGTGGGGTTGAGCCATTGTCTCCCTCATCGTTCATTCTCTGGACATTAGCCCTGCCATGGAACACTTAGAAGTGGAACTTCTAAATTGTGCCATATTCATGGTAATTTCTATAGCAAGAGTAAGAGGTGTTTGGTGTAGATTTAGTGTCAGCAATAACACAAATCTCTCCCACAGCACTCGCGAGTAGAACTAGTTGATGATATGGAGAATTTATGACTTGGGAGACCATTTATTTCAAATAAAATTGGAAAACCCAGGCACTACTTTGGGATTTTGAAAATCTTTACTGTTCTATTCCCAAAGCTGAAATATTTGAAATACAGAAAGTGTCACTTCACCAAGGAACAATGGATTAATCTGTACCCCTGGATTAGAGCCTGGGGAAAGAATACTGAAAATGAAGAAGTCACTCTTGGGGACTATCAAACCTAGGTTTCTTGCTCCTGGAATAAGCACGCACTCACCTAGATATACAAGGCAACTTTGTCATCTTTTGATGTCATCGTTTTCTAGCCTGCAATAGAGATATATAATAATGATATATATCATTAATTGAGGGTTTACCAGTTTGTGCTAAAGGCTATGCTTTGCTTTATGCTACATTGATTTTCTATAGTCTTCACTATCATTTTATCAGGTGATACAATTTTTAAAGGTGAGAAAACAGGGAAGTTATACAACTCACTCAAGGTCATGTAGCTTGCAGTTCAAGGGCTAGGATTCAGACTCAGGAGTCTAGATAGTTTTAAAGTCTGTGCTCTTTCTAAAATACTGTGACATCTCCCTCAGAAACTGCTATCGGAATAAAGCTTTTTCTGGGCGATAAGCTTGGAGAAGGACATTTACATATAGGAGTGCATAGAAATATGAGTGAACAAGATGGTGGCCATTTAAAAACCATGACATGAGAGGAAAAGTTCAAATTGCAGAAGTTAATTAAGTCAGTGAAAGAGTCACATAAGAAGAATGAAATCTTTTTTTTGAACTACTTGGAGAGCTTTCATGCATAAGGATGGACAATGTCTGTGGAGCAAAAGGGTCATAGGTGAAAGTTGAAGGAGGCAACTTTGACCCCCAAAGAGCCAAAGCTTTCTAGAGAGCTTGTCCAACAATGGAATAAGGAGGAAGTTGATGCCTGGGGGTGACAGAAATGATTGCTTCTCAAGGTAGTGAAGAGAATGCTGATAATTAAGTAGACGGTTGGGCTGGATGATCTTGGGTACGTATTTTAGGTCTGAGATCACATAAATGCCAATTCACAGCCTCTTGGTTGTGGATAAGTTTTTCAGCTCCTTCTGTTTATGACAGGGCAAGATTTGACAATGTGACAACATTGAATGCCTGGAAAGAAAGAAATCTTGGAGATACTTTGCCTGTTTAACAATTTCTCTTAGGATTGACCTCATATTGACATTTTCCATCAAAAGAGGAACAGAGGAGTTCCCATCATTGATTTTCTCAGAAATTCTCTTACTGAATCTGAAGAAAGATACGTCTCAAATTTCTATAAATCTAATGTTATTCATAATGGATTTGGAAGTTCATCTGACTAGGTGTTTAATGGGTTACGAAGACCCTGGAGTAAGGTTTTCCAGGATGGGAATGTGTATAATTGAATTGTGATAGGAGATCAGAAAGGACTCATGGGTGATTCCTTGCAGGCAAGAATAACTTTCCCCATGAACTCTGAATGTCAATAATGTGTATATTAAATAGTAGTGTTGCTATATTAATATATTGTGTTTTGAATATATTGAAAAAACTGCAATTACTTTTGCACCAACCTAATATGTTAGAAAAGTACATTATTACTGTTTGTGAAATGAATGTTACGCTCGTAACATTTTTTAAACCCCGAAAGGAGTGATATCCTGGAAAACGTTAAGAAAGTCTTGGCAAGAAGTCAGGTTTAATTAAACTATGGGGACTACATCATTTTAAAGCATGATTTTATCAGATTAAGAAAACCAGCCATGGTCCTCCTCTGGGAAAACGGGATGGTGGGGAGACATGAACTCTCCTAACATTGATCATTTATTCATTAATTTGGCAAACACTTTTAACTAGTCTGACTTGATTCATCAACTGTGGACATATGTGATTGCATGGCTCTTTCTCCTGGTTATTCTCTTGAGCTCCAAATGTCTTCCGCCTGCTGAGGTTTCCAAAGGAACCAGTGACTCTTGTTTCCAGATGTGAGGGATGGCTTATCTCTTATGCAGTGTTCTTTGGGGGCACTGGCCCATCCCCAAAGGACTCCTGTTTATTACTGCGGGGAAGTCATGGCTTGTTCAGGCACTGGCCGGAAGCTACCTCTCAAGGTAGCCCCAAAGATAACCACTCGCCACTTAGCTCTTCTATGGAATTTGAGCCACCAATGCCGATAAACTTGGGAATTTATTCCAGCACTCGCGCTGCCTTTTTCTGCCAACGAATCATGATCAGGGCCACCGTTACCTACCTAAACAATGCATGCAAACTTCACCGATCAGAGTAGTGTTGAGCTGGCCCTGTGTTCATTCCACAGTGGGATGCACCCTTTCCTCAGTGGTTAGTTTTGCCACCAATTGATGTATACCTTGATTAGTTAGTAAGAGGTCTGTTACACCCTATTCCTTACCCTATACTTATACTTACATAAGTCACAAAATATAAATGTTATACAAATACATGCACATAATATTCATGTGAGAGAGGACCATTCAAGTGCTCTTTTCAGAAGTAAAAAGTTATTATTCAAGGTGACTATATATATTAGGTTGGTGCAAAAGTAATTCTGGGTTTTGTCATTAAAATAATTACTTTTGCACCAACCTAATACATAGACCATGGATGAGATTGGCTTCAATTTTAGTAGCTCCTTTGAAAGGCATTCTACTTCATTTTAGCCTTAAATATTACACATATGTGGCCCCAGTAATACTGTCGTTAAACATTTACTGAGTATATCCTATACAATAGGCTCTACAGTGAATGTTTTCCATACGTTAGAGCTTTACAACAATTAGATGTAGAGACTGCTATTCTCATTTTACAGATGGGAAACTAGGTTTGTAGTTGTTAAAAGCCACAGCTATTGTACATGTCAGGAATCGAAATGAGGCTGCTGGAGTTCAATCTTCCCAGGCTTAAGCGATCCTCCCACTCAACCTCCCTAGTAGCTAGGACCACAGGTGTGTACCACCATGCACTGCTAATTTTTTTTTTGTAACATTTTGTAGAGACAGGATTTCATCACTTTTCCCAGGCTGGTCTTGAGCTCCTGGGCTCAAGCAAACCACCCACCTTGGCCTCCCAGAGTGCTGGGATTACAGGTGTGAGCCACCGCGCCTAGTCACAAAATCAGATTTTCATTAGACAGAAGGTACGTCTAATTTAGGTGATTGGTGTTACTATAAAGACTAGATTCTCCAACTAAAAATTACCGTGACTATTTGAAACTGGAGGATATACATACAAAGCTGTATGTTTTCAATGAAAATATGTTTAATATACCCATACAAAACACCAGCAATCATACTTTGTAACAATTATAATTATAATAAAAATAATTTTAAATGTTCACTTAGAATGTGTCAGAGAGCACATTATTTTTCAAGACACGTTGAGGAGGAATGTAAAAAGAACATGGGCAGCACTGGTGAGTTGGGATAGGAAGGCAGCGACCATGGTGGTGACAGCATTGAGGGGGCAGTACTGGGGTCAGAAACATCCCGTGTTGCAGAGAAAGAGATCTGCAGGCCTCTGAATAATTTGGGGTCTCAGAGAGAGACCAAAAAAAAATAAGTCTGGATGCCATATGCTTAAATTTTTTAAAGTTAGGAAGCAGACTTAAAAAAATGCTACATAAAAGATGTTTTATTCTCTTTTCTTGACAAATATATCCTTAGAATGTCAAAATTGAAAAATATGTCCAAAGTTGTGGTTTTTAGACAACTGAATGCTGGCAAAATGTGACTGAACTCCATGATCATTGCTTCTCAGGGCGTTCCACTGAGAGACCAGTGATGTTTGAAGAGTGTAAAATGATGACACACACACACTTTATGCATTTATTATGTACCCATAATTTTTTGTGCATCTTAAAGTAAGCAAAATCACTTTGTTTTTATAATAAAGATCTTCACAAGGCTTTTGTTCTTTTGAGATTAGTGATTAAAGGATAAAAAAGTGACTGTATTCAAAATCTGAATAGATTTTGTTTAAAATATGAAGTATTACAAAATGAAAGTTTCAGTTATTTTGATCTTTAAATTTTTTCTAAAAATTCAGAATTGCCCATTAAACTAAATATGAAGTTATAAATTATAAGCAATGATGATGAACATTTAAAATACATTTAGATAAAACTGAACTTTAAAAGTTTGATTTTTGAAAAACTTACATTTGCTTTTTTTCAAAAATCTACACCAAAATACACACATATTCAAGTGTAACTTAAATTGTTCCATAACATGAGAGATTCCTCAGCTACCATGTTCAGGTGGATCAAATAAATGATGAACAAGAAAATAGATGCCTGTCCCCATCAGAATGCAGCACTTCATCAATACAGGACAATAGACAACTGTCTATTGCATTCATATGCCATTGCAGAGGAAGAAAGTCGTGTGTTATTAATTTGTTCTTCATTTTCCTAAGTGCTTCTGCTGGCTCATTTCTCCCTGCACCTCCAAGCTTTGTCCTTCTTGGATGTGAGCAGAAGCATAACCCACAAGCCACTATGACATTCAAACAAAATTCACATCTGCTTCCAAAACACAGGCGACAAGTGTGGAAAAGAGTCTCCAGGGAGCTGGAATGGTGCGACTCATGGGGCGAATCCCTGGTAAGGAGCAGCCCACGTGCATCCCTGTAGAAGTAATCTTGGTGTGTGTGTTTGTGAAATGCAAGGCCCAGGGCTGGAGTCCACTTTTGCCAGGCTTTGAGGGCGGCACTGTTCTCGTTTTCCTTTGCTGGTAGGATAGCTGGGTCTCTGAATCAGGGAGTGGACAATAGAGGGGTTAAGGGTGGTAAAAGAAAACATCAGACAAGTTAAATTTAATGGAGTTTAATTAAGAAAAGAAGAAAGGAAATGAAAAGCAATGATTCGCTAATAGGGCAGCCTCCAGGATCACAGCAGATACAGAGCAACTCGAGGTGCCTCGTGGTCAGAACAATTTTATAGACACAAAAAGGGATGTGACGTACAGAAATTGGAAGTGAGGTACAGAAACAGTGGGATTGATTATAGCTCAGCATTTGCCTTATTTGAACACAGTTTGAACACTCAGCAGTCTATGAGTGGCTGAAGTATGGCTGCTGGGATTGGCCAACACTCAGCTATTGTTACCGGTGCATACTACTAAGTTAGGTTTCAATCTTGTCTGCCTGTTAAGCTAGGTTGCTGCTCCTCCATGAGGACTCAAATATAGAAGTATGGAGTGTTTCTCAGGCCATATTTAGTTCACTTTAACAGGAGACACCTTGTTACTTTTTTGGAGGTTTTCTTTGCTATGGTTACTCTTACTGTGACCTGTGATGAAGGAAAATGATGACATTCCCGTAAAAGAATCAAACATTTTATTTTTTTAATTTCATTTGCTTATTTGGATTTTTAGTAGAGACAAGGTCTTGTGATGTTGCCCAGGCTGGTCTTGAACTCCTGGGTTCAAGCAATCTGCCCACCTAGGCCTCCCAAAGTGCTGGGATTACAGGCATGAGCCACCATGCCTGGCCCAAACTTTTTAAAGGAAGTTGGGGATTAGACGTGGAATATTTGATACTTTTTAAAAATTTAGAAGTAGGGGCTCTTTAAAGACATTGTGATATTTTTTCACAAGAAATGCTAAAACTAATTTGTAATGTCTTTATTAAGAATGGCTACCGTTATGTTTTATATGCTAATCTGCAATGAAGATTCTCAAAAGCCTTACACTCTGATTGTTTCTTATTTGATTACTTTTTTATTGCTAGTCACCAACCTTTAGATATTGCTTTAACTATAAAAAATGGCGGTAAATTACTATGTGAATCTGTTAAACAGCATTCAGAGAACTGAGAGTCAACTAACAGGAGTTAGCACGTACTAGAAGAATATCTCTATTTAGAGGATAGTGACTAATGTGAAATAAACACCTCTCAATGGTTTCTTTTATGTATCTACTTTGCAGTTTACAGTTTATTATCCATCTATGGTATATATGCAAGAGTCACTTTTAATTCATTTCTGTATAAATTGTTGTTTTATGCAAATATTTTTAGATAATGGCTTTCTAAAATAATAATCTCCACTGTGCAGAATATGTCACCCAATCATTGTGACCCAAATCATTGCAAACAGGAAGCAAGGGTCAATGATCAGTCAATAGAAAGATGTTAGTGATAAGGATGTAGTTAACAAAAATACTTAAACATTTCAGAACATCATAAACCATTCATATTAAGGATTAAAAAAATTAAGGACTTAATATTCTTTTTTATATAGAAGGAAAGCCTTAGAACTTTGTCAAGTGATCAATAACTGCTCTTTATTCCCTCTCATTTTTCTTTACCTACTAATTAAACATCTTAGAATATAAAAGAGACATGTGATTTTAATAGTGGGTGAAAGAAGACTGAGCCAGAGTTGATTAGACTAATAAATATATTTTTAAAAACCCTTCATTTTGAAATGAGAAAGCCGACTCTCCATTTTTTCCTTGAGCATTTAAAGAATGAAATGGTTTCACTGTCCCAGCAGGCTTCCATAATTCAAAAAAATAAAAAGGACTGTGATTGGCTTTCATGATTGGAAATTGATCTAATTTTTATTGTTTGCACTTAACATTATGATTTAGGACTTTTCTAAGATAAGTCATCCTCATGTTTAATTTTTTCTGTTTGAGATGACTACTTCACACAGATTTTTTTGTGTTATTTTTTGGTATCACTTTCTTTTTCAAGGAGTGTACTGTATAATCACTGAACTCCTCTGTAATTACATGGCAAAGACTATGTAAATACGTAATTATGTTCATGCAGATTACTTGATAATTATACTTCCAGTTACCAAGTAATGAACGGAATAATCATCATGCACTTTGCAGCTCTTAGATTTTCAGCTTGGTCTTTGTTTTAAAGAAGGAGAGAACTGGATAATTACTCTATGGTTACATGGCACTTACATTGTCAACAGCCATGCGTTCATAGTGCTATTACATGGTTATTTTTTACCTTGTAAAATAAAGTGGTACTGCCTTTTAAAGAAGTCTTTTCCTGCTCTTTTCAGTAGGAAATTCATGTCTCACACGACTGAATGGCAGAGCAGAGCTTCTCTTTTGTACACAGGGTGGCACTGAACTTGAACTGGAAAAGTCTCTGAACTTAGTCTTTGCCAGGATAAAAATAAAAGGAGAAAAAAATATATATATACATATGTCAAGCTTTCACAGTGGAAAATAAAAAACATAGTTATTAATCCTAAATCCAGGAGACAGATTTCCTAGCCAACGATGAATTGTATTTGTTTTGTTTAGCTTATCGACATTACTATTTAGCCGCGGTTCCCTCTGTCTGGAGTATGCGTCTTTCTTTATTTCAAGAATTAGCTCTGTTGGGCATCCTTTGTGTGTACCCTTGCTCATTCCTCTGTCCCTCTGTACTTGTGGCTCTGCTTGTGTTTTACTGTAAAGACTTTACTCAGTGTCTTCCCTTCCAGCCTCTGTGACTGACCTCTTATCTTGTGTTTTCCACAGTCTAGTAGAGGGCATAGGTATAAATAGTTTATGAATACATCTTTAATGAACAAACTAATTGAAAGACATGTTTAAAACATTAGTTAGATGACTGATTAATGAATTCCCAAATCACTATTATATATCAAAATATTTTGGAACATTTATATTAAAAGTTTACTTTTTCAGAACATCCTTTGTCTTTGCCTTTTGAAGCTTAATAAAGTTTCACATAAAAATATATGGCACTGGTGGCGTGCAACGGCTCACACCTGTAATCCCAATACATCAGGAGGCCAAGGCAGGTGGATCACCTGAGACCAGGAGTTTTAGACCAGCCTGGACAACATGGTGAAACCCCATCTCTACTAAAAATACAAAAATTAGCCAGGTGTCGTGGCGCACACCTGTAATCCCAGCTACTCAGAGGCTGAGGCATGAGAATACCTGAACCCAGGCAGCAGTGGTTGCAGTGCGATGAGATCGTGCCACCGAACTCCAGCCTGTGTAACAGAACGGGACCCTGTCCCAGTATTGAGACCCTCTCTCCATATATATATATATATATATTTATATATATTGAATTCATGCATTCACATAATTGATCTGGCATTTATGTAGCACACATACAAATAGAAATACACACATCATATTCAGTGTTCCGTGATTGGCACAGAGGAGAGTCAAAGATAAATAATCTACTTTCCTATCTTAACTAAAGTCACGTGTCATGGGAGAAAAGAGGAACATCTATCTTAAAACGAATGATGATACGAGGCAGAAGAAACTGGAACTGTAATAGAAAGCAGCAGAACTGTGATTAGGGCTTTCCCAGTGATTTTAAGGAATGTTTTATTTCACTGGCTAATTTTATCTTTCCAAAGCAAATTGACCCATGCATATTCAAAAGAAATTAAACTTTCATTTTGCTTGACCCATATATGGAGGATTTACAATTATTTTTGCTAATTCACATGATTTTCTACAAAAAATTGCAAAACATACCATTATGTTTCTGTGTTAACAAGCATTAAGTGATAGTAGCCATTTCTTTTTTTTTTGTGCTTCAAGAAATGTGGACTTGTTTTTAAAAAGTTCTCTATAGTTTTTGAAGCTAATTTTATAATATGATGATTTAATGTCCATTTGGAATTTGTATGAACCCTGCTAGAATCTTTTTAGTGAAATTTTAAACTCAAATGTATTGGTGACATCTCCAGGTGTTAAATACCTTTGTTATTTCACATAAGAAAATTAACAAATTGAAAATAAATAACAGCCATGAATTTATGCACGAATAAAAAAAAGAAGAAAAAATCCAAATAGACATGAGAAGTTAGCATATAAGATCTGCATTTAAATAGTTATGAGAAGATAGCAACTTGAAAAAGAATAAAACTAGATATCAACATTACTTGTGACAGCAATACAAGTTAGAGCTCTCTTAAATACTGAACGCAAGAAATGAAAATACAGCTAAAGCAAAATATATAAAAGAGCTAATATTATAGTGGAAAAGTCATGGTAATTATGACCATAACAGAAAGTTAGAGAAGTTTGATTATATAAATATTCATAGCATAAAACAAATTAATTTTTATTGTGTAAAAGCATTATAATTCAATAAAAAGATTAACAATATGCAGAGTAAAAGAAGTTTATGGTCAGAGAGAAAAACACACACACACTCATATACAAAACTGTCAAAGCAGCAAAAAGATACTTTTAAACTAGTCAGAGTTAAAAATATATAAACCAAATTAGAGTGCATAGAACACTCTATTGACAGTGGTCTAGAGAATCCAGCCATTCGTAAACACGTATTTGGTGTGTAGCATGGTGGGTACTATTCCCACAGCACGTCAGTCTGTCTTACATGGCATCTGATTTCCAAGAAAAGGAAGCAGCTTGTCCCCCGAAAGCCTCAGCCCAGAAAGGGACTGTTGTGCTTCTGCCATATTCTGTTGTTTAAAGCAGTTTCAGGGTCAGCCCAGATTCAAGAGATAAAGAAATAGACTGCACTTATGCGTGGAGGGTTAGCAAATAATCTGCAGTCATCTTCCGCCTTCTCTCTTCACTTTTTCTTCCATTCTATTTTTTTCTGTTTTTTCTATTGAACAACGTTAATAATGTCTGCCTCTGGGAAAAGAGACTGAGAAACTAGAGATTTGAGAGTAGAGGGAGAGACTTTTCATTTTTTTCCCTTTTATACTGTTTAATTAAAAAATTACAATGCTCATGCTTTATATGGTTAATTTTTTAAAGACAGCTTATTTTCTTCTTTTTTACTTTATGTCTTAAGTTGACGTACAATAATTGTACACATTTATGAGGTACCTAGTGATGTTTTGATACATATAACATATAGTGATCAGATCAGGGGAATTAGCATCCCCATCACCATAAATATTTATTGTTTCTCTGTGTTGGGAACATTAGCTATTGTCCTAGCTAGCTGCAGACTAGTTAACTGTTTGAAACTAGATATTATAGTTAGTTATATTCATCCCACAGTGCTAGGTGACACTAGCACTTGTTACTCCACTTATTCCTCCTATCTAGCTGTAATTTTGTCTCCTTTAACAAATCTCTCTCTATCCCTCTTTTCCTCCACCCTTCCCAGCCTCTAGTATCCTCGGTTCTGCTTTTTACTTCTATGAGATCAACTTTCTTTGGTTCCTCTGGCGAGTGAGAACATGCCGTGTTTAACATTCTCACCTACTGAACTTCGTGTCCTCCAGTTCCATCCATGTTGCCGCAAATGACAAGATTCCATTCTTTTTCCTGGGTGAATAGCATTCCACTGTGTACACACACACATTTCTTTATCCATTCCTCTGCTGTTAGCCATCTAGGTTGGTTCCACATGTTGGCTACTGTGAATAGCACTGCAATACACATGGGGGTGCAGAGATCTCCTTGATATGCTGATTTCATTTCTTTTGGATAATTGCCCAGCAGTGGGATGGCTGCATCATACCGTGGTGCTAGGTATAGATTTTTGAGTCACCTCCACACTGCTCTCCATTGCGGCTGTACTAGTTTGATTCCCACCAACAGTGTATAAGAGTTCTTTTACCTTCACATTCTCACCAGCATTTGCTATCTTTTATCTAAAATGACAGTGTAGTCTATATGTTATGAAAGCTCTCCAAGACGTACTATAAATTTTAAAAGTAGGAAAATACAGTGTATAATGTGTTTAAGATATACACAGAATTTTTTTATTTATCAAGATTTGGATCCTGATGTCTCATTTGTATACATGTACGTGTGTGTGTGTGTAAATGTGAAATGGAGTAACACATTGTAAACACGCACACACTGACAAGCAATGCCTATAAGCAAAGTCACAGGGGTAAACAGAAGAAAGAGCAATGTCTTCTCCATTGAAAGTATCACAAACATGTGAGTGTTGGGCTAAGTCTTCTCCATGTGGATTTTTACTATCTTCATCAAAACTCTTGTAGTGGTTTCAGACTTGTGTGCTGCAAAAGATCAATGAACCTTTATCTTCTGATGGTGTGTTGTACGTGCACCGTGGAGGCCGATAGCACGCAGAACCGGTCTGACTCAGACCATAGCTCATTTACAGCGTGGAGATATAACACACAGATACCCTTGGGCACTTTCTACAAAAATGTTAAGTCTGTTATCTGTATTACTGGAAATTTAAGCTTCTGTCTTAAAGTTAATTCTACTATCAGTTTCTGGTTTGAGAAGTGAATTCAGGTCCATACAGATTCCTGAGAAATCCAGGTTATACAATTCAATGATGAGGAAGATATCTTCATTCCTGTAATCTACGTCTACAAACTTACAAATGGACAGTGAAGACAATCTCATTTGCTGAAGGGACTTGCAGTTCTTCCCCAACCCAGACAATTAGGCCGTATCTTTGTGGGGTCTGTTGTTTTAGATCAGAGACTAAAGATGAGTAATTCATTCTGGTCCTTAATCACTGAAGCACTGGTACTTGCAATCCCAGTTCAGAGCTGGTTAATACTTAGTTTTAGGCCAAGAAGAGAAAAAAGATCTCAAATATGACATCAATTCTGGCATCTTCTGACACTGAATGATGCAGCAGTTCTGTGGAGATTTCCATTTTCAGACATTGTCTCCACTCCCCTCACCACCACTTCACACTACTTTTTGTCTCGGCCTCCTTTCCTTAATTGTTATGATTCTTTTGCCTGTGAGGATTCCAAAGTTATTGTTTATATGGAATTTTCAGATCCTGGGGAATGGAAAGAACTTCTCATTCCTTTCAGGAGCTATGGATAAAAGAGCAGGATTGGCAGAGCTTCTCCCACACGCATTACATAAAAAGGAATATGTGTCTGACAGTTCCCTGAAAATGTTCTTTGCCTATTCAAATGCTTTGGGTCAATGAATTGTTTAATAAATATTGGTCAGTGAGCTATGAAATCTCCCGTTATGCTCTAGACCCTTAGTAAAAGTGAAAATATCCTAAAATGTTAGTGCCAATATTCTTGACCGAGGATCTATTAAGGGCTACAATGAGTCACTAAGTTTCCAGCGACTATGTACACAATGTGTATTTGGGGTTTTAAGTGATTTTTTGGAGAGGGGATCCCTAGTTTTCAGGAGCTTCTTAAGTGGGACAGTTGCTCCACAATAGGTTAAAAGCATTTTAGTAAAGTATTTTATGCTTCTCTATTATTTTTGACCAAGTGAAATGACAGGCTTTAAAATGCTTGGGCAGGACAAAGACCTAGACACTCTTTCATTATAAGTATTTATGTAGGGTGTGCATATGTATAGGGGGAGGATGTGCTATTGGTCCAAAAACTGCATTTCCTTCTTGTGTGCAATTCAGCTATGAACAGTGAGTGCTATTACTTGTTGTAGGAACTATTTAGTGTGATGACTTAACTCACCCACCACATCTGATGGAATTCAGACATGAAAAAATCTGTTTTGTCGCTTCTAGGAGCAGTTTGAATGTAAGACACAGGATTCTGCTTAGCCAGGCATATTACTCATGAGAGTTGTCTCCATTTGTTTTCACATTTTTCAAATTTTAAATATCCTGTTTGTTTCAAAAAATTCGTAACTTCTCATTTAAAAAATAAAAAGTTCTTTTCACTGGCCAGCAAACTAGTTGATACTATTGGGTTGAGGGCTTATTGGAGGCAAAGCGGTGACTAGGCCACATTGCACACATTATTTTTATTTTTTAAAAAATGAGGTTATTTTAGTTATAGCGGCATATGTGCAAGTTTGTTACACAGATAAACTCATGTCATGGGGTGTGTTATACAGATTATTTCATCACCCAGGTACTAAGCCTATAGCCCATAGTTATTACTTTCTGTTCCTTTCACTCTTCTCACCCTCAACCCTCAGAGAGGCCCCAGCATCTGTTGCTCCTTTCTTTGGCACATGTTATTTTAAAAGTCTGAATACCAAAAGTGCATCACTTCAGACAGACTCGGTTATGCTATGATTAAAAATCAACCTCTGGTACTTCGTGGCTTAAAATAGCAGTGATGCTTTTCTCTGTTTTTTTTTTTTTTTTTTTTTGCTCATCTCTATGTCCATTCGAGTCAGCGCTCTGCTGCATGTCGTTTCCTCCTAGGGATGCGGCTGACAGAGGGTCCCTCACCTGGAACGTTGCCCATCACTGTGGCAGTGGAAAGAGAATCAGCAAATTGTGCGGACTCTTAAGTCGTTGCCGCCTTGAAGTGAAACATGTCAATGTGCTCACCTTGGATCCATCCATTAGTAACATAGTCACTGACTCATTCCAGGGCAGTGGGAAGTACAGTCAACCCTATCATGTGTCCAGATGGGTCAAGTGGAACATTGCTGAGCAGCCAAGGGACTGACACTCCTCAAAACAAGATTATCAAATGGCCAAAAATATGAAATTAATTAATTATTTAATTATCAATTCATATGAAAAAATACTCAACATTATTAATTCTTAGAGAAATTCAAATTAAAACAACAATGAGATACCATCTTACCCCAGCCAGAATAACCATTATTAAAAGGTCAAAAAACCAATAGATGTCAGCATGAACGCAGTGAAAGGGAATACTTAGACATTCTTGGTGGGAATGTGTATTAGTAGAACTTTTATGAAAACAGAATGGAGAGCTCTCAAAGATCTAAAAGTAGATCTACCATTCAATCCAACAATCCTACTACTATCTACGCACATGAAAATAAGTCTTTCTATCAAAAAGACACCTGCATGCAAATGTTTATCACAACACAATTCACAATTGCAAAGATGTGGAACCAACCTAAGTGCCCATTGACCAATGAGTCGACAAAGAAAATGTTGTCTATATGTATACACCATGGAATACTACTCAGCTATTAAAAAGAATGGAATAATAATATTTTGCAGCAATTTGGAAGGAGCTGAAGGCCATTAATATAAGTGTAGTAACTCAGGAATGGAAAACCAAATACCATATGTTCTCAGTTATAAATGAGCACTAAGCTATGGATAAAATGGACATTGGAGACTCAGACGGTGAAGGAAGGGAAGGCGATGAAATATAAAAACTATATTTTGGGTACAATGTACACTACTCAGGTGATGGGTGCATTGAAATCTCAAACTTCACCAGTATACAATTCATCCTTGTTACCAAAACCCACTTGTACATCCAATTAAAATTAAATTTAAATTTAAAAAATTAATTTTTTAAAAAAACTTAGATGCTGTAGGAACTCCAATTTTGCATTTGCATGTGGTTGTGCTTTTGGGGGCTACTGACATATGTAGAACTGTTTACCTGGAAAATTCATGTCCATGAGAGAGTGTCATTGTAAAGATCTACTAGAAACACTGCATTCTCCTGCTTCTTTTATGCTGCCTTGTTCTACACAAAATTTTCTCCCATTAAGGGAAAAAATAGTTTAGTGGTTTTTTGTGGAGTGAATCAGGCGGATTTAAGTAATGAACTTTTTTTTTCATTTAGGTTTTTAAAAATGTAACATTTGGCACAAAACTGAAAAATATTTGTCAGAAGGTTAACCTAGGTATTCTCTAATAAATTAGAATTTAGAAAAAAACTTTTTCATTTATAATCAATCTTAGAGCATATGTTATTTATTTATTTATTTGTTGTATTTTCAGACCAAGTCTCACTCTGTCACCCAGGCTGGAGTGCCATGGCGCGATCTTGGTTCACTGCAACCTCCGCCTCCTGGGTTCAAGCCATTCTTGTGCCTCAGCCTCTCCAGTAGCTGGGACTACAGGAGCCCACCACTAAGCCCGGCTAATTTTTTTTTGTATTTTCAGTAGAGATGGGCTTTCCCCGTGTTAGCCAGGATGGTCTCGATCTTGTGACCTGGCGATCCGCACGCCTCAACCTCTCAAAGCAATGGGATTACAGGCGTGAGCCACCGTGCCCAGCCTATATGATTAATTTTTAAAAGACAGCTGATTTTCTTATTTTTTACTTTATTTCTTAAATTGACATACATTCATTGTACTCATTTATGAGGTAACTAGTGATGTTTTGATACATATAACGTATAGTGATCAGATCAGGGTAATTAGCATCCCCATCACCATAAATATTTTTTGTCTCTGTGTTGGGAACATTAGCTATTGTCCTAGCTAGCTCCAGAGTAGTTACCTGTTTGAAACGAAATATTATCATTAACTAACTTCATCCCACAGCGCTAGGTGACACTAGCACTTATACTCCACTTATTCCTCCTATCTAGCTGTAATTTTGTCTCTTTTAACAAATCTCTCTATATCGCTCTTTTTCCTCAACCCTTCCCAGCCTCTAGTATACTCTGTTCTGCTTTTTAGTTCTGTGAGATCAACTTTCTTTGGTTCCTCTGGCGAGTGAGAACATGCCGTGTTTAACATTCTCACCTATTGAACTTCGTGTCTTCCAGTTCCATCCATGTTGCCGCAAATGACAAGATTCCATTCTTTTTCCTGGGTGAATAGCATTCCACTGTGTACACACACACATTTCTTTATCCATTCCTCTGCTGTTAGCCATCTAGGTTGGTTCCACATGTTGGCTACTGTGAATAGCGCTGCAATACCCATGGGGGTGCAGAGATCTCCTTGATATGCTGATTTCATTTCTTTTGGATAATTGCCCAGCAGTGGGATGGCTGCATCATACCGTGGTGCTAGGTATAGTTTTTTAGGCGCCTCCACACTGTTCTCCATTGCGGCTGTACTAGTTTGATTCCCACCAACAGTGTATAAGAGTTCTTTTTCCTTCACATTCTCACCAGCATTTGCTATCTTTTGTCTAAAACGACAGTGTAGTCTATATGTTATGAAAGCTCTCCAAGATGTACTATAAATTTTAAAAGTAGGAAAATACAGTATATAATTGATTTATGATAGAGCCAGAATTTTTTAATTAATCACAATTTGGTGATGCCTCATTTATATACATGTACGTGTGTGTGTGCGCGTAAATGTGAAAATGGTGTAACATACTGTAAACACACACACACTTACAAGCAATGGCTATAAGCAAAGTCATACGGGTAAATAAAAGAAAGAGCAATATCTTCTCCTTTGAAAGTATCACAAATATGTGAGTGTTGAGCTAAGTCTTCTTCATGTGGATTTTTACTGTCTTCATCAAAACTCTTGTAGTGGTTTCAAACTTGTGTGCTGCAAAAGATCAATGAACCTTTACCTTCTGATGGTGTGTTGTACGTGCACCGTGGAGGCCGATAGCACGCAGAACCGGTCTGACTCAGAGCCACAGCTCATTTACAGCGTGGAGATATAACACACAGATACCCTTGGGCACTTTCTACAAAAATGTTTTATTTGTATTACTGGAAATTTAAGCTTCTGTCTTAAAGTTAATTCTGCTATCTGTTTCTGGTTTGAGAAGTGAATTCAGGTCCATACAGATTCCTGAGAAATCCAGGTTATACAATTCAATGATGAGGAAGATATCTTCATTCCTGTAATCTACGTCTATAAACTTACAAATGGACAGTGAAGACATCTCATTTGAAGGGACTTGCAGATCCTCTTTCCCTCCCCAACCCAGACAATTAGGCAGTATCTTTGCGAGGTCTGTTGTTTCAGATCAAAGATGGGTAATTCATTCTGGTCCTTAATCACTGAAGCACTGGTACCTGCAGTGCCCATTCAAAGCCGGTTAATACTTAGTTTTAGGCCAAGAAGAGAAAAAATCTGAAAATATGAAAATAATTCTATGCATCTTCTGACACTGAATGATTCAGCAGTTCTGTGGAGACTCCTATTTTCAGACACTGTCTCCACTCCCCTCACCACCACTTCACGCTACTTTTTGTCTCACCCTCCTTTCCTTAATCATTACGATTCTTTTGCCTGGGGCGTTTCCAAAGTTATTGTTTGTATGGAATTTTCAGATCCTGGGGAATGGAAAGAACTTCTCATTCCTTTCAGGAGCTATGGATAAAAGAGCAGGATTGGCAGAGCTTCTCCCACACGCATTACATAAGAAGGAATATGTGTTTGACAGTTCCACAAAAATGTTCTTTGCCTATTCAAATGCTTTGGGTCAATGAATTGTTTAATAAATATTGGTCAGTGAGCTATGAAATCTCCCATTATGCTCTAGACCCTTAGTAAAACTGAAAATATCCTAAAATGTTAGTGACAATATTCTTGACTGAGGATCTATTAAGGGCTACAGTGAGTCACTAAGTTTCCAGAGACTATGTACACAATGTGTGTTTGGGGTTTTAAGTGATATTTTGGAGAGGAGATCCCTAGTTTTCAGGAGCTTCTTAAGCGGGACAGTTGCTCCACAATAAGTTAAAAGCATTTTTCCAAAGTATTTTGTGCTTCACTATTATTTTAGACCAAGTGAAATGACAGGCTTTAAAATGCTTGGGCAGGACAAAGACCTAGACACTCTTAAATTTTAGTATTTATGTAGGATGTGCATATGTGTAGTGGGGAGGATGTGCTATTGGTCCAAAAACTGCATTTCCTTCTTGTGTGCAATTCAGCTATGAACAGTGAGTGCTATTACTTGTTGTAGGAACTATTTAGTGTGATGACTTAACTCACCCACCACATCTGATGGAATTCAGACATGAAAAAATCTGTTTTGTCCCTTCTAGGAACAGTTTGAATGTAAGACACAGGATTCTGCTTAGCCAGGCATATGCCTTAGGAGAGTTGTCTCCATTTGTTTTCACATTTTTCAAATTTTAAACATTCTCTTTGTTTCAAAAAATTCACAACTTCTTATTTAAAAATAAAAAGTTTTATCACTGGCCATCAAACTAGTTGATACTATTGGGTTGAGGACCTATTGGAGGTAAAGCGGTGGCTAGGTCACATTGCACACATTATTTTTATTTATTAAAAAATAAGGTTATTTTAGGTACAGAGGCATATGGGCAGGTTTGTTACACAGATAAACTCATGTCATGGGGTGTGTTATACAGATTATTTCATCACTCAGGTACTAAGTGTATGGCCCATAGTTATTATTACCTGTTCCTTTCACTCCTCCCACCCTCAGCCCAGGGAGGCCCCAGAATCTGTTGTTCCTTTCTTTGGCACAAGTCATTTTAAAAGTCAGAATAACAAAAGTGCATCACTTCAGATAGACTAGGTTATACTATGATTAAAAATGAACCTCCAGTGCTTTGTGACTTAAAACTATCTATTGGGTACAATGTACACTACTCAGGTGATGGGTGCATTAAAGTCTCAAACTTCGGCAGTATGTAATTTATCCATGTAACTAAAACCCGCTTGTACCTCCAATTAAAAGTAAATTTAAATTTAGAAAATTAATTTTTTAAAAAAACCTTAGAAGCTGTAGGAACTCCAGTTTTGCATTTGAATGTGGTTGTGCTTTAGGGGGGTTCTGAGGTATGTAGAACTGTTTACCTGGAAAATACATGTCCACGAAAGAGTGTCATTGTAAAGATCTACTAGAAACTCCTACTGCATTCTCCTGCTTCTGTTATGCTGCCTTGTTCTACACAAAATTTTCTCTCATGATGGGAAAAGATAGTTTAGTGGTTTTTTGGGGAGTGAATCAGGTGGATTTAACTAATGAACATTTTTTTTTTCGTTTAGGTTTTTAAAAATGTAACATTTGGCACAAAACTGAAAAAAAATTTGCTAGAAGTTTAATCTAGGTACTCTCTAATAAATTAGAATTTAGAAAAAATTTTCTCATTTATAATCAATCTTAGAGCATATATTATTTATTTATTTATTTATTTATTTATTTATTGTATTTTCAGAACAAGTCTCACTCTGTCACCCAGGCTGGAGTGCAATGGCGCAATCTTGGTTAACTGCAACCTCTGCCTCCTGGGTTCAAGTGATTCAGCCTCCCGAGTAGCTGGGACTACAGGCACCCGCTACCAGCTAATTTTTTGTGTATTTTTAGTAGAGACGGGGTTTCACCATGTTAGCCAGGATGATCTTGATCTCCTGATCTCGTGACGCGCATGCCTTGGTCTCTCAAAGTGCTGGAAATACAGGCGTGAGCCACTGCGCCTGACTTATATGATTAAATTTTTAAGGCAGCTTATTTTCTTACTTTTACTTTATTTCTTAAATTGGAATACAATAATTGTACACATTTATGAGGTACCTCGTCATGTTTTGATACATACAACGTATAGTGATCAGATCAGGGTAATTAGCATCCCCAGCACCATAAATATTTATTGTTTCTCTGTGTTGGGAACATTAGCTATCGTCCTAGCTAGCTCCAGACTAGTTACCTATTTGAAACGAAATATTATCATTAACTAACTTCATCCTACGGTGCTAGGTGACACTAGCACTTGTTACTCCACTTATTCTTCCTATCTAGCTGTAATTTTGTCTCCTTTAACAAATCTCTCTCTATCGCTCTTTTTCCTCCACCCTTCCCAGCCACTAGTATCCTCTGTTCTGCTTTTTAGTTCTGTGAGATCAACTTTCTTTGGTTCCTCTGGTGAGTGAGAACATGCCGTGTTTAACTTTCTCACCTACTGAACTTCGTGTCCTCCAGTTCCATCCATGTTGCCGCAAATGACAAGATTCCATTCTTTTTCCTGGGTGAATAGCATTCCACTGTGTGCACACACACATTTCTTTATCCATTCCTCTGCTGTTAGACATCTAGGTTGGTTCCACATGTTGGCTACTGTGAATAGCGCTGCAATACCCATGGGGGTGCAGAGATCTCCTTGATATGCTGATTTCATTTCTTTTGGATAATTGCCCAGCAGTGGGATGGCTGCATCATACCGTGGTGCTAGGTATAGTTTTTTAGGCGCCTCCACACTGTTCTCCATTGCGGCTGTACTAGTTTGATTCCCACCAACAGTGTATAAGAGTTCTTTTTCCTTCACATTCTCACCAGCATTTGCTATCTTTTGTCTAAAACGACAGTGTAGTCTATATGTTATGAAAGTTCTCCAAGATGTACTATAAATTTCAAAAGTAGGAAAATACAGTATATAATGTATTTACGATATATACAGAATTTTTTTATGTATCAAGATTTGGATCCTGATGCCTCATTTGTGTATATGTACGTGTGTGTGTGTGAATATGAAAATGATATAACATACTCTAAACACACAGACACTGACAAGCAATGACTATAAGCAAAGTCACATGGGAAAATAGAAGAAAGAGCAATGTCTTCTCCATTGAAAGTATCACAGATACGTGAGTGTTGGGCTAAGTCTTCTCCATGTGGATTTTTACTGTCTTCATCAAAACTCTTGTAGTGGTTTCAGACTTGTGTGCTGCAAAAGATCAATGAACCTTTATCTTCTGATGGTGTGTTGTACGTGCACCGTGGAGGCCGATAGCACGCAGAACCGGTCTAACTCAGAGCCACAGCTCATTTACAGCGTGGAGATATAACACACAGATACCCTTGGGCACTTTCTACAAAAATGTTAAGTCTGTTATCTGTATTACTGGAAATTTAAGCTTCTGTCTTAAAGTTAATTCTGCTATCTGTTTCTGGTTTGAGAAGTGAATTCAGGTCCATACAGATTCCTGAGAAATCCAGGTTATACAATTCAATGATGAGGAAGATATCTTCATTCCTGTAATCTACGTCTACAAACTTACAAATGGACAGTGAAGACAATCTCATTTGCTGAAGGGACTTGCAGATCCTCTTTCCCTCCCCATTGGTGGTCCCAGACAATTAGGCAGTATCTTTGCGAGGTCTGTTGTTTTAGATCAAAGATGGGTAATTCATTCTGGTCCTTAATCACTGAAGCACTGGTACCTGAAGTGCCCATTCAAAGCCTGTTAACACTTAGTTTTAGGCCAAGAAGAGAAAAAAAATCTGAAAATATGACAACAATTCTATGCATCTTCTGACACTGAATGATGCAGCAGTTCTGTGGAGACTCCTATTTTCAGACACTATCTCCACTCCCCTCACCACCACTTCGCACTACTTTTTCTCTCAGCCTCGTTTCCTTAATTGTTATGAGTCTTCTGCCTGTGACGATTCTGAAGTTATTGTTTATATGGAATTTTCAGATGCTGGGGAACAGAAAGAACTTCTCATTCCTTTCAGGAGTTATGGATAAAAGAGCAGGATTGGCAGAGCTTCTCCCACACGCATTACATAAGAAGGAATATGTGTTTGACAGTTCCACAAAAATGTTCTTTGCCTATTCAAATGCTTTGGGTCAATGAATTGTTTAATAAATATTGGTCAGTGAGCTATGAAATCTCCCATCATGCTCTAGACCCTTAGTAAAAGTGCAAATATCCTAAAATGTTAATGCCACTATACTTGACCGAGGAGCTATTAAGGGCTACAGTGAGTCACTAAGTTTCCAGCGACTATGTACAAAATGTGTATTTGGGGTTTTAAGTGATTTTTTGGAGAGGAGATCCCTAGTTTTCAGGAACTTCTTAAGTGGGACAGTTGCTCCACAATAGGTTAAAAGCATTTTACTATAGTATTTTACGCTTCCCTATTATTTTTGACCAAGTGAAATGACAGGCTTTAAAATGCTTGGGCAGGACAAAGACCTAGACACTCTTTCATTATAAGTATTTATGTAGGGTGTGCATATGTATAGGGGGAGGATGTGTTATTAGTCCAAAAACTGCATTTCCTTCTTGTGTGCAGTTCAGCTATGAACAGTGAGTGCTATTACTTGTTGTAGGAACTATTTAGTGTGATGACTTAACTCACCCACCACATCTGATGGAATTCAGACATGAAAAAATCTGTTTTGTCGCTTCTAGGAGCAGTTTGAATGTAAGACACAGGATTCTGCTTAGCCAGGCATATTACTCATGAGAGTTGTCTCCATTTGTTTTCACATTTTTCAAATTTTAAACATCCTGTTTGTTTCAAAAAATTCGTAACTTCTTATTTAAAAATAAAAAGTTGTTTTCACTGGCCAGCAAACTAGTTGATACTATTGGGTTGAGGGCTTATTGGAGGCAAAGCGGTGACTAGGCCACATTGCACACATTATTTTTATTTTTTTAAAAATGAGATTATTTTAGTTACAGCGGCATATGTGCAAGTTTGTTACACAGATAAACTCATGTCATGGGTGTGTTATACATATTATTTCATCACCCAGGTACTAAGCCTATAGCCCATAGTTATTATTTTCTGTTCCTTTCACTCTTCTCACCCTCAACCCTCAGAGAGGCCCCAGCATCTGTTGTTCCTTTCTTTGTCACATGTTATTTTAAAAGTCACATTACCAAAAGTGCATCACTTTAGACAGACTAGGTTACGCTGTGATTTAAAAATCAACCTCCAGTACTTCGTGACTTAAAATAGCAGTGATGCTTTTCTCTGTGTTTTTATTTTTTATTTTTATTTTATTTTATTTTTTTTGCTCATCTCTATGTCCGTTCGAGTCAGCGCTGCTCCATGTCATTTCCTCCTAGGGATGCGGCTGACAGAGGGTCCCTCACCTGGAACATTGCCCATCACTGTGGCAGTGGAAAGAGAATCAGCAAATTGTGCAGACTCTTAGTTGTTGCCGCCTTGAAGTGAAACGTGTCAGTGTGCTCATGTTGGATCCATCCATTAGTAACACAGTCACTGCCTCACTCCAGGGCAGTGGGAAGTACAGTCAATCCTATCATGTGTCCAGATGGGCCAGTGGAACATTGCTGAGTGCCAAGGGACTGCTGTAGCAAAGGAGGGATTGTTTTGTTCGTTTCACACATGTTGGAGCTAAAGAGAAGAGAGCTTCAGTAACGTGGGTAAGATCAATAGCCAGAATGTGGGCAACATGTTGCATTATGAAGAAATATTGCTATGGGGAAAGGATTATTGGAAAATATGAAAATACTATCAAAGTTCCAATTAACTTAATGACCTAGAGGATGCTTAGGAGGACATTGAATTGTTCAGATTTCTAATGCAGCAATGGTCAGTCCCGGAGCCTATGATAAGGTCCCTCAGGACATATGAATGATTGACCCCTTTTCCCCCTAACTTCCTCCCAAGTAGTTCTGTCATCTTGGGCAATTGTCTAACTTTGCTGAGCCTTGGGTTCCTCTTCTTGGGTAAAGCTGCTGGGTTTGCAGCTTTCTACACTGACAACCTAATGTACTCAGTTGAATGCTTGGTTTCCGATCAGCTTTGAGTTTATATAAAGTTTATGTGTGTGTGTATATATATACCTATATATGTGTATATATGTGCATATATGTGTGTGTATATATACATGTTTTTATATATACGTAGATACGTGTGTATATATATAAACACACACGTATATATTTGTGTATAAATATATTTTAGACAGAGTCTTGCTCTATCGCCCAGGCTGGAGTTCACTGGCACCATCTCGGCTCCCTGCAACCTCGGCCTCTGACTTGGAGTCCTCCTTTTTCTGTTTGATAGATGAACCTGAGACCCAACAAGTGGATTCTTAATTTAGACTTACTTGAAATTCTAACATTACTCCTTAGAACTCCAGGTTTTTCAGATAACCTAAAGCAGTTTCAAAAGTTTCCCACACCTCAAAGTAATCTTCCTCGTCAATGATTTTTATAAATGCAATCCAAAATTAAGCTACTGTTTTTGAAAGCACTTAGTCATTATTGCGACATGATATGCTGTTCAACAAGCAACTTTTGAATATCTCAATATGTGGAACTACCATACTGAGTGTTGGATATGGACCACTTTCTACCCTTAAGGGCCTTGGTTCATCATGCAGAAATTAAGACAAAATTTCACAGAGTTATCACTTACTTGGATAACAAAACATTGCCTTTTGAGCGAAAGATTTTAGATTTAATATAGAATAAAAGCAATTTTGAAATACACACACACACACATACACACACACACACACATCTTCGGTTTTCACCAAAACATTTTTAAGGCATAGTTTAAAAAAACATCTTATAGAAGCAAAATAAACTAGAGATAAAACATCAGAGCAGAAATGATTATGCGTTTGGGTTATCTTAAAGTCAAAATCTAAGAAGAGCGTAATACAGAACTATGTTTATTTTTTCCCACACTTCTTTACAGCAAACATCTTTATCGAGTCAGTACTGTACAGCCTGATAGTCGGTTTCTCCCACTTTCATTTGGAAGAAATAATGGTAATAGTCTCTTCTGCTGGTCCATTTCCCTATACTAGCGTCCACAGAGGAGACCTCAGCCCTCATCACCTGGCAGGGGATCAAGTAACTGAGAGCTTCCTGGTGGCCTGCCAGAAGGTCCTGAGTCATGCTGATGCCTTTTACATTAGAGGCAGGACCCTTCTGTCTTCATCAGCAATGATATATAGCCCCCGGGTAAGCATCGCGTGTTCTGGGGAAATGCACCAGGAAAGAACAGTGCCTCAAACAGGCAACTTTTCAAATGGCCGTGCTGGATGTGCAAATTCCTGAAAGCTCATTGGAGTTTTTACTTTCAAGACAATATCAGAAAGTAATAGGGCAAGTTTTTTGCATTTTGCATTTTTAAACATTCATTTCAAAGACACTACACAGTAACACAATGGCCAATCCAAACACATTAAGATCAGAATTAAATAAGACTAAATGAGGTAAATAAGTGAAAGTGCTTAGTAACTATTGAATGCTACACAGCAGTTTAATTTTTAACTGTTATTTGATTGACAGTTTTGGTTTCATATCTCTTTAGAGGTGACACCCTTTGGCTGCAAGCAAAGAAATTTTTCTCAATGTGTATAAAAGGCTACTCAAGAAGCTCACATCTACTGAAGTAAAAAACAATGTATTGTCCAAGCAAGAAATACCTTTTCAGAGTTGGCTCAAAGAATAATTTTGTCATGATTGTGATTAACAAACTCAGGTTCTCTCGCTCCCTCTTGTTGCTATTACTATTCCGTTGTCTTCGCAGAGAACTCTAGAGTTCACTAAGCAATTTCCTATTTGTGGTTTTATTTGAGCTTCATGATAATATGTTAAGAAAGATGGGCAGGTGCTGTTATCCCCATGTTATAGATGAGAAAATTGACTCTTAGTGAAGCCAAAGGACGAACAAAGATCGTGCAGATACTAATGAGTTGGTAGCAGGTCAGATTCCGTTATCCTGAACTCACAGCTAGTACTCTTTCTAGTAAAAGACTGGTGAACCATGAGGATAAGCTTCATGGAGACAAAGATCATCTGTCTGGTTTCTTCTTTGCTGTACTTCCACAACTTAGCATTTGACGACCCAGAGAATGCACTGTGTAAATGTGAACTGATGCATTGATGATGTTCAGATAATTTTCTTTCTCTAATTCTATAAAATTAAATGTTTTTGAGAGGGAAGAGACATCATCATTAGGGAAGTACTTATCTCCAGGGAAATACTCAACTTATCGAAAAAGGTGCTGGCACTCCAATACATTGTAGTTTTTTTTATTCCATCAGATATTTTATCATCAAGCTATTCTCTTGAAAAGGGGCTTTTATACTGCAAAACCCAGGAAAGAAAAAAAGTATATCATCTGTCACTGAAACATCAAATCGAGCCTGAGTTTCAGTTCACATTTGCCACTTTAAAACTTTCCTGAAAATAAATAAATAAATCAACAATTATACGTAAAGATGAGAAACAGCTTAACTTTGAGGAAAAAATAAGCATCTGTTAGGAATTTGGATTCACTGTCTCTTTCTTGACCTATCTGTATCCTATCCCTCCCTCCCGGTCACCTTCTTGCTCTAGCCACAGCTGTTCATCATTTATAAGCTCCTCTGACACGCACACATTGTCTACACTATATGGTAGGCCAGAACTGAGACTATATGTGGCTGGGATAAGCTAAGCCTATTTTCCGGAAGGGAAAAGAGCAGAAAGTTAGAAGAACCTGCGCCACCGAGAATATGGGGAGGTAGACCCCACAGGGCCATGATTTCTAAGCCTGGGATATAAAGCGAGAGCTTTTTTCTTTTTTTCTTTTCCAGAGAGATCAACTGCTGAGTCTGTTTCTGGGAACTAGAACAGAAAGTATGGGAAAGATATCCTCTCTTTCTTCCAACTTGATCTAACTCATTGTGGAGATGCTGAGATCCCAGACTGGGACTTCCTCATGTTCCTGATGGAGAAATGAAGGCCCTGGAGCCACGAGGCAGCAGTGTGTGGGGAGGGGCAGCACGGATCCCTGAGGATCCCAGAGGTAGATGCTTACCAGGGCTCTAACCTGTACTGGATTTGGGACACGCTGGTGCCTATCACAATAAAACCAGCCATTTGGTAAAGCGAGGCAGAAGGCGAGGGCCTGAACTTAGCTCCTCCAGCCCTCTTGCAGTTGGTTGGGATCCAGGAGCTCATGGTCTTTGGGGACAGTTGTGTAAAGCAACCGATGATGCTAGTTGGAGAGCTTGCTTGGGGCATCACTATAGTCACAGAGCATGGGGCTTGTGGGCTAGGGATGGCATGAGATCTCAGGCAGACTTGGGTGTATGCAACAGGGCATGCAAGCCTTCATGGGGGCTGAGCCAGTGGGTGCCCAGCTGATTTAGATCCAGTCCAGAAAGAACAGGCCAGAACTCACAAACTGTAGGCATCCCCAGCACATGCAGGCAGGCAGAGCCATGACCACAGCACCAGGGACATTTTTGCCTTAAAGGCCAGTGAGGGCCGGGCGTGGTGGCTCATGCCTATAATCCCAGCAGTTTGGGAGACGGAGGCAGGCAGAACACGAGGTCAAGAGCTCGAGACCATCCTGGCCAACATGGTGAAACCCCGTCTCTACTAAAAATAGAAAAAGTAGCTGGGCATGGTGGCGCGCACCTGTAGTTCCAGCAAATCAGAAGACTGAGGCAGGAGAATTTCTTGAACCCAGGAGGCAGAGGTTGCAGTGAGCTGAGATCATGCCACTGCACTCCAGTCTGGCAACAGAGCGAGACTCCATCAAAAAAAAAAAAAAAAAAAAAAGAAAGAAAGAAAGAAAAAGAAAGAAAAAAGAAAAGAAAAGAAAAAGAAAGGCCAGTGAGGACCCAGAGAAGAACATGCATGAGACTCCCGGTGGTGGCCACAGCAATAGCTGCTATTGTTGGGAGCTGTGGAGGGGTAATGCTTTAATGCTTTAAGACATTGAACCTGTACCTGAAAGGTTATAAAATAAGAGGAGATGGAATCATAAGCCTGAAAGGTATGACTACCTGGTAAATTTGTTTCCTTGCCCTCAGTGGAGTGAGAGCACGCAAGGAAGATGAAATCAATTCTAGAAAAAACACAGAAACCTCACTTGCTTTGCGCATATGAGTATATTAAATTCATTTGCATCATGTAACATGTGTACTCCTTTCGAATTAGAAAGTGAAATGAAGGATTTTGTTTTAAACCTTGAAAATATTATCCTTAATCCTGTAAGATCTCAGAGGACTATTAACCCACTTTACAGATTGTGCCAATGACTAAAAGAGCATTGGGACTTGATGGTTTGTTTACTTTTCTATGGTTTCCGGAAAAAACATACTTCACACATGGATGGCCTGTGCTGAATGTCTGGGAACTAATCAGCCTACTATATGTGGTTATATTTGTTTGCATAGCTATTATATATGGTAAAAGCATTGAACAATAAGGTGTAGCCCTAGAGCAGAACTGAGACGTTTATCACCAGGGTACAGCTTTTCGACCCTGGTGCTGTTTCCGGAGTGCCCTCTGCAACTGGATGTTACACCCATGTCTGCTTTGTTCTGTCCACTTCTCCTGTTCACTGCTTTACACTCTGGATGGTTAATAAATTAACAAATTCTAATTAGGTTAATTTAGGCACACCAGCTAAAAGAATCATAATTTCCTTCAAAATAATAGAAAATGTTATTGATTTGCAATGCCTTTTAAAAACTCCAGCTTATTAGATGAAACAGTAAATATCTGGTATGTGAGAGGGAGGACCTACATATTAGAGAGATTTTTGATTGATATCGATAAATGCTACTACCATCATCATGGATCAATACTTATGATTTGCAAATGAAAGTCTGTCTATACCAACTTAAGGTAAGTTTTGCACCAGTAAAAACATAGTTAAAACTAATGAATAATTCTGCTTTTACCAATCAAGCCAGTTTGCAGGCTAACTAGCCTGAGTCACTTGGTTAGATCAAGTCACATCATTCAACTGAATTAGCATTCCTATTACAAGTAGAGATATTCCTTCAAATGCCTTTCACCAAAAGGCTGCTTTATTCATATTGGGGTGACCTTTATTTTCCCTTCCTTTCCAGGAGAGAAAGAAATAAAAGAAATACGAGTTGGCTTGTCCATTCTGCCCTGGCGGATTGCTCCCCATTTGCTGTGAGCTGGAGAGCTGCCCTCGCTCCAGCACACCAATGCCTCTGTCACACAGAAGCAAGGCCAGGCAGGGCAGCGTAAGTGAGTCTGGAGATTAGCGAGGGATTTTTAAAAGCACCAGAGAGGTGTTATTAATCCTTTGAAAGTGTGAGCCTTTCTGATATGGCAGCCGGACTCCTGGGAGAAATTGCACAGGCTTCTGTGTACTTGATAAGGAGCACATAAAGTAAAATGCGATGAACTTAATGACCCAGAAATTATTATTAGAGGAAATTAATACCATCTTCAGGAGATTTGTGGCACTTAACATAGCATTTTGAAAGAAGTAAAGATTCTTTTATATCAAGCTGCCTTTCATTTTAAGTATAAACGTGTGCATTTGCATTCTGTAATATGAAGATTAAAGGTCTGGCTTGGAATTAGCAAAGACTAGCGTTGGGACGGGAGCTCACGGGGCAATTGTGGGGTGGGTTTCTGAGATACGTGTGCATTCTTGAGATCTTCTCTGGTTCTCTTCTCACCAACCATTTTATATTGTTGGCTATATTTTTCATTATTTCCAAAGATTTTTTCAGAATTGGATTTTTTTTTTTTTTTAAACAGGAAGAAAGTTTTAGTCGATTACTGTTCTACGTGGCTACTGCAACGCAGCACAGTACACACACATCCCTGTCCCTGAAGCCCATTCGTCCCCTCCACTCAATGTCAGTTCATCCGTTGAAAGAGGTGACAAGAAGGGAGGATGTGTAGAAGATATGATTTCCCTTGGCGAGTTTTCCCCTTGTCAATTCTATCCTTTCTGGGCCCTTTGAGTAGCCAGTGTTTTGTTTAATTTAATTTAGGAGAGCTAAATAATTAAACAGGAGGCCAAAGTACATAAGAAAGCGGCAGCCTTTTATTGCAAATATGCACACACTCTCCGAGGAGGTTCTCCGGTCCTCAGGTATGGGGCCAGGGAAGTCGCGCAGGCGCTCTCAGGTGACGTTCTCCGGTCCACAAGTAGGAGGGGCCGAAGAAGTCACCCCCGCGCTTACGGTGGCGGACTTTTATGCCTGGGAGCTGGAAGGGGAGGAGGGGAGGAGTTTGGGGCGTGTGTGTAGGAGTGGCTTCTTGAATTTCGGTGTCCCCGGCTTGACGTCACTCTGCGCATGCTCAGTTGATTTGGTTCGTCCCCAGGCACGGGAAAATCTGTGATGAAGAACCCGGAAACAACACGGACTGCTCCATCTTGTTCACCTTCCTCCATCTTGTCCCTTCTCCCTCACCCAAACAGCCAGTACCACTTTCATTGGTGCTGAGAAATGGAGCTGAACGTACTTCCATTTTTTTCTGCTGGAGATGGAGGCCACGGTCCTGCTGTAATTTTCCAGTGAGTGCTCCCCCCTTGTGGCTGGTAAACCCTCCCTGGCAAACAATCCACCTTATGCATGGAAGCATAAAATTTTAGAGCGAGAAATAACCTAAAACATAATTTAGTCGGAGCCCTTCATTGTCTAAAAGAGACTTAACCAAGAGAAATTAAGTGAACTACTCAAAGTCACACAGCTAAAGGCAGAAAAAAGGAGAAACCAGATTTTTCTTATTCCATCAAAATTTATCATTTAAAGAAATTTTTTTTTCTGGGACTCTACCCTTACTCAGTTTCAATTAGCCTTTTCCAACAGGGTGACTGAAATTATTTTAAAACGGTAGAGCTATATAACAATTTTCTGTTGTAGAAAATTATCTTGCATTTCTTTACTTCCAAGAGACAAGATGGTGGTCAGGGGAAGGAGCAGCAATGAGCAACAAGGACAGTCATAGGTCCTGAAACTCTTCACCCAAGAGACTCAAGTGTCTTTTTGCTGTGAAATCCACCACCTAATTCATTTCCTAGAGGCCTTCATTCAGAGGGGAGATTAACAAACCCCAATGACCCTTCATCCTTTTTTTATTCTAGCATAGCTAAGACCTGCAAGTCTGATGAGAGGATATGGGTCTATTTATTATACAAATTAGCTAATTTCTTCTTCATGGAATTTTGTAGATTCTAGGAGTGAACTCACATGGAATAGAACCAAGTTTCTTGCTAAGGGGTCTGAAGAGTGTCTTTGTCAAACAAAATTAAGCCAACATATAATTGTCATTTGCTTTATTCTTATGGAAATTGAACATTAGCATGTGCATAATTGATCTGAAGTCCAGACACATCAAAGACGTTAATCTATGTATGTGTCTATGTGTTTTTAATCTAATTATAAGGAGCTCCATATGTTATTACTCAAAACTTGCTTTTGCTTATTTTATTTTATTTTTTTGATTAAAGGAAATGTCTATTATTCTATGCCCCTGTGTCTGGCTTTTAAAAATCTCTTTCCTTTTTTCCTCAAATGACCAGAGCTGCAGTCGTCGGCCTCTCTAGGGCCCTTGAACTGAACACTTATTCTTTTAAAAATCATCAACACGGGATCTGTTGCCAAGAAGAGAAGCCAATTCTTGTCTCCATGCTCTAGGAAGTGTTTTCTTTGTAGTACTGTTGGCATGGAGGTGAAGAGCCTGGAACTCGATACTGAAATCTCAGCAAGAGAGCTGCCATTGGGTACAGTTTGTTTTGGAATTAAAGCAAATATATCCAGAAATTGTACTCAGGATATTCAAATGTAAGTAATGAAATATTGTAAATGTAACCACGACTATATCTTATGGGAGATCAATAGAGAACTAAGTGTATTTGTTCTATTATCACAAAGTATACATAGATACACTATTATATCAATAATTTTACTGAAGTAGGAAAGACTATTCAGAAATTAGAACAAAAAGTTAACTGTAATTGACCATAAACTATTTTAACTTCATAAAACCCCATATATTATCAGACCTAGTTAGATATTTGGTTCTTATTTCTTCTGATTATTACAGATTAAATAAGAATTCTTATTTTAAAAAGATAATCAGAAAGAGAGATGTATAAAAGAGGGGCTGAAGAGAGTTCTAATTTAACCTGAAGTGTTGTGGGTTCTTTTATGTATTTGGTATGTGTATAGCTCTGTGTTTTATGTATACATGATGTAGAGAAAGTATGTGTTTCTTTTTTTTATTTTTATTTTTATTTTGAAAGTATATGTTTCTAATGTTACCTGTTAGTGCTCAGAAAAAAGTGTTACAAAATATGGCAAAACGTTCTTGCATGTGTATAATTCTGCAAAAGGTGAACAGATGCTTGTTTTTGTAGATTTTCCCTGCTTTTGCCGCTTTTAGCATCATTCATCTAATCTGCTTTTTGTTTTAATAGATGTTGCTAAAGTTTTCTAAGATAAGTGAATTAGTATTTTCTTTTTCTATATGGATGTTAAAGCTGTCTTTATTTGAAAAGGGAAGATTTATAAAGTTGAGATGTGTTACTGGAATTACAGATGAGATGTTTTAGGTTGTGTGTGCTTGGATGTGTGCAGAATGCTTTTTGCTTTGGCACCTAGGCAGTTGTTGTGTATTCATGTATGTGTGCTTATGTGTGTGCATGCATGTGTGTACATGAATGTGTGAGTGGAAAAAAGAAAGATGTTTCTTTCTGGGACCATATGCCAAGAACGATTTTAATGATAGCTTTTATATGAACATTTTGCATTCTTACAACGAATTTAAAAAATCTGTGTTTGATCCCCAACTGGATCACACTGTATGAAGACTTTTTTAGTAAAGTATTTTTAAAGTTTTAAACCAAAAAAAAGTTTGCTACCAAAAAACAGTCTGTGTAGCCAACTGTCTCTTAAGAAGTCTTATATTACAAACCTAAAACTTCAAAAATAGGACACTTGATTCCCCTACAGCCTGACCCTCCTGTAATCTTCACCATCTCAGGAATGACACCAGTGCATTGTTCATATGTATTTTTAAGTATACGTTTTGTGTATGTGTGTGAAGGGGAGTGATCTGATGCACAGTTACTGAAAGTTTATCATAATGTGGTCACAGTTTTCACTATGAAGTTTCTCTAAAGGAAGGTCTTTGTGTGAAGACAGACTACTAGAAAGTTTTTCATGACTGGTGGTACTGATTTGCATACTTTTGTGTAATCATGAGTACAAAAATATTTATTGATGGCCTACTAAGTTTCAGGCACTCTCCTGAGTACTGGGAATACATCTGACAATTGAACTTAAAACATACTAGCTTTGATGCAACAAAACCAAATGAATGAATTTATACACTCTCACTATAGTCAACCTTATTACTACCTTTCATGTTGAGGACACACCAAAATATTGCAAAATCTCTTTCTATTATTGAGAATGTTTTATTTTGAATAGAATAAACTTAATAAATTTAAAACATTAAATGAGTAGGAAATAATCCAAAGCAATCTGTAAACAAATATAAGCTAGCATGGTTATGCAATATATCTATATGTACATGTGTCAGGAATTCAGAGTAAATGCAAGAAGATGCCAAATTGGGAGTCATTCTTTAAACAAACATTGAGAGTTGGTTTTCTACACTACATGCATTTGGCATGCCTACCTGTTGGACATAGTCATGACAATTTCTTGTTTCTTTCACTCAATACATGTTTATTGAGTGCCTATGGCGGGCACTAGGCAAGGTGCTGGGAAGAACGGTTGGGTTATACACGTTCTTGCCCTCCGGGACTTCATGCAGTAGTTGTTTGATTTCGTTATAGAACCATTTTATGGGTCATAATCTACTTTTCAGAAGCAGACATTTCCTGTTGCTTGTAGGATGACCACCTCATATGCACGGTCACAGTTACAAGTCATCATCCACCAAGCTCAGGACAACCATCTCATCAGGCTCCATCTAAAAAGAAACTGTGAGAGCCCTTGTCTTGTGAGTTAGCTGCCTCTTCAGCAAGATCTCTGGTCCTGATCCTGAACACTGGCCTCACTGGGAGGTGTTGTGGGTGTTCTGCTCCTCCTACTTCTGAGGCTCCTTTGCCTGGATTCTCAGAAAACCAGGCCTTAGGCAAGATGTGACCCTGAGCTGTGCGGCCTTACAGTAGCAGCCCTTACCTTGCCAGGATTTAATGTCCTCCTGTGTCCAACAAAGAATTTAAGGCATTGTAGGGATTCCTAGGTTCCTTAAAAGGTACTTCCTGTCTTTCAAGGAAGTGAAAGGAAGATGCAACCCTGTGAAGCTAAGACGGTTTCCAGAGCCTGGGAGCCAGGCGTGCGTTCCCACGGCTGCCTTGTGTCACATGCTCATGATGAGGAGAGTGTGATATTTTCACCAAAGCCCTTTCCCACCTCACTGCTAGGCAATGAAACGTTCTTCTTGAGTTCATCACAGCAAGAGCAAGAAGGGATCTTAGCAATTAATCATTCATTCATTATTTGATAGACGAAGAACTTGGAGTCTAAAGGGATTCAGGCAGAATAACTTAGCTTTTGACAACCAATCAGCCTTACTAAATTTAAACAAATAGGCTAGGATTTTTAAAGTGTAAAATAATTTATGGAAATACCTTTAAGAGTATTATTCTCTGCTTTGTTTCTTAGATCAAAAAGTAACACACTTGCTTATTTTTGATATCTCAGGGATATTCTGTTATGAATGGAATGTAGTTGTGAACGGTACTGTCTCTGGAGATAGAGCTGGGTTCACGTTGTGGCTGTATCACTTAAATTAGTTTCGTGATGTAGGCCACAGTATTTAATGTTTCTGAGCCACAGCGTCCTTGCCTGCAGAATGGAGGGAATAGTGATTGGTATCAATCTCAATGGGAAGTTGTGAGAATTAAGTGATACAATGTGCATGTGAAACAGTAGGATGCCTGACATGTAAGGGGGATTGCTACTGGATGTTTTTCATTGTAATTACTACTATTATAATTTGGATGTCACTTGGAACTTCTCTGCCTCTTGGGGATTTAGTTTGAAGATTTAATTTGACAGCTAGTGGAAGCTGAAGTTTTTCTCATAATTCCTGTTTTATTCCAACCCTACATTCCCTCCTTAAGGTGCGTCTGTTTTTTCTCTTCTATTGATGGATACCATCTTGTTTGGGTTGAATTTACCTTGTACACATTCACAGTGAGCCAAGCCTTTCATAAAAGGGTCCCTTTACTGAAGACATGGAAGTTCACAGAAGAGGGATTGTACCACACTGTGTGGGTCATGACTTTCTTCCTTCCCACTCATATTCTGCTTCTTCCAGGGCCCACATGCCAGCATGTGCCTTAGCCACTCCATGTAGTTCCTGAACGGGTAATTTATTCCCTCTGTCTGACAGTTTTCCTCTTGAAGAGTAGACCCAACCAGCAGGACTCTCTCTTTTGGTCCCCTTGGAATGCTGGTGAGTAAATATTTCCTGTTGTTGTCTTCAGTTCTGTCTTTAGACTGCACTGCACTTCAGTGAACCACATTAAACTACTCAGAACTTAGTGGCTTCCATATTTGCCCCTACTCCAAAGAAACACCCTGCTTCTATTTCAGGAATTTTCTTTGTCCTCTGTTACTATCAGCCAGCTACTTGTTGATGTGAGTGTGCTATCCCTTGGGGTGACCCTTGCTATCTAACATGATACTTTCAGCCTTTGGGGCAGCAAAGGTCGAGGGCATTAGAAATGTGCATAAAGCTCTCTGAATAGGAGCTTCTGCTCCCTCCTTCAGGACAGAATAAATAAACCTTAGTACCTGGGTTTTATGGCAATTCTTTTGTTGGCTGAGTCACAGTTTTTCTTTAATTCTTGTTTTTCTCTATCACTCCAGCTAGCGGAGGTTGACAGATCAATGTGGTGTTAAAGATATGTAACAACATTTGTCTGGCACTATTGGAAAATGAAGTGTTTTCTATAAATAAATTTTCCAGGTAATGGGAGCTCATCATTTTAGATACTGAAACCTTTAAACATTTTAGGAATGTTGGGTGGAGTGCTAAGACATAATATGGCTTAAAATCTAGAAAATAATTGATCCATACAAATAGGAAGGCAGAATAACAGTGGATAAGAATACAGACTGGAGTCGAGCTTGATTCACAGGGTTCTGTCATTTTTCCATCCCAAATTAAGGGCACAGCATTGAGCCCAGTAATACATCTTGTTTCATACGATTGATTTGAAGATGTCATGCCCCTAGATGCAAAGTCTTAGCATAGTGCCAGACACTCTTTACATGCTTATTATCCAGCTATTCCTGGTCTTATTGTTACTATTAACTTTTTGTTGTTGTAGTTGTTGTTGTTTTTGAGGTGAAGTCTCGCTCTGTCATCCAGGCTGGAGTGCAGTGGCATGATCTCGGCTCACTGGAACCTCTGCCTCCCAGGTTCAAGCAATTCTCCTGACTCAGCCTCCTGAGCAGCTGAGATGCTATGCACCACCACACCCTGCTAATTTTGTATGTTTAGTAGAGATGCGATTTCTCCATGTTGGTCTGGTCTTGGACTCCCGATCTCAGGTGATCCGTCTGCCTTGGCCTCCCAAAATACTGAGATTACAGGCAGGAGCCACTGTGCCTGATCCAACATTTTTTATTTTTATAAATCAACAATAGGCAACAAGAACAACAACAACATAAATAACCTACCAGGCAAAGAGTAAAAGTAAGTAATTCGGGAACTAAATAAAACATGGTAATCATTTAAAAGTTTATTCAACTTCACAAATAATCAAATAGTTCAAATTCAAATAAAAAGATGTAATTCTTCACCCACTAGAGAAAACGTCCAGATGGGATTGAAAATAGATGAGCCCTTGGCTGGGATGGCATTATTGATGGATAATTTGACAGCATTTATAAATACATTTCTCTGACCCGCAATTCAAACTCTAAGACATTATTCTAAAAGTGTTCCTGCACAACTGTGCAAGGTGTGTATAAAATATTCTCACAGCCAGATTGATTGTAATTACAAAATTGTTTCAGTTTTGTTTCATCATTATAAGGAAGGCATTGGTGACGTATAATCTGGCATATCTATGCACTGGAATATTATGCAACAACAAAAAGAGATAAACATGTATGAACTGAATGTATATTTGCCCATAGCATGGTAAGTGAAAATAAAAACCAAATCGTAAGGAAAGGTAACTTTATGTGCAAAAGGGAGTTTTAAGAACATTCAACCCTTATTCAACCCAATCAGGGGTCACCCTTGGAAATGAGCTTCAGTGCTTAGATAGGGAATAGACATTTCACTTTATATAGCCTTGTATTACATTTTTTATTCTTTAAAAAATGTACACGTTTTTATTCCTTTTCTATGAACCTATAACATATTAGAAATAAGCATTCATGCTTTATTGCTTTAAAGAGATGCTATGTTTTTAAACATGGTCATTCTTGATATTGTGTATTAATACAAAAAATATATGACTCTTTATTTTTACCCTAAGTTGATGCTTTCCCAAGTCTTCTACATACCACAGCTAGTTATTAGAATGTGATAATCTTGGAGCAAATATATTGAGGTAAGAATTTTTTTTTTTGAGATTAGGGTATTTCAAAGTCAATATCATTACCACATGTTGTAGATTATACTGTGGGAAATCTTTCACCTGGTTACTGCATCTGTCTTGGTAAGAGACAGTATGATTCCTAAGAGCATTTCCTTATCCAGTTGTGTTCTGTCTTCATGCTTTGTGTCTATTGAACTGCATCAGGTTGACTCGCATTACAACTGTTTAGAAAAGGTGCCAAGTTTTTGTTGACTCTTTCCAAAGGTTCTAGATATTTGGACTCAAAGTGAACCCTAATATCATAAGGAGATCTTTCTCTAACGTTGCTTTTAACATTTGAAGAAACTAAGCATGGGAGCGGGTCGTGTTCACAAACAGGAAGGCTCACGGTGTCCCAGTGATGATGGTGGCTAAAAGAATGTGAGTCCATTCTGTGCATTTGGCCTTGAAAAGTGCTTCTTCATGTTTGTTCTTGAAATTTAAAAAAAGTCAATAGTATAGAATCAATTTACTTCATTAATAAATCATGAAATTCAATATCTCACAAGAGAGCCTGACTCTTGATTATTAGACTGTTTGTACCACAGTTAAGTCATCTTCAGGAGTCTTGATATTACATCCTTGACAGTTTTTGTTACATTTTAACTTTAAAGAGATAGGTTCAGACTACTAAAGACACTGAATACATTAATATGTTGCTGGAGCAAATGCTTGACATCATAGAAAAGATAATGAAGAAATGTTTTGGTTTCATTATTTGCTTAAAAGATTGGTGTGCGCACTTTGATTGCAGATAGCAGAGCTGCTTAAAACCAGAGTTTCTCGTAGCTGATTTATTCATATATTAAAAAGCAAAGAACAACTGTGCATTGACTGGCTAGATTGTATTTTGAATTTTATTGTTTTCTCCAACACAGATTTATTTTTGGATCACTGTCCATCCTTTGTGAATGGTAAATACTATGTAGATTGGTATTTGATCCAAAACGTCTATGCATGAAACAGTGATCTTCCTTACACACTTAACGTTTGAAATTCAGTTGTAGCAATCACAGCATATTTTTTCTAATTTGTACCTTGGCCCGTAAAGGGAACTCCCATTTATAAAACCATCAGGTCTCGTGACTTTCCTCTGCATTAGCTAAACGAAATATCTCTTCTCATGCACTACAAGCATTCACTGAAAAGGTGAACAAAAGTTTTGAGCACTTTTCTCTCACATATTTGCTACACATAGGCTATGACATAATTCGTAATCTACACATCGGTGTGTTCACCCAATTATGAAGCAAAAGGTATGCAAGCATGTCCTGAGAAAATTGTCACTCTTTTGCCTTAAATGCTGTTGGCCTCATGTGGCTTTCGACAATATCATGTAAATGAGAAAACATGCAGTGGTTCCCTCTGCTTTCTCTCCGAGCATATTTGTCATTAACTTTGTTACTGGGTCTTTGTGTTTCTCCTTAGTTACATATTTTTTTCTGTTTTTGAAGAAAACTGCAATTCGAAGGATGTCTGTAATTTGGGTCTCTTCTGCTTTTAGCAAATGAGTCAGTTTCATACAAATACACAGCATTTTATATTGGTTCTGCAAAACCTTGCTTGGCTTACTTAAGATGTCACTCTGAATTTATTTCTCCTTTGAAAATAGCAAGAAAAGTTTCAGTGATTTCGTGTCTTTATTTTAAATGTCTCTTAGCAGGTAACATACTAAGTAGTGGGGTAAAGATATGATTCCACAGGAATTCCCATTCCTTAATCTCTCTTTCCTTTTAGCTGCTTTTATAAAATCTCACCTGTTGATTTACTTGTCCTAGTATATTGAAATTTATACTTCATGTTCCCACTGGAATTTATTCCCCTTTTATGCTTATGACATTGTTTTTAGTTGTAAAACCAATGTTTCTACTTCTATTGGTACTTGTCAACTTTAGTTTAAGCCACTGATACACTCAATAAATACATTTCCATAGTAACAATTAAATGCAAATCTGAAAAATATAACATTTATATGCTAATGATATGAGATGTTAAGATGAGATTATGTGCTTTATACACAACATTAGCTGAGATAATTTAAGCGAGGCCATTTTTGTAGTATATGTGCCATATACGTGTGTGTGTGTGTGTGCAAGTGTGTTGTGTTTATAGCTTTTAAAAATGTGCTGATTCTAAAGAACTTAAAATAATTTTTGAGAGAATGATAATCATTGTTGCACTGATTTAGATTTGGGAGGTATATACGTATAAAATAGGCTTTTCCTCTGCATCTGCCAAACCACCTACAAATATTTTTCACAGGCTGAAGGTGTCTGTGGTCACCATGCCAGAAGCAGCCACCAGTGTCCTGTTTCCTTTCCCCCATCTGTTGTCATTTTCAGTTGATTGCTCTTCATACTGATTCCTTTACTTCCTTCTAAACTTCTATTCTGTATCACTCAATGAAAACTCAAGAGAGAGTTAGCTATCGGAACTCATAAGTCTTATTTTATATAACAAGAGAGAGTATGCTGTAACTAACAAGTAAAGCAAAACTTGCATGAGGCATGTACCACATATGCTTTGTGCCTTCCTTTTTTTTTTTTTTTATGATGCTCAAAGCCTACGTAACTTTATGTCAAAATGCCGGATTTAATTTCAGTTACCTTTGCTGGAAAGCTGAATTCCAGGAAATGTGAGTGCCACTCTCTCTTTGTGAAAATGTGCCTACCTAACATCCAACTGTTGTTCTGCTAAACTTACCCTTCATTCAAGTATTTACTTCTCAAAAAACTATACTGTTTACCATTGTTTTACAGGTGTTAGCTCATTTCACTACCAGAATAAGCCTATGAAATAGGTACTGTTATTCTGACCATTTTACAGATGAGGAAGCTGAGGCATAAAGATAGTAACTAATTTGTGCAAGTTCATACATGTAGTAAGCGAAAGAACAAAGATGTGAATCCAGACACAGGCTACAGAGTACATCTTTTTTTTTTTTTAACTATTATTTAATGTCATGTTTGTTTAGCAGACTTTTTTGGAGGGTATATAGTTATACAAATAAATGAGCAAAAAATGAGAAAAATTATATAAACGTATCAGTCACTAAAATTCACTGAGGTATAGGACACGAATCATAATAAATACGACACAAGTAACTGGAGAAATGTAGAGTTGGAAGGGAATGAAAGGATTGGGGAAAGTTTTGGAGTCTGTGAGGGCCATTGGCGTTGCACGGGATTTGACGTCTTATGCAAGGGTGATGATAAAGCTAAGAGCCACTGTTAGGACATATATTGGACGATCTTATTTCCTCTGTTTTTTCATTAACAAAATAATGACCTGCTTAGAGGCTGTCAGCCAACACACACACACAACAGTTTCTAAATGAACAAGTGGGAAATCTGTTCTTAGCTGATAATGTGTCCCTGCTACCTGCTACTGCTGCATTTGAGCTGTCAAACATCACAACTCCATCTTGGGATCCACAGCAGCACAATAAATGCCTTTACCCCCAATAATTGAGACAGCTTGTAATAATAAAAAGCCTCATTTTCTAAAAATGTTTAAAAATTCAACTTCAGAATTGTTAAATTGACAATATTTCTCTTTTGATAAGAATCCTTTATTTAAATATATGTTTGTATGTGTGTATGTGTGCCTATTAATTGCAGAAGGACTCTGACAGAAACTGTTAGGAACCAATGCAACCTATTACAGAAAACAGTTTTGACTATAATAAAATCCTGTTAATTGAAACCCCAAAAGATAACTTTTATTTTACCAGCTTGATTTTTTTGTATGAAAACCAAATAAAGAGATCAATTTCATTTAGAATCATTTAGAATTTCATTTAGAATCACAATTTTATTTAGAATCAAAATAATTCTATAAAATGATTGTGAGTAGATATGTCCAGTGTGTCATTGGCTGCATGAGCTAGAAATTCAGAGAAGTCTGGGCTAGAAATATGAAGTGAGTGGCCCCTGGTATGTAAATGGTATTTTGAGCCATGTGAATGGATTAGATAACTCAGAAGGAATGCTGCCAGGTGACCCCACTTCATAAGTCAGATTGAACCAATCCTCCAATGTTAAGTGGACTGGCTCAAAACAGGTCTACCTTTAAGGAAATATCATTGTCATTGACTTCAAAATCTGTAATTTTCATCCCAACTAAATAAGGATCATAGAATATTTAAAAGTTTGCCAAGTGCTTAGCATTCTGATAATGGCTGATATTTCCAGTGACTCGAGAGCTGGTATTGTTCACAATGAGGGGCAGATGATAAAAAAAACTCGCTCATTTTCATTTTTAAAACCACATTGCCAATAAAATGTGAAATCTAAGTGGTGTTTAAATTTTCAGGTCAGTTCAATAACTAAATTATACACTTCTAAATGTGTTTACATATTACCTAACACTTGTGATATTTACACCTGTGGAGAGAATGAAGCTCAGAATTTACCTACAAATGCAATAATAGATGTGAATGTGCTTCCAATATGACAAAGTGCTGTGCAAAGGTATTCTTATTAGCACTTTACTCATAGTTTAGAGCATCTCCCTAAAGCCCATTGGGAAAAGTCATTCTGATTATTCATATTAAAATGTCCTTTTGTGGTAGGCAACATGTCATCTGTTGACTGTACAAGATCAACAGTGTATTTATATAGAGTTCTTTGTAGTCAGTGAAAAAAAAGGATAGCTTGTCTAAAGAGCACTTGAACCCTGCTGAGCAATAAATGAAAACCAAGGTGAGACCTTGCTGTTCTGAAAACAGCGTGAGGGAGAAGAAAGCACAGGCGTGCGTTAGAAGCAAGGTGCATGGAGATTCTGCAGTGGGATGCAGTGTGGCCCAGTGGGATCTGTACCTTTTCCTGCCTCCACGCTGTTCACCTGTGAGACACTCCCAGTGGCAGCAGCATCTCTCATTATGAACCTTGGCACTCAATGCTGTGATTGTGCAGCGTGGCAGAGGTGCTGGGGGAATCACTGATGTGAGAACACTGCCTTGCTCTGGGTGCCAGCCTATATTTTAAGGTGTGAATGCAAACTCGTCTCCCTGTTTTTTTGTTTTGTTTTGTTTTTGTCTCTGCTGCATTGCTGTTCAAATTTGAAATGCCTTTAGCTTGGAATTCAAGTTAGCCACATGGCCCCAAAGGTTGGAAAGATAAGCCTGCCTTCTTCCGGAACTAGGGAAAAATAGTGTGAGCTTTGTATGAATGTGGGCTATGGCCCAAAGGGAGGTCAGCTTAGACTGAGGGCAGAAATAAAAATTAAAATAGATATTTTTTAAGGAGCAAGGCCAAGAAGAGGCTAGGTTCTAATGACTGGGTGGATATGTCTAGTGCTGAGGAAACAGAGAATGATGTGTACCCTGAAAAGCCCATAACCCATGGCATACTTGGTTTTGTGCATTCTGTGTGTGGCAAAGCCTTAGAACTAAGAAAGCGTTTGAGGGAGATTCAGATGTTATTTCTGTAGGTCCCAGGAAGCCATCTTAGGATATCTGCCAGGTGGTGGCAGGAAGTGGAGAAAGCCTGAGATTTGTTCAAACCTCTGAGAAATTCTCACGTCTATCAGGGGATGCTGAAAAGAATGCGCAGGAGACCAACTCACTCCACCAGCTAAATCGGTTTGGAGGCACTAAAATCTAATAAAAAACACATCTGAGTATCCAATCCTGGACCCACTGCCAGGAAGAGAAGAGACCTTGGTAAGCCGTCATGTATTACCCTTCAATTTTCTAATCTAAAATGGGAGTAATACCCATTCCTTCTTACTTTGTGAACACGTTGTGTAGATTAGCATGATGGCGTTTGAAAGGTGTTATTTAAATATAATATGTCATTAAAGTATTATCATCCTAGTTGCTAGTGATTATCTAGAAAGCTTTAAATCACCTGGCTATTTCCGGGATTCAATTTTCATTGTCGGATGCTATTTCTCCTTTCAAAGACATAATATTTCTTTGTCAGATAGCAGAGACTTTACAGTTTTGAGTTTTGGACTTGTGATTACAATTCTATGTTTCACTTGAATGCATTCAGAATTGGGGTGGCAGGGTTTTTAGATACAGGTTGTGTCATAATTTGAAACAGAGAATATAGGGCATCTTAAAATGAGTTTTCACCTTGTCTGCAAATTTTTATTTTGGGAGGACAAGGTAAAAAATTTGGTCAAGGCCAATTTAAAGTATCACATCATCATTTAGCCAGGGGTACAGTGAAATATGAAAATCCAGAGATTTGCAACATAGCAATTCCATATGCCTGGCACATGTCTGCCTACATTTTCCCCATTGGTCTATTTATTTCCCAACTTTTTATATTACATGCCATTTCCCAGAAGTTCTCTTTTCTTTACTGTTTTCTTTACAAATATTTCTCATTCAGTAACTCTGACCCAGATCCACTTTTTTTTTTTTTTTTTTTTTTTTTTTGGTCACAAAACTGTATCTACAGTCAGTAGAAACCCCCATAGTCAAGGCCGTATAGAAATCTTTGTAGTCCATGTGACACAAATGTTGCTTTTTCTGAACTTCTGTTGCCTTTTGACCCCTGTATAATCAATACTGAATTGTTTTCACTTTAACTTATTTGGTTGTTGAAAGAAATGTGATTGAATGTCTGTTTACTTCCTGAGCCGAGATATTTCTAGTTTGTTATACAAGTCAGTGGTTAATGGAACATGAGGTAGGAGATGAAGTTGGGATGGAAAATGATAGCACAGTTTTTACTGGGAGTTTTAGAAAGTGTTTTTAATAGTAAAAGTTTAGAATAGTCTGAAAATTTTTTCCTTAATTTTACTATTACATTCTTGACAAAGAATCAAAAGAACATTCCCACTTTTTGACTTTAATATCCACAGCTGCTATTCCTAAAAGTATCACTGCATAGCCTTCAAAAATGCCAGCTACTTTTCTCCCTCCTGGAATCTTTAATACATCTTGAAACTCTAGTCACTTTCTTATCATTTGTGATGACTTAATGACTTGCTCAGCAGATGTATAATTTATTAACTTTGAGAGAGCTCTGTCTTAAAAGCGCTACTTTTGTGATTCTGCTGCTTGGTCCATGTACTCGTTGACAATTTACAACTAATGAATTTATTTCGGAAGCTATAAATCTAAAAAGTGATTACTTTTCATTATTATGTACTTTTGCCTTTTCATTTTAAACATACTTATGCATCCTTTCTTTAAGCAGAGCTCTCACTCTATTAATAACTTTACATATAAATCACTTTAAAGAAGGTTTTCCACTGTAAGTTTTCCATTAAAAATTATTCTGGCTTTCTGTGCTAATTAGGGTAAAAGAAAAAGAGAATCAGATTTTAGTAGATATCTAGAGTGCTGTTGCTTATACAGTGCTTGAGACAGACAATGTTGTGGACAAACAAAGCAAATGGTGAAGGATTATGCCGAGCACTGTACAATTGCACCCTCTTCTTACCTGTTGGGTAGGGCCTTCCTATCGGGTGGAATTGTGGGCCTGGGCATTAGGTAGCATTCTCACGCTGCTTCTCACATGAACAGGGGAACTATGATACATTCTCTCTCCTTCTGTAGCTCACTTTTGTTTTCTACCCTGGTATTCAAGTTCCTACCATGCCAAAGTTTTCAGTTTCTACTGTGAGTAGGAAAGAAGAACGCTGAGTATTACAGCTATTGTTGAAAGGTTTAAAATGGCTTATGGAGATTAATTTGAAATGACACTGTGGAGCGCAACAATTCATGATGGCTATTTTCATTTATTTGACAATTTTGCATGCTTCTTGCATGAAAAGTCTTCCTTGGGGAATGACCCTGTTTTATTGATTGTTATTCTAAATGAAATAAATGTCAAAGCACATGATGAGTGGACTCTAACTGAAGTGTAAATTACTATGCCAGGAACGTTTTCAGTAAACAATTACTGGTGAATAATCAAGAAATGCAAACTTATAAATGATGCAATATTCAATCAGTAAATACTTTCCCATTATTCCTTTGCAAACTATTTTTCCTTTCCATGTGGAAATACCATGTCAATGAATTAACACTCACTATTTGATTTAATTGGCATGCCCACTTACCAACTGTTGCTCATAAATTAGGATTCATGGAATGTTTCTAAAAACCTGTCAAACTCTCCATTTTTAGCAGGCAAGAGTTTTTTGAGGCAAACTTGAATGCTCAGTTTACTATGTGAGTTGAGACACAGAAAAGCTGGTGTAGTGTCATGCCAGCTGCTGTGGGCTGCTATTTATTAGAAAATTGTGAGGATATGTGTGCTTCTAAAACTGTCTTTTCTCTTTTTAAAATATACTGTTGTTTAAAAAAGAAGTACTTTATACCCTCAGTGTGAAAGCTTTGTCATCTGAATATGTGACAACCTATAAAATAACTAAACCTACACCATTTCTCTTGCACGTCCTTGAATCTCACCTCACTTCTTTCTCTTCCACATTCTCTATTCAAAATATGGATCTTAAAATGTGGATTCCAAAATAACAGTTACCCACTATTTTATCACAATAGCCCACCAATAAGTTATGTTTTGTTCCTTCTAGCTGAAATGGTAAGACCTAAATAAAAGATTTTTTTTTAAGTGTCACTCAGTTGTTTTTTTTTTATTTCCACTTGATGCCAAATATCTAGATACCTGCTATTACATATACAGTCTGAATGAGTGACACAATTTTTCATTTCATCTGGACATCAAGGTTGGAGGGAGGGAGAGCAAGAGCGCATTTGTGTATGGGGATGCCGGCCCCTCTGTGTGTTATTCTTAGAGGCCTCATCTTGTTCAAGCAAATTACCTCATCCCTTCCTTGGCTTCCTGTCTGTTCTTTTCCATCTCTTTGATGTATTTTATTATTTTTTCTGGAAAATCACTGAATGATCAATCAATTAACAAATTCCAATTGCTTATTCAACCTCTACAAAATGCATAACACCGTAGAAATCTGTAAAATGAGGGAATCCTGACCTGGTGAAGTTTATATTTTTAGAATACAATTATTGAAACATCAAATAACTCAATAACTTGAAAATATTGCATATTTATGAATGCAAAAGAGTGTAACTTAAGCCGAATACATAAACACAAATATGGAAGAAGTTTGGTTTAAAACAATTTTTTTAACTTGCAAATTACAGTAATCGTTGGTTAAAGGCAGCTGAACAGTCACTTAGGGTGAAATTGAATTTTCAGTCCCTAGAAGTTGGATTGAATTATTGTTATTCAGAGAGAAAAAAAGACAAAGGGACTGAAGTAGTTTTAATTATTTTCTTTGCTAGAGTGTGCAAGTAAAGTCTATAAAAGTATTGATCATGTTAATTATCTGATCCAATAATATAAGAGTCGTTTACCAGTTTGCTTAATGTCTCTAGTCATGGAATTGGGTAGAACTATCAGTACTTTTCTCTTGTTACTGTTAGGAGTCCAGAAAGAAGTATGATTTGTTGTTATTGTTGACTATCTGCTCTGAGAATCTTAACACAGCAATATGGAGTGAAACGTATACAGTGCCAGTGAACCAATCCTTTGGGCACCAGGTTTCAGGATTTTGTTTTTAATATTAGTTTGATGCAAAAGTAATTGCAGTTTTTGCTATTAAACTTTTCAAAGCCCCTCCCTCTTTCCTTCCCTCCCATCCTCTTTCCGTTTCTCTCTCCTTCCCATTCACCCTCCCTTTTTCTCTCTCTCCCTCCCTCCCCACTTCTTTCCTTCCTCCCTTCTTCCTTCCTTCCTTCTCTTCCTTCTTCCCTTTCTTTTCCCTCCCTTCTTCCCTCTTTCTCTTTCCTTCTGTTCCGTTCATTTATTCTCAAATGAGCTGGAGCAGAACTCATCACTGAATACCACCTCCAGCCCTTTCTTCCACATCCCTCAGCCTATTTTCACAATCAGTTTCAGTAGGAACAAAAGCGATGACAAGTTGCCAATTGGGTGCTTATTTTCAACAAGGGAAATTTTGTGATAGTTTTATTCTCTAAGTTAAATAGAGAATGCTCATTTTATCTTGCCTAATGTGTATGACGTATTAAGTCTAAGAAATGTATCTCATATGTCTGTGGTACTTGTCTTGCAATTTGAAAACATTTTATGGCTCAGGCTTTCCTTAAAGGACAGAGCAAGTTATTTTTAGCTGTCAGCAGCAATCTATATTGTAATACTTTAGATACAATAGTCTCAACTCTTTCCTAACATCTCTCATCATAGCAGTAGGAGTTGTTAGACACTCAACCTATTGCTGGGCAGAGGAGTGGAATTTCCTTGCCTGATGACCTCAACAGTCAGCAGGGTTGTCACCTCACTGACTTCCCTGAAAGTAGGAAAATGTCCTGGATGAAATCTAAGGGGCCCCTTTCCTTTGACGTTCTTTACATCTACTTAAGAAAGTGAAATCCAGTCAGAACTTATGATCAGTCTGTCTTCTTCATTTGGGACCATTCGAAGACTTATCTCTTGGGTAAATTATAATGAAAAGGATAAAGGTGGCTATTCTCTCTCTCTCTCTCTCTGTGTGTGTGTGTGTATATATATATATATATCCAATTATGTTTCTGTAAGCCCAGTCCTGTAATCCTAAACACCTTTGTTGAGACACTATAAACAAGATTATAACTTCTGACAGATCAAAGTCTATTAAAGAGTGGTTCAGGTTAAAGACTGTAAAACATGCTTATGACTCTGTTTCCTTTCCAGTGATCTCTTGTCCAGAAAGTAATGTCAACACCTTGAAGATCTACCAAAACTGGTGGTTTTGTCAGTACTGAGAAAACAGAATCTATCATCTATCCGTCTGTCTGTCTCTCCTCCTCTCTCTCTCTCTCATCTCATACATTTGTAAAGGATGAATCCGCCTAACCATTCTTATTTAACCAAATGAACAGTAAAAAACACATTACAAAATAAGTGGATGCATGTTTTTATTTTCCAAGAATTAATGTATAAATTTCTTCCTATAGAGTGGGAGAAATAAATTTCTTAAATTAAATATATATTATCTCTAACACTGTGAAATAGAGGTTGGCTCATTCCTCGAAGAAAATGATGTGTTGTGTTAGGACAACAATCTGGATAGCTTAGATTTGATCATATGTGACCATAGGACAACTGTATAGTTTTGTGACATCCTTGTTAACTTTTTCATTCAAAGGGACAGAGTTGCTGGCTGGTGGATTATGGTACAAATAGAAGCATACAGAGAAATGAAGTGAAAAAAACAAAATGAAACACCTGAGGATTAATATATCTCAGAGACAACAGACAATTGACTTTGCAGTTTACTTTCTTTTGCGTTTCTTCTGACCTTTTTTCTAACCACATTGTGCAAAACAGTGAAGAATCATTGATAGGACAAAAATGAAAAACTTCATAAAATAAATAAGTTTGAAGGAGGATTTACAGGAGTTTTTCAATAGCAGGGGGTGACTGTTCTAACAGCAGAACATTTTTGGTCTTCTTTGAGTTACAAGACTATAGAGACGTACAGATAATTTTTGTTTTAAAAAGCTGTGGGATATCCCTTTTAGTTAAAGAAAATCATGCATACAATTATTGACAATTCCAACCCTTACATTTTATAGCAGAGTAAATATATTTATAATTTGAGGAATATTATCTTTTTCCATTTGGGGGGTGAGTTATGAGACCTTAAAGTTTGAATTATGTGAAAATGAAAAATTGATTTCTTCATTATTTCTTTCTTCTTAGTTTCTCCTAAAATGCAAGTGGATTACAGAGTAGGGAGTTATTGGTAAAAGAAGGCATAAATAAATTCTTTGAAAGCAATCTCCTCACAGTTTGATGTCAGAGAGCAGCACGTGGACTTCAAGGACGTTGTGCTGGTTCATACCACAAGGAATTGTCCCTGGGGTTCATAAATTCTTTATTATTGTGGTACTGACTGCCCCTATTCAATTTTTACTTAATTTTCTATGGAGACATGTATTTTGACCTTCATTATCATTCTTCATTGAATTTTACCAGTACTTGATAGCACAACCGATTGGTATTTCATTTTACAGCTGGAGAAAATCCAAACAACTTTCAGACTCACCAGGAAAGCCCCAGTTTAATGCTTATTGTTAATGAACACTCCTGTGCACCTGGTTTTATGGTTGGTAAGAAATCATTTCTCTCAAGGGTCCAATTTCTGTAAACCTCCTTTAAACTAGTAAGAAGATAGTATATCGACAAAACTCAAGTTACTCCAAATATTTGGTCTAGAATTTGCTTTTGAAATCCAGAGGATATTAGAAGTAAGAATTTGAAATCCCCTGGGTACAATTGGTTACTATTAAATCTGTGAATGTTTGAAAAGGGTTTAATTCAGATAAAAATGCTTAATTTTAAATTCATATCATAGACTTAACCTTAAAAGGTTAACCGAATTACACCATGTCCTTGACCATTTGAAAAACAAAATGCATTCTTAAACAGTTTTTTTAAAAACAAAGTTTAATAATGATAGCATCTGCTATTTGGAGTGGGGATTCCAAAAAGCAATAGGTTGAATTTACTGTCGAGCTTTATTCTCTCCAGTTGATTAAAAAGTGCTTCTTTCAGTGGCAGATGAAGCTCAGCTAGAGAAGTACAGAAGAGAAAATAGCTCTTGGCCCAGCATGTCCCAGAAACCAACTGTTCTCATTTTAAAAGAAACTTTTGTGGTCTTTGGTTCAAATTAATGCCCCATAGGTAGGGGCTTACATTTGCTTTATTTTTGGTTAAATACAGCTATCAAGTTTGAAATACAAAAAAATTCCTGAGAAAAACTTGTAAAATCCTTTGGGCAGTGCTGCTGCAGTGAATCAGAAGCAGATGGGTTCAAATTTCTCTGAAAACACATGGCTGTATGTGTGTGAGAGGGTAATGTGGAGCTTTGCTGAACCCCAAACTAGAGCTGTGTGGCTTCAGGACAGAGCTTCAGATGTGTGAGAGGCTTCTCTGTGGAGTTTTGTTTCCTCATCCGTTATACCCTCATTAGGAAGATCTGGTTAATATTTCTCTGTTTGAGGGAAAAAGTATGGTGTGAATTTATTTTTCATGCCACAAGTGGTCTTGGTGACTGCCACAAAAATTTTGGATTAACCAATGTTGTGCCCTATCTTTCCAGTGGTGAAATATTTCCTGCTACATTGAGCCATTTGGTTTTCCAGGGATTTTGCAGTTCACAAAATGAAAGATGCAATTTGTTCAATGGGCCTGTTTTCTATTCTGTCATGAAGTGAATGAGCTATGCTTGACTACAAAGGCTAGTTATGATTCAAAGATAGTGAGAATAATGTTTCAGATGTAAGACGGTTGTCTTCAACTTATTTTACTATTAAATCAGTAAACAAGCAGTGCAGAAACAATTAGGGGCATAGACAAAAGTGAGTGTATGCCGCTGTAAGATGTTCTTTTCCCTCGTCATTCTTAAAGAAAGTGGTCATGAAGTTTGTAGTTCTAGCTTTTGAAGAGGAAAAAGCTCCAGAGACGAAACAGAAACTTGCTGCTTTTCATAGTCACCTGATGGGGATGGAGGGGCACAGCCCACACCAGCCATCAGTGAGTGGTCTATCTTATTCCCACATATGAACATTCCTGCTGTGTCATAGTTACCTATTTCACATTTTATTTCTTCCTGTGTTAGGGAATCTACCCAAGGTCTCTGTGTAGCAGGTTCTTCCTTGGTCTACTAGGGTTTAGATTACGTTTTTAGAAAATAAAAGTAAGTTTCTTTCCAGATTTAAATCCCGAATATACCTGAAATTATGTCATACTATGCCGCCTGAAAGCCTCTTAGTCAAAAATCATGACATTCGCTCACAGCGAGGCAGAAAAACACGTTCCAGGAGCAAGCGATGTTTCGGTAAGGGGGGTGGTCCTTGCTCCCAGAGCTCCCAAGATGGTGGTGGGTTACTTCCAAGATAGTGGTGGGTCACTTCCAAAATGGCGGCAGGCCACTTCCAAGATGGTGGCAAACCTCGTGTTTTCTGACTTGGGGTTCTTGGCCTCACAGATGCCAAGGAATGGAATCTTGGCCCATGTGGTGAGTGTTATAGCTCTATTAGATGCCAGTGGGTCATGGAAGAGAACCATGGAACCCAGTGACTAATGTTCAGCTCTATTAGGACGAACCCAGGCACCTAGCCCTGCAGGAACAATGGCAAGCCTTTAGCCCGATCGGGAGTGGCAATGGGCGCCTCACTGGATCAGGAGCACAGCGGACACCCTGCCAGATCTGGAGGGATAGAAGTCAGCAGCAGGTCTGCGATGGCAACAAATAGCAGTGGTGGACGGTGAGTGAAAGCTCAGCTCCAGCTGTAACAAAACACAGACCAGAAGAGTGTACTTGCAAGATTTAATAGAGTGAAATAGAGTGAAAACAGAGCTCCCATATAAGGGGAGGGGACCCAAAGGGGGTTGCCATTGCAGGCTGGAATGCCTGGGTTTGTATCCTGATCATTGTCCCTCCCACTGTGTTCTCAGGCAAGAGATGATTGGCTATTTCTTTACCTCCTGCTGTTGCCTAATTAGCATTTCAGTGAGCTCTCCTTACTACCTGGTTGGTCCTGTGTGAGCTAAGTTGCAAGCCCCGTGTTTAAAGGTGGAAGCGGTCACCTTCCCAGCTGGGCTTAGGGATTCTTCGTCGGCCTAGCAAATCCAGCTAGTCCTGTCTCTCAGCGACATTTGCGTTTCTCAACAAGCTGGCAAAATGTGATTCACTGAATTCTGAGTATGTTTTCAACTGGAATGTCTCACCGGAAGGATAATGACACTTGGTAAATTTGCCACAGAAGAGGAATTGAGGTGCTCCACAGAAGAAATTTTTCAGATACTGAAAGTATCATCACTTTTCCTTTTAATTATCTTTAGGAAAGGTTTTATGAATGGATTTAGTGCTTCTATAGCATCTTTAGTAGATGGAGCACAGCTTGGATTTCAACTTGCCAGGGTCACGGTTACAAATACATTGAAAATCTGAACATCTATGGAAATTATTCAGTTATCTCAGTTCGGTGAAACAGAATACAGAAACTCAAGCTGGACATGGCGGCATGTGCCTGTGCCTGTGATTCCAGCTACTTTGGAGGTGAGGGTGGGTAGATCGCTTGAGTCCAGGAGTTGAAGGTTACAGTGAGCTACGATCATGCCATTGCATTCCAGTCTGAGCAACAGAGCTAGACCCTGTCTCAAAGAAGAAAGAAAGAGACTCAGAAACTCATTCTAAGTTTTTCTTTGTGGTTTCAGCAAAAGTTCTTCTGCCCATCTTGAGGAAGAATGAAAATGTTTATTAGGAAGAATGAAAATGTTTATTTTCTTCTCTGAGGAGGAGAAACTGGTATTTGTGTTTGCTATGGCTTGGGTGTTTGCTGTGGTTTGGGTGTTTGTCCTCAAAACCTCCTGTTGAAATGTGATCCCCATGTTGGAGGTGGGGCCTAATGGAAGGCATTTGGGTTGTGGGGGCAGATCCTTCATGAATAGATTAGTGCCCTCCTGGGGAAGGCGTACTTAGTGAGTTCTAGCTCTATTAGTTCTTGGGAAAGTTTCCCTGAGACCTGGGAACAAGAACCTGGTCCTTTCCTTCTGTCTGCAGCTTCCTCTCTCACCCTGTGATCTCCGCACATGCCAGCTCCCTACCACCTTCCTCCATGAGTGGAGGCAGCCTGAGGCTTTTACCAGTCGCCCAGTCTTCCAGCCAGCAGAATATTGAGTCAAATAAGCCTCTTTTTCTTTATACATTACTCACTCTCAGATGTTCCTCTGTAGCAACACAAGAAGACTAAGACAGTGTTTCTAAGGTTATATATTAGAAATATAACATCATTCAACTAGATTAGCTCCTAAGATGCTCTATTTCCAAATACAGTCATATTAGCGATTAGAGCTTGCACATATGGACCTGGGGAGGCAGGTACAATTCATCCCAGAGAAGGAATGCTCCAGCACAGGAAGTGCTGAGTCAATAGGAACCCTGTGCAAGGCACAGTGCAAATGTCCAGCGGTTATGGTGGGTAGAAGAATGATTCACGTTAGAGTGCAGGCATTACTTGTGATGGCCAGCTGTCGGGCAAGTGAATAGGTGTAACCCTGATGGCCTCCAATAGCCAAGGCATTGTGCGGGTGGGATCAGAATTCTGATTACCCTTTGAGTTCTTGAAAGACTCAATATTGTGAAAATGAACATACTGCCCAAGGCAATCTACAGACTCAATGCAGTTTCTAACTAAACACCTATGTCATCTTTCACAGACTTAGGAAAAAAAAAAAAACACCTAAAATTCATATGGAACCAAATGAGTTCAAATAGCCAAAGCAATTTTAAGCAAAAAGAACAAGTCAGCAGGTATCACATTACCTGACTTCAAATGATACTACAAGGCTATAGTAACCAAAACAGCATGATACTAGCATAAAAGTAGATAGGTAGACCAATGAAACAGAATAGAGAACCCAGAAATAAAGCCAAATACTTACAACCAATTGGTCTTCAACAAATGATACAAAAACATAAACTGGGGAAAGGACACCCTATTCAATAAATGGTGCTGGGAAAACTGGCTAGCCCTGTGTAGAAGAATGAAACTAGATCCCCATCTCTCACCATATACATAAAGCAATTCAAGATGGATTAAATGCTTAAATATAAGAGCTGAAACCATAAAAATCCTAGAAGAAAACCTAAGAAAAACTCTTCTGGATATTGCCCTAGGCAAAAAGTTAATGATTAAGACCCCAAAGCAAATGTGACAAAAATAAAAATAATTAAATGGGACCATATTAAACTAAAAAGCTTCTGCACAGCAAAAGAAATAATAATCAGAGTAAACAAACAACCCACAGAATGGGGAAAAAAATTCACAAACTGTGCATCTGACAAAGGACTAATATCCAGAAAGTACAAGAAACTCATATCAGCAAGAAAAGAACAAATAATCCCATCAAAAAGTGGGCAAATACCATGAATAGACACTCCTTAAAAGAAGATTATCAAATGGCCAAAAAATATGAAAAAATGCTCAACGTTACTAATTCTCAGGGAAATGCAAATTAAAACCACAGTGAGATACCACCTTACCCCAGTCAGAATAACCATTATTAAAAAGTCAAAAAAACACTAGATGTCAGCAGTGGCTGTGGTGACAGGGAACACTTAGATATTGCTGGTGGGAATGTGTATTAGTACAACTTCTATGGAAAACAGAATGGAGAGTTCTCAAAGAACTAAAAGTAGATCTACCATTCGATCCAACAATCACACTACTAGCTATCTACCCAAAGGAAAGTCTTTCTATCAAAAAGACACTTGCATGCAAATGTTTATCACAATACAATTCACAATTGAAAAAATGTGGAACCAACATAAGTGCCCATCGACCAATGAGTCGATAAAGAAAATGTAGTCTATATGTATACACCATGGAATACTACTCAACTATTGAAAAGAATGGAATAATAATAGTTTGCAGCAATTTGGAAGGAGCTGGAGGCCATTAATATAAGTGAGGTAACTCAGGAATGGAAAACCAAATACCATATGTTCTCAGTTATAAATGAAAAGCACTAAGCTATGGATAAAATGGACATTGCAGACTCAGAGGGGGAAGGGAGGGAAGGCATTGAAATATAAATACTATATGTTGGGTACAATGTACACTACTCAGGCAATGGGTGCATTAAAATCTCAAACTTCACCAGTATACAATTCATAACCAGCTTGTACCTCCAATTAAAATTAAATTTAAATTAAAAAAATAAAGTTTTGTAAAAAACCTTAGAAGCTTTAGAAACTCCAATTTTGCATTTGAATGTGGTTGTGCTTTTGGGGGCTACTGAGGTATGTAGAACTGTTTACTTGGAAAATACATGTCCACAAGACAGTGTCATTGTAAAGATCTACTAGAAACTCCTACTGCATTCTCCTATTTCTGTTATGCTGCCTTGTTTTACACAAAATTTTCTCTCATTAAGGGAAAAGAGAGTTTAGTGTTTTTTTTTTGTGGAGTGAATCAGGTGGATTTAAGCACTGAACATTTTTTTTTTTCATTTAGGTTTTTAAAAATGTAACATTTGGTACAAAATTGAAAAAAATTTTGCTAGAAAGTTAATCTAGGTATTCTCTAATAAATTAGAATTTGGAAAAATTTTTCTCATTTATAATCAGTCTTAGAGCATACATGTTTATTTATTTATTTATTTATTTAATTTTATTTTCAGACAAAGTCTCACTCTGTCACCCAGGCTGGAGTGCAATGGCGCGATCTTGGTTCACTGCAACCTCCGCCTCCCAGGTTCAAGCGATTCTCGTGCCTAGCCTCCCAAGTAGCTGGGACTACAGGAACCTGCCACCACACCCAGCTAATTTTTTTGTATTTTTAGTAGAGACAGGGTTTCACTATGTTGGTCAGGCTGGTCTCAAACTCCTCACCTCAGGTGATCCACCCGCCTTGGCCTCCCAAAGTGCTGGGACTACAGGCGTGAGTCAGCGTGCCCAGCAGGAGCATATATGTTTTAAATACTTTTCACAATAGTTGTTTGGGTTGAGCATGCAGGACATTTCCATGTATACTTCTCTACGTGTCAGCTCATTTCATGTGCTGGCCAGTTATATGTAAATTTGTCTGCCCAACTGGAGCAGTGGAGAGTAGGAGATGCCAATTAAGTCCAAACTCTATCTTGATATTCCTCACCACCTCCTCTATTGAAATGAAATGGCTTCAGACTTCAGTGTCTAACATTGAGTCATTGATTCCACTGTCTGTTTTTTCTTTTAAATTTTTAATACCTCTGAAGCCTTTGAATAATAAACCACTGATTTTCCCAAGAATGTTTCCATAGAAATTATACGGAGGACTGGATTGGAGGCAATCTAGGAATGTAAAAGTGAATAAAAGCGACATTAACTAGATACATACTATTTTTGTGGTGGTGGCTCTCCTAACAGAACACCACACGATTTTCTTGCCAGATTCATTTTTTTTTTTTTTTGTAAAACCCACTGACGGATATTTCTGGTGTACCAATTTTTACTTAACAATACTGAGTCTCCCCCTAGTTGGTCCTTGTACATTTCAGTCTTACCAGTTCAGCGAGTACCTCCTTACCAAGAATCCATTGTTGTTTGGTATCCTCCACATTTGGTAAAGCTAGTTGTACTTGATTTGTAATTAAACAATACAATTAAGTAGTACATACAATGATGAAAAACAAGTGCAGAAAGAAAGCATTGTTGTTATGCAAATCAAGTTGAATGCTTTACAACAATTCAGTAAAAACTTGTTACTAAAAATAATTCTTGCTAATTAATTGTAGACAAGTTAAATGAAAAAGGAAAGTCATAAAAGTCTAGAATGATTCTGCATTTAGATGTCTTCACAACTATCTTTGCAATCTCACTTAACTTGAAGAAATAGAAACCTAAATCACAGGTGGTGTGTTAAAGGGAGTTCTGAGTGAGAAAGGTAATGCTGGATTTCACCCAGAGGATTCATATTCAGAGAATGAATCTTGGCCCTACATTCATTGACTGGCAAATGAATATGCATTTGTATATTTTTAGTTACAATGGTTAGAATGTGTCGTTTTCTTTTCTTTTTTCTTTTTCTTTTTTTTTTTTTGAGCCAGAGTTTCGCTCTTGTTGCCCAGGCTGGAGTGCAAGGGCATGATCTCGGCTCACACAACCTCCACCTCCTGGGTTCAAGCCATTCTCCTGCCTCAGCCTCCCTAGTAGCTGGAATTACAGGCATGCGCCACCACGCCCAGCTAATTTTGTATTTTTAGTAGAGATGGGGTTTCTCCATGTTGGTCAGTCTGGTCTTGAACCCCCGGACCTCAGGTGATCCGCCCACCTCGGCCTCCCAAAGTGCTGGGATTACAGGCATTAGCCACCACGCCCATTCTGAAAGTGTCGTTTTCATCCTACTCTTTTTAAATCAACTTTTTCAATTAACTCACCAAGTGCAGGTACCAATCATATTAAGTAGGAGTGCTGCTGCTGTATAAAAGATACCTATATTGTTTAAGCAGGAGGGACAGTTTTGTGTAAGAGGACATTAGGAAAATTCAAAACTATATTGTTAGTCTGGAATTACTGGCTACAATTTAATAAAGTTACAAAAACAACGGCATAATTATAGGATAACAAAAACTAGCTTCCTATCTCTGCAGCTGAATATTTGCCAAAAAGATGGGATCTTGGGTAAAATACGTTATGAACAAAGAGGCACAAAGGTGCATGGCAGTTTGGGGACGCAAGGAGATTTGATCAAGGGGGTAGCTCATATTGGCTGTAAGTGAGATAATGTATAAATAATTCTGCAGGAATAGGAGATGATTCTGTAGGAAATAGGAAGTAATTGAAAACATCCCTAATAAACTTACAAAAAGGCTGATTTCAGTTCAATTTAAGGACATATGTATGAAAGCTGTTGGGGAATGTACAGACTTACGAGATATTAAGTCACTAAAGAGAGTCTGCATCAGGAGTTTTTGGCAGATTTTTCTTCCCTGCATCTCTTTTGGCATACTCTTTTCAAAATCATATTATTAAATGCATAAAATAAAATACTTAGCATTTCAAAGAAAACAAATCCTCTTTTATAATAATTATAAAAATAATTTACAAGGCACATTTTGACATAGCATATATGCTTCGTTGTACATCCACTAAATAGCAACATCTGATACTGGGTCTATTTGATGAGCACGATGAGTATTTAGAGATGTCTGATATGAAAATACAGGTAATTTCAATTGATGACAAGTATCAGGTAGTGCTAGTACAACTTTGGCTCGTTTAGATTCATCATTGAAGGAAGCGAAAAGAAAGGCATAATTTTATATTTTCCCATAAAATTTCAAGGATTTCCTGAATTCCATCCATTGTATAGGTTACATTAGGGCTTATGTGATTCTATAAATTACCGTGAAATGTTTTGATTGACAATAACTAATTAGAGGCATTCAGAAGATTCATTAATATATATAGAGATAATAATATATACTTTTTTTCCCCCAAAGTTTTTAGATAATCTCAGGAGAGAGTGCTTATGAGACACTTTCTCTTTCTGAACATACATTTGTAAAATGTTGAAATGTTTACAATGAGCATGTATTATTATTAGAAGAAAATGCATTTTAAAAATACTGGTTTCTAATATAAATAAAAGGAAGGAAGGAGGGAGGGAGGGAGGGAGGGAAGGAGAGAGGAAGGAAAGAAGGAAGGAAGGAAGGGAAGGAAGGAAGGAAAGGAAGGAAGGAAAGAAGGACAGAAGGAAGGAAGGAAGGAAAGAAGGAAGGAAGGAAGAAAGAAAGGAAGGAAGGAAGGGAGGAAGGAAGGAAGACAGGGAGGGAGGAAGGAAGGAAGAAAGGGAGGGAGGAAGGAAGGAAGAAAGGGAGGGAGGGAGGAAGGAAGGAAGGAGAGGAAGGAAGGAAGGGAGGAAGGACAGAAGGAAGGAAGGAAGGAAAGAAGGAAGGAAGGAAGGAAGGAAGAAAGGAAGGAAAGAAGGAAGGAAGGAAGAAAGGAAGGGAAAAGGCAAAACAGAAGACACAACCTGCCTTTCCATCAATAGAGAAACGGTTAACTCAAGTTACAATCATTTCTACCTATAGAATACTGAATGTGTTTGATAAGATTTAAAAAAAATCAATGATATATACATATTCACTGAGTACTACACTTGAGGTTTTTTGTGCTTTATTGTATGTACATTATACATCAATAAAAAAGTTAAGAACAATCAAACTTTGATGAAAAAAACTTTAGAGGAGAGCAACAAGGATGGCAGGAGATCTCGGAATTGAAACCAGATGTAAAAAGACAGGAAGAACTAGAGAAATGTTATTAGAAAGGGAGAAGAACTAAGGTTTACAGGATGGTTTACAAAAATAATTGAAAGGCTATCTTGCAGAACAGGTGGAAAAAATTAATGTTGAAGACCCGGGCAAACATATTCCAATGTAAAGATGACAATTTATGCTAAGTCAGTTTTCTATCAAAGTAATGATGATATAATGAAATAACAAGAAGTATGTATTTGGTCCTGGCATAGAGCCCCGAGAGTCCTTGTAATTTCTTCATGATGGGGGTGAGAGGAGCATCTTTTGCTGTAATATTTGATCTTAATCTCCAGTTAATGACACAAGAGCTTCTAACACCTTTGGAATCTCCAGAGTGATAAGTGTCTTTTTGTGTGCTGAGATGACTGGTGGCTGGGGGACCCTAGATAGATGTGAGATGGGAACTGGCTGTTAAAAGAACCAGCCCTGTGAGTAGAGAGTTAAACCTCTCAGCCCCATCCCTGGACCTCTGGAGAGGGCAGAGGGGCTGGGGATTGAGTCCAATCACCAATGGCCAATTACTTAAACAATGTTTTCTACTTCATGGAACCTCTATACAACTCCCAAAATGACAGGGTTTGGAGAGCTTCCAGTTTGGTGAATACACTGAGGTGCTGGGAGGGAGTGGCCCAAAGAGGACGGAAGCTCTGCAGCACTTACCCACATGCTTTTTCGGTGCATCTCTTTTTTTTTGGCTGATCTTTGAGTTGGGTCCAGATAAAAGTGATTTCCTGTGTTCTTTGAGCTGTTAATGGCAAATTACTGAACCTGAGGAGGGAGTTGTGGGAAGCCCCTGGCATCACCACCTGTACGTCAGAAGTACAGATAGCCCAGACTTCCACTTGGCATCTGAAATTGGGGAAAATGGGTGGGACTGGCCCTTTCACTTGTGGGATCTGTGCTAATTCCAGGTAGTTTGTGTTGGAACTGAATTAAATTCTTGAATACCCAGATGGTGTCCAGAGAGTTAGAGAATTGGTTATTTGAGTGGAAGAACCTCACACACTGGATATCAGAAGTGTTGGGACTATAAACATATCATGGTAATAATCAAGTATTCAGGGAGAGGCCAGAAACTAAGAGTAACAAGTTTCCAATGATCCTTTTAGATGGAGAGAATCACTAAGATTCTTTCCACTTCTAGCAATCTCTGGTTCTTTGGTGATTGGTGTGAACGGTAAGAAATGTTATTGGGGGCTTTGTTTTCTTAAAAAACCTCATGGTACTCTTGGTATTTGAATTACAGCTTGATGTGTGAAAGAGCATTATAGTAACACACCTCTGACTCCCAGGCTTGTGAAGAAAGTCAGCAATAGCTGTCTTGAAGTCTTGCAGATAGTAATCTTTAAGCAAATATGTATTAAAATGTGAATATAAAATAAATCTCTAAAATTCGGGGAAATTCAGTAAAGCTTGATAGTCAACATTAAGCATTTAGGAATTACCAAGTATTTGAACATATAATTCTAATAATTGATAAAATCCAGTGGTATAATCATTGTATCATAATCGTAATTAAAGGCTGAAAATGTTTCCTGAATGTTCATACCAGCAATGAGTTTCCAAAATTTTAGGCTAGAGATTTATAAAGTGGATATCCAATTGTTTGATGCCGTATTTAAATTGGTTTGACTAATTTGAACTATCTGGTGTCAGTTACATTGTATGAGACTCAGAACAGGTTATATAGTCAAATACGCATGTCAAACATTGAATTAGTTACCTCCTAGATTTGAACTCAAGTTTTTGATGATTTGATTATAGGTCTAGGCATAATAGTGACTTATTTGGGTTAGACACTGATAGATAATAATATAAAATTTTGAAATTCTACTAATGACTGTTTTATTTGCTTATTCATTTAGCTTCTTCAGTAATAACTTAGTATTAGTTCAATAGTATTCAGACTATATTAAATGCAGGCTGAAGAGTAAGGTCACAAGGCTGAGATTCAACATGTGTCAGATGTAAAACCATCAGGAATTTGGGGAAGATGAAAAACCAGGCTTTTGATGTGACCTGATGTAACTGAGTAACTCACAAAGTCACAAGTCAGCTTTTGACTATAAAAGAGACATCTGATCAGATTGTCATGCACTATGGTTAATGGAGTGTTGCAAGGACTTTGACACAAACCATTACCCACTATTTACTTATTCAAAGCAGAAACTTACTGGAAAATTGAGTGAAATTATCCATACTTTAACAGTTTTGAGCAGATTGCATTATTATCAACATTTCTAAAACACACCCTTCTGAACATATAGGTATTAAGTATTACTGCATTCTGTTACAGTACTTTAATTGTCATGTTTCACAAGACTGTTTCTATCCTCAGAATATGAAGTAACATTGCATAAGTGTGGGAGAATTTAATACCTACAGTTAGATCTGGGATTCATCAGTAGCTGTGCTATTTGAAGGATGTGATAGCCCAGAAAGTAGTTTAACTTTCACACTCTTCTTTTCTCGGCAGTCCTGTTTTATTTCCAGATTTCTTTCTCTGCTTTTTTTTTTCTTTTTTTTTTTTTTGAGACAGAGTCTGGCTCTGTTGCCCAGGCTGTAGTGCAGTGGTGCGATCTCGGCTCACTGCAAGCTCCGCCTCAGGTTCACGCCATTCTCCTGCCTCAGCCTCCCGAGTAGCTGGGACTACAGGCACCCGCCACCATGCCTGGCTAATTTTTTGTATTTTTAGTAGAGGCAGGATTTCACCATGTTAGCCAGGATGGTCTCGATCTCCTGACCTCGTGATCTGCCCGCCTCGGCCTCCCAAAGTGCTGGGATTACAGGTGTGAGCCACCGTGCCCAGCCTATTTCCAGATTTCTAACACTAGTTCTTAATTTGGGTTCTTTGGACAAAATTATATAGTAAACCAAACATAAACTTTCTTGTGCTTTAGGCTAATTGAAAGAAACCTTTTCTAATAAGAGATAACTCTGAAACTCAGTGAATAGTTTGGATATTATTATATTTTAAATCGATTGTTAACATTATATGGGACTGGGTGCAATGACTCACACATGTAATCCCACCACTTTGGGAGGCTGAAGCGGGTGGACCACTTGAGGTCAGGAGTTTGAGAACAGCCTGGCCAATATAGTGAAATCTGTTGCTACTAAAAATACAAAAATTATCCAGACATAGTGGCACACTGGCTGTAATCTCAGCTACCCGGAAGGCTGAGGTGGGAGTATCACTTGAGCCCAGGAGGTAGAGTTTGCAATGAGCCAAGATTGCACCATTGCACTCCAGCCTGGGTGACAGAGCAAGACTCCATCTCAGAAAAACAAAAAACAAAAAACAAAAAAACACATTATATGGAATGTGTTTTTCCAATTTCTATTGTGGCCATTAAAGGTAAATTAGAGCTGAGTTAAAAATTGTCTTTTCAAGTCCTGCAAAGTTATAATGCACAAGTAAAATGGGAGAAACTGCCAACAAATATTAATGTTAAAATGTAAGAGTACTTAAACATATTAAGTAAATGTATTCCAAAGCCTCTTTATTCTTAATTAGTTTGTATCTTTTTCTTTTTAACTGACATGTAATAATTGTACATGTTTACGGGATACAGAGTGATATTTTGATGTATGTGATAATTGTATACATGTATACAAATGCAATGATTAAATTAGGGTAATTGTGATATCCATCACCTCAAACATTTCTATTTCTTTGTGTTGGGAACATTCAAAATCCTCTCTTCTAGGTTTTGAACATATATAATAAATTATCATTAACTGTATTCATCTTACAGTGCTATAGCACACCATAACTTATTCCTCTTATCCAGCTATAACTTCGCATCCATTATCCTCTCCCTCTCCTTCCCTTCTTCCCATCCTTCCCAGTCACTAATAACCATAATTCTCTCTCGACTTCTATGAGCTCTTCTTCCTTAACTCCCACACAAAGTGACAACATGTAATATTTATGTTTCTGTGCCTGACTTATTTAACTGAACATAATGTCCTCTAGTTTCATCCATGAATGACAAGATTTCATTATTTTTTATGGCTGGATAGTATTTGATTGTGTATATATACCACATTTTTAAATTCATTCATCCATATTTGGAATACTTGTATTGATTCCATATCTTGGCTATTATAAATAGTGCTGCAATAAACATGGGAGTGCAGATATGTCTTCGACATACTGATTTCATTCTTTTGGACATCTACCCAGTGGTGTGATTACAGAATCATTTGGTAGTTGTAGTTTTGATTTTATGAGGAAACTGCATACTGTTTTCCATAGTGGCTGTACTAATTTACCTTCCTACCAATAGTGTATAAGTGTTCCCCATTCTTCACATCCTCATCAGCACTTGTTTTATCTTTTTGGTAACAGCCATGTAACAGGAACGAAGTGGTATTTCATTGCAATTGCAATTTGCATTTCCCTTGTGATTAGCACTCTTGAGCATTTTTCCTATACCTGTTAATTATTTGCATGTCTTTCTGAGAAATGTCTACTAAGGAGTTTTGCCACTTGTTATTCTAGTTATTACTTTTTCTATTAAGAGTCTAATATATTCTTGATATTACCCCTTGTCAGGTGCATTGTTTGCAAATATTTTCTCCCATTTTTTCAGGTTGCCTTTTCACTCTTTGTTTTCTTTGCTGAGCAAAAGCTTTCTGTTTGGTGTAATCCCATGTGTCTATTTTTGCTTTTGCTGTCTGTAAGTCTTATTTAAAAAATTCTTGCCTACCCCACTATTGTCATTTCCCCTATATTTTCTTCTAGTAGTTTTATAGTTTCATGTTTTATATTTAAGCCTTCAATCCATTTTGAGTTAATTGTAATATACGGTGTGAGGTAGGGGTCTAGTTTTATTCTTCTGCATGTGTATATCCAATTTTCTCAGCACCGTATATTAAAGAGACTGCCTTTTCCCCAATGTGTGTTATTGGCATCTTTGTTGAAAATCAGCTGTAGGAGCATGAGTTTACTTTTGGGTTCTCTATTCTGTCTTACTGTTCTATGTGTATGTTTTTATGTGTATGTTTTTATGTGTTATGTTCATGTGTATGTTTTTATGCCAGTATCATGCTGTTTTGGTTACTGTAGCTTGTAGCATATAGTGTGATTCCTCTAGCTTCATTTTTTGTACAGGATTCCTTTGGTTACTTGGGGTCTTTTCTGGTTCTATATGAATTTTAGGATTTTATTTCTCTGAATTTTGGTAGAATTACATTGAATCTGTAGATTGCCTTGGGTAGTATGGCCTTTTTATCAATATTAATTCCTCTAATCTATGAATATGGGATATCTTTTCATTTACTTGTGTCTTCAATTTCTTTCATTAATGTTTTATAGTTTTCAGTGTGCAAATCTTTTATGCCTTGCTTAAGGTTATTCCTACATATTTAATTTTTTGTAGTTATTATAAATAGAATTATTTTCTTCTGTTACCATATAGAAATGCTACTGATTTTTGTAGCTTGATGTTGTATCCTGAATTTTTACTGAATTTATTAGTTCTACCAGTTTTTTGGTAGAATTTTTAGGGTTTTCTATCTATAAGATCACATCATCTACAAACAGGGACAATTTGACTCCCTCATTTCTAATTAATTTGCCTTTAATGTGTTTCTCTTGCCTAATTGCTCTGTCTAGAATTTCCAGTACTGTGTTGAATAGGAATGGTGAAAGTATGCATCCATATCTTGTTTCTGATTTTAGAGAAAAAGCTCTTAGCTTTTTTCTTGTTCAGCATAATGTTATTTGTGAATTTGTCATGTGTGTTTTTTATTGTGTTGAGGTACATACCTTCTATGCTAATTTGTTGAGAGTTTTATTACAAAAGAATGTTAAATTTTGTCAAATGCTTTTTCTGCATTTATTTAAGTGATCATATGGCTTTTGTCTTTTTGTTAATATGATGTATCACATGTATTAATTTGCATATGTTGTACTATCTTCTCATTCCTGGGATGAATCCCATTTGACCATAGTAAATGATGTTTCTAACATGCTGTTGAATTAGGTTTGTTAGCTTCTTGTTGAGAATTATTGCATCTATATTCATCAATTATATTCTTATTTTTCCCCTCTGTTTACTTGTCAGGTTTTGAAGTTACTGGCCTAGCGAATGCTGGCCTAGCAAAATGAATCTGGAAGTATTTCCTCCTCTTCCATAATTGTTTGAGAAGAATTGGTATTAGTTCTTTAAATGTTTGGTAGAATTCAGCAGTGAAGTTATGAGGTCCTTCACTTTTTTTTTTCTTTTTTTGATGGAAGATTTTTATTACTGATTAAATTTCTTTACTGCTACTGGTCTGTTCAGATGTTCTCTTTCTTCATAATTTAACCTTGGTTGGTTTGTATGTATCCAAAATTTATCCATTTCTTCTATGTTCTCAAAGTTGTTCATAGTAGTCTCTTATGATCCTCTGTATTATGTCTCCTGTTTCATCTCTGTTTTTATTAGTTTGGATTTGTTTTTCTTTTTTCTTATTTAGTCTAGCTAAAGATTTATTGATTTTGTTTACTACTTCAAAAACTATATCTTCATTTTATTGATTTTTTTAGTCACTATTTTATTTTTTTCTCTGAACTTTGTTCTTTCCTTCCTTTTAGCAATTTTGCATTCAGTTTATTCTTGTTTTTCTAGTTCCTTTAGGTGCATGGTTAGTTTATTATTATTATTATTATTATACTTTAAGCTCTGGGATACATGTGCAGAACGTGCAGGTTTGTTATATAAGTATACACGTGTTATGGTGGTTTGCGGCACCCATCAACCCATCATCTACATTAGGTATTTCTCCTAATGTTATCCTTCCCCTAGCCCCCCACACCCTGACAGACCCTGGTGTGTGATGTTCCCCTCCCTGTGTTCATAGGTTCTTATTGTTTAACTCCCATTTATGAGTGAAGTCATAGTCTTTGGAAATAATCTTCTGAGATATATGCTAATCATCTAATGGTGATTCTCTTACGTGTGACTTGATGGTTTTCTATTGCAGCTTTTAGAATTCTTTGTCTTTGACTTTTGACAGTTTGATTATGATGTGCCTTGGAGAGGATTTACTTGAGTTGAATCTTATTGGGAACTTTTAAGCTTCTTGAATCGGGATGTTCATGTCTCTCCCAAGACTTAGGAATTTTTCAGCTATTATTTTGTTAAATAAGTTTTTTGAGCCTTTCTCCATTTCTAACTCCTGTAACACAAATATTTGTTTGCTTAATGGTATTTCATAAATCCTAGTATCTTCATTCTTATTCTTCTTTCTTTTTTTTGTTTTTCTCTGGCTGGATTATTTCCAAAGACCCATCTTCAAGTTCAGAAATTCTTTCTTCTGCTTTATCTAGTCTGTTGTTGAAGATCTCAATTATTATTTTTTATTTTATTCATTGAATTCCTCAGCTCTAATATTTGTTTGACTTTTCTTTATGATATCTACCTCTTTGTTAAATTTCTCATTCAGATCATTAATTGTTTTTCTGATTTTATTGTCTTGTTTGTCTGTATTCTCCTGTGCCTCACTCAGTTATCTTAAGATCATTATTTTGAATTACTTTTCAGGAATTTCATAAATATTATTTCCTTTGATGTCTGTCACTGGAGACTTATTGTATTTCTTTGCAAATTTCATGTTTCCTTGTTTTTTCATGTTTCTTGTGTCCCGACACTGATATATGTGCATCTAGTGGAACAGTCATTTTTTTCTCATTTTATGGAGTAGCTTTTGTAGGAAGAGACTTTTTTTCTTTAGATGGGAATTGGTGGGAATGGTGTATTGGTTGGGTGTTGATTGGGAGTAGGGTGTTGACTGGAAATGGTATGTTGGCTTTTGTTTTGGGTGGACTTAGTAGCATGGTCTCCATGCAGATTGTTCAGTTGTAATCTTTGTCTGCAATGTCTGTGATTGTCTCAGTGGCCTGGGCTGCTGTAGTTTGTAACAGTAGTGGCATGATCCAAAACCTCTTTTAACCAAGAGAATTAAATGTATTTACCGATGAATGTTTTATGTATATTATTGTTATCCATTAATCAATGAATATAACAACAGACTTTGATTACGTTTTTCTGTTTTTTTTTTTTAAGTATTTCAAACAGGATAGATGTTTTCCTTTGCCTTAAAATATTTCCAAAGAAGAGTTTTGCAAAAAAATGAACCAATTTAATAATAAATAACTCCCATAATCTAAAATTTAATCCTGGATATCTTGATCTTTGTCCTAGAACAATCTTTTAATTCTAGTTTTCGTATTAGTTGAAAGTCTGGTACATATTGTAAGATGAAATTAATTCTTTCATCTTACAGCCTAGTGGCATTAAGATGAGGCCTAACGTTAAGCATATCAGTCACATACCTAACTTGAGAAAAATTCCACTGGAAAGCTTTTTAAACATCAGCAATAACATCTGAAGTAATTACAAAGTTCAAGCACCAACTTAAATGAAAGGCTACCTCCTTTATTCACTAGTTGAATATTATAATGTTAAAAATCATTAAAGTACCTGTAAGGTGAATTAATAATGTAGCATTTTATTACCTATATATTCATTGAAGAATTATATTTTCAGCCCAGAGATTTTTACGGAAAGATCATTTCTAAAAACATTGTATGCAAAATTCTGAAAGCTACTGCTTCAAAAAAATTCGCTACTGAAAGGGCAATGAATTCTGAAGGGCCTATAAGTCTTGTTTGAAGCATATATTCTGCTTCTAAAATTACAGTCATAACAAATTCCTCAGACAATGCCACCTAACGAGCCTTCAAATGGTCACTAAAGTCATATTGTGATTTCATCATCAATCTAGTAGATTAAAAATAGACTATCTCTTATTTTAGAAGACTGAACATGAATAAATGAAATAAGTTGAAATATGACTTATATTGGCAGCAAGGTAAGATTTTCACATGAAACAACTTGATAGGTGTTTAAGGGATATGCAATTTTATAATACCATGACAAAACAAACTTCTTTTATCCTTTTAATATAATAGACTCTAGCCAATGGTGGTGTTGCATTTTGTGCCTTGACTAGTGAGAATAAGACAGATGTAAAAAGGAAGACAACTGCAGGCAGAAATTAAACTATAAAACAGGGAAGAAGAAGAGTGAGAGGTATTGCTTTAAAGCTATGCTTGTTGTTGGAACTGTGCTATATAAATATATACCTGTCACCTTTACTGTGTCTTGCATTCCTATCTTAACCAGAAGCTGGGAAAACACCCTTTTATTTACGGCTTGCTGACTGGTGCCACCTTGCTTTTGGTTCTTGACTGGTGTTGAAATTATAATTCAGAAGCTATACTTTTATATTATAAATAATATTTGTCATTTTCTGATTGTGAAAGTAGCATATGCTGAAAATTCAATAAATTAAAAATGGACAATGGCAAAAGAAAATTAAATGCCACCACTAACCCACCACCAAGGGTTTCATCTTGTTGTAATTCATCTACATATAAATTTACATGAAATAGTACTTTTAAGAATGTGTTGTTTTGAGTTTACTAAAAATATGTTGTCTCTTTAGAACAGTGACGGAGGCAGTGAAGGAACTTCAGTATAGGAGATGGCATCTCATTTCTTCACTGTTCTCACAAAGGTGACCAGCTGTGTGACAAATCCTTGGAATCTGGAGCTGACCCCTGAGGGGTGAGTTTTGTTTTTATATCGGGAAGGTTTGTGCATTTGTTAAAATGCTTTTAATTATAAGTAATAATACTTGATTAACTGAAATGTAGACAAAGGCAGCTTACTTTTCTTCACATAAAGAGAAGGCCAGCTATTCACCAGCTATTCATCTTCAGTTGGATGGCTCAGGTTTCTGACTCCTCTTTCAGTCTTCTCCTGATGGTCTTAAAATGCCAGTTGCTGCAAACATCATAAACTTTGATAATCATATCTGAAGGCTGAAAATCATTGGGATGTACAGGAAGGGATGTTTCTGGGATGGGATGGCAAGTTCCTCACCCTGTGGGTCTCTTTTTATTAGAAAATAATATTTTTCTTTTTAGTATTTTTGTTTAATTTCAATAGGTTTTTGGGAAACGGGTCGTGTTTGGTTACGTGCATAAGTTCTTTAGTGGTGATTTCTGAGATTTTGGTGGACCCATCAGCTGAGCAGTGTACACTATACCCAAAGTGTAGTCTTTTATCCCTCACCCCGCTTTCACCCTTTCACCTTAGTCCCCAAAGTCCATTGTATCATTCTTGTCTTTGCATCCTCGTATCTTAGTTCCCACTTATGAGTGAGAACATACAATGTTTGGTGTTCCATTCCTGAATTACTTCACATGGAGTAATGGTCTCCACTTCCAGGCTGCTGTGAATGCCATTATTTAATTCCTTTTTATGGCTGAATAGTATTCCATAATACATATTTACCACAATTTCTTTATCCACTTGTTGACTGATTGATGGGCATTTGTGCTGGTTCGATATCTTTGGACTTGTGAATTGTGTTGTTATAAACTTGCATGTGCAAGTATCTTTTTCATAGAATGACCTCTTTTCCTCTGGGTAGATACCAAGTGGTGGGATTGCTGGATCAATTGGTAGGTCTACTTTTGGTTCTTTAAGGAATCTTCACACTGTTTTCCATAGAGGTTGTACTACTTTACATTCCTACTGGCAGTATAGAAGTTTTCTCTGTTCACCACATCCACTCCAACATCTATTATTTTTTGATTTTTTGATTATAGCCATTCTTGCAGTAGTAAGGTGGATCATGTGGTTTTGATTAGCATTTCCCTGATTACTAGTGACATTGAGCATTTTTTAGGAAATAATATTTTTCTTGGAAGATGCTCAAATGATACCCGCTTAAATTGATCAAAATGGGATCACATGCCTGATCCTAAACCAATAACCGGTTAGGTAAAAAAGAATTACCATAATTGGCTTATCTTACTTTTCTTCCATGCTTTGAGGGTATGAGAGGAGCACACATCCCACCCCGCAATTGGATTTCATTAAACTAAAGAAAAAAGAGCAAAAGTGAGCCTTATAGAAAACTGATAGTACCTACCACATCTTACCATTTCAGCTTAGCAACTGGGCATCACAATCATGTCAGGATTTCTGTCCCTATCATGTTACCTAATCATAAAGCTCATATTTCAGTTTCCTGGTTGATTTTTCTTGACAAATTAGAAAGATCTTCTGGAACTTATATAAAACAATTATCTGTTTCTTATAAAATAATTATCTGTTTCTTTATGGCTTTACATTTTATAACTGTTCTACTTATTACTTAAAAAAAATAAGAATGAATGATTGAAAGACTGAAAGGAACCTCTTATTTCAGAAAAGATTTAAGGTATTTAAAAAAATCTATGTGCATTTGTATTAAGTCAGTCATTCTTGCATTGGTATAAAGAAATGCCTGAGACTGTATAATTCATCAAGAAAAGAGGTTTAATTGGCCACGATGCTGCAGCCTTTACCAGGAGCATGGCGTTGGCATATGCTCAGCTTCCAGGGAGGCCTCAGATGGCTTACAATCATCGTGGAAGGCAAAGGGGGAGCAGGCACATCATATGACAAAAGCAAGAGCAGGTGAGAGACACAGCCAGGAAGGAGGGGAGGAGATGCCACTCACTTTTAAATGACCAAATCTTGTGAGAACTCAGAGTGAGAGCTCACTTATCACCAAGGAGATGACCCAAGCTATTCAAGAGGGATTCGCCCCCATGATCCAGATACCTCCCGTGAGGCCCCCACTTTCAACACTGGGGATTACATGAGATTTGGATGGAGACAAATATCCAAACGATATCAATATTTTATACAATAAAGTTAAAAATTAAAGTGACACGCAAAGAAATGTAATAGTTTAAAAGTAAAATACTACTAGATGCAAAAATAATGTCAGAACACAAAATGTGTGTTATAGACTCCTATATTATTTGCTTGGAATGTGCCGTAAATTTTGCTCTAAATTTATTAGAAATGGATGCCTAGAGGGTTGTCCTATTAGTTACAAGATACACAGTACACATGTTTAAATAATTAATAGTTTGATACTGAGATTGGTATGTTATCTCCCATGGGTTCTCACCGAGCCCACACTGTAGACAATGAACTTCATTCTTGAAAACCTGTGTAGAATGATCCTTACTATAAGTCCCTTTCTTAAGACATCTCCTAAAACGGGGGTTACCATATCCTCCAAATAGGAACCCTTTTGAAAGAGAAACAGTGACACCAACACAACCATAAATTGGGACTGCTGTCAGCACATTGTGACCTACAGCTGCCCTTCTAGGACCAGTGGTGACATCACTTAAAAAAAAAATTTCCAGTCAGTTTTTCTCTCTTACACCCCACAGTAGCTATTTCAATCCTTTCGTATGCTCTTTTAACTCCCAGGTCTTCATCCACCTTGTCATTTTTGGCAAATAGCCTCATCTCTAACTTCAAGTGTGAAACTAAATTTACTTGGCTGAAGCTCCTTTCGCCTGCTTCCCCATCCTCTGAGGTGTCCTATTTAAGTTTCCTTGTATCCCTCTCTCCCATCACATGTGAATGAGCCTTCAACTACTGCCATCTTGTTAAAGAAACTTGGCTGTGAAGGGAAGAACAGAGTTTTCTCTGTTTGTCATCTTCATTTCTTCACTTCCGTTTCTCCACTCTGTCTACTTTCTTGTGGCTTTTGCCTCCAACCTTGCACAGAAAAGACAGGCAGAACCCACCTATCTCTGCTCAGGGGCCACTTTTCAGCCCTTGATACTCATGGCCCCTCTCTGTCTTGTTGCATTCTTGGCCACATGCTCCTTAAAATCCATCCTTTCTCTTCTTTTGCGATACCACACCCTCTGCCTTCCCTCTCTCATCTCTGATGTTTTCTTTCGATTTTCTCCCTTGGATTCTCTTCTGCCCCTCACTTACTTATGTGTGGTGTTCAGCACACATAAGGGATAGTATAGCCTGTGGTTAAAGCTCAGCCTCTGAGTCTAGATCACATGAGTTTGATTGCTGACCATGCCACTTACTATATCTGCACCTTGGACAGACTACTTCACTTATTTGGCCCTCAGTTCCTTCAACTATATATTTAAAAAGGTAATAAAGATGTATTTATCTCATATGCTTGTTATGAAGGTTAAGCAAATTAATATACAGAAAGCATACAGAGCTCTATATGGCCATTAACCTAAGAACAAAACAAACAAAACTCAGGTTTCCCCACTTAATTAGGTTTCCTTCATTGCTAGTCTTTCTAGGTGAACTAATTTACTCTAATGGTTTTTTCTATCAACCGCACACTGATGCACAAGGCCACCTCTCTCCAGCTGCATCCCTCTCCTGAACAATAGATTCAAGCTGATTAATGGACATCTTCATTCACTTCAGATTCAGTCATCCAAAGTGAACTCATCACCTTCCTCACCAGAGCCCATACTCTTCTATTTTCTTTCTTGCCAAAAGGTGTCCAAATGTACAAACTGGGATCCTGGGAGTGAGTTTTCATTCTCCTCTCTCCCAATATCCAGTTAATCATGAAGTCCTATCAGTTACTGACATAGTATCTCTAGTACCTCTTGCCTTCCCTTCATTCCCTGGACCTCTCTTAAATTGGGACACTTATCATGCCACTCCTGGAGTACCGAATCAGATTCTCATTAATCTGGCCTCTGATCTCATTCCTTCACAGAGCTAGGAAGGGATTTGACTTGATTGGGTTCCTCCCATTCTTAAAGTGATTCGTAGATTCCCATTACTCCTCAGGATAAAGTCCAAAGCCTTTAGCATAGCATGCTTCATCCTTCATAATCTATACCCTCCTAGGCCTTCATTTTTTGAAACTTCTTCCCTTGAAATATGCACTTCAACCAAATTGATGTACATGTGGAATCAATATATTCTAATCCTACTGAGTTAACCTCAAGATGATTTTTATTGAATGTTTTCTCTATCCAACATGGTAAACCAAATTATTGCTTGTCTAAATGTTTATGTAGCACAATTGCATTACATACAATTTAGCATTTTGAAATTTTATTGAAATAATATTAGAAAAATGTTTGTGTTAATTTTATACTTTAATTTTATTAAGCATCTTTCTATCATAATACTTTTATTAGTCCATGTTCACACTGCTGATAAAGACACACCCCAGACTGGGTAATTTATAAAGAAAAAGAGGTTTAATGAACTCATAGTTCCACGTGGCTGCAGAGGCCTCACAATCATGGTGGAAGGCAAAAGGCATGTCTTACATGGGGGCAGACAAGAGAGAAAATGCGAACCAAGTGAAAGGGCTTTCCCCTTATCAAACCATCAGAACTCGTGTGACTTATTCATTATCAAGAGAAGAGTATAGGGGGAACCGCCACCATGATTCAATTATCTCCCGCTGGGTCCCTCCCAGAGCACATGGGAATTATGTGCTCATGGGAACAATTCAAGATGAGATTTAGGTGGGGACACAGTCAAACCATATCAATACTGAATGCACTATTTCACAGTATTAACATTCTTAATTCATTTTTATTCCATTTTAAGATTTATATTGTACCTGTCACTTCTATCAAGCCTATTTCATTGTGGGTGAAATTTTGGAGATTAAAATTTTACCATGTCTAGTTTTAGCCCTTATTAAGGTTTTTATTTTGTTCACTATATTTTTTAATACAGTATTACTTCTTATGAATTGGAAGAAAAACTGATCACAGGCATCTTTATTTATTTCAGAAGATGATAAAAAGCAATTCTGTCTGGTATTCCAGGATTGTCCAGAATGGTTAGAATAATCTATTGCATTGACAACTTATTTATTTTGTTTATGTCTTACCATTTTGGCTACCACATACTCGCAGTCTGCGCTCAGTACAGAGTACAGAGCAAGTGACAGGGTTAAAACGGCAGCCTGGGGCGGCAAGGTGGCTTGACTGGTGGGACCCTGATGGCTCTTGCTCATAACTGCTGTGTCCTCACTGTGTTACATTCTTGCCATCAGTGTTGCTCCCTTTTTAGAATGCCTTCTCTGCTAGTCAAGAGTCATTCAGTTGTGAGTGAGCAAAATCTGGTTCAAATAAACTTAAGCAAAGTCTACATTTATTTGTCAACACAGGCCCTTTTCTCTCTCAGCATCTGTGGAAAAAACTCTGAAGGAATATTTATTGACCAGCTTGGATCATGTGCTTATTCTGGACCAATCATAGTGGCCAGGACAGTGAGGCCTTGTGATTGGCTTACCTCAGGTCATGTGCTCATTCTGGACCAATAACAGTGGCCAGGAAGATGGGGCCTTGTAATTGGCCCACCTTAGGTCATGTGCTTATGCTGGACCAATCACTGCAGCCAGGAGGATAGGGCCTTGTGATTGACCTTTCTTGAGTCACATGCTCACCTCTTTAGGCAGGAAAACAAGAGGTGGAAGTGAATCTCCCAGGGATGAGTAACTCTGCAAGCAGAGAGGGATGCACTCTCCAGGAAGAGAGAAGGGAGACTGGAGGCACAGTAACAATTTGCTGCACATTCTGCTGTCTCGCCCATTTGCTCTCAAAACACTTTACGCATTTTTCTCATTGCTATTATAGAAACATAGTGTAATTCTTTTAAAACTTGGTTCTCTCTTCCGTGAGATTGGGCCATCTTTAATGATGGAGAAAGTGCTTTGCTCACTTTTATGCACCACTGTTTACCTGATGCTCAACAAAGAGTAAGCATAAATAAGGCATGTGGAGAACAGGAATGAAGTTGGGATAGGTCTAGAACTCATTATTTAATATTAATTTGTATCTGACTGCAAAACTTATACAAATTAACGAGCTGTACTTTGGAAATCTTTTTCTTCACCTCAAACTCATTTGGTGCACTTGCATTTAATTTAAAGGTGGGGAGTAAAGATGATGATAAAATGACTTAAGATAATAGGAAGAAAAATTAATAAGTAAAGAAAAGCCCTAACTTTGGTAATGTTTGAGCATCAGCGGGAAAGTAACAAAAAAAGATGCTGCAATGAAGAGAACAGAAGTTATTTTTCTTTTCAGTTGGTTGAAATATTATGTACCATGATGATACAATCTTTTTGAAAGATAATCTAGTAAAATATTAAATTTGTGAAATAAATAGGGATAAATTATCACCAGGGTTGATAGAATGCAATGATTATCAGCCATTTTAGACAGAGATAGCATTTTTGCAACAATTTTAAGTCTGTGCCACACATAAGGCGAAGCCTCCTATGGAAATCACAGAGAAAGGAATAAACCTGCCACACTGCAAGATTTACAACACTGCCAAGCAAGGAACTCAAAGGTCACTCCTGAATTAAGTTACCTTTGTATGACTTTCTGTTCTGAGTGTGAAAATACACAGAATGGTGAAATCCATTAAACTACAGTTGACAGCAAGAGGGGTTCATTAATTCTGGAGTGGGAGTAAGTTTGCCTTTCTACAAAAACGTTGTGGGATTTCTATGGATGGTTTGGTTCTTAGAGCCAAATGGAGCATTAAAATAGAAGACGGCTCTGGGAATAAAACTAGGGACCTCTGCCTAAAACCTCTGCCTAAAAATAGTCATTGCCTGAACAGGCCATGTGGTAGCCAGGGAGAAATCCCATTTGTCACAAGGCATGAGAGCTTCGTGGTAATTACATGATGAGAGGAACTGGCAAGCCACTCCCAGAAGACATTGGAGACAGACCCAGGCTAAATACAACGTAATGGAAGTTGGTGCCATCGCCCCAGGTAGTAAACCAGCAACCAGTTGAAGCTGGTGTGGCTTTGTTGTGAGGCTGCAGGCTGCACAGGGCAGAGGACAGAGTTGCCCACACCGAGAAGCAGTTCATTTACTCCTTGAGGCCAGAGATTTGATAATAGCATAAATATGTCACTTTCTCCCCAAAGTGGGATTAGATTGTGCTGCCTCCATGGTTTTAATGTTTTAAGAAATAGGTTACCAATATCAAGAAATCAAGAGGCTTCCAGCTGTCACTGGTGACAAAACTGATCCAGAAGGAGAGGACGCAGCCTGCCTTTGCTCACAAACCAGATCCCGTTTCCCATGGGATGTTCTGGGCGAAGGCGGATAGCAGTGTTCCAACCTGAAAGTGGGAGAACTGGAGTGGGAGTGAGGGCTCACCTTCTGGGGACACCTTCTTGTGAAGATACAACTTTCTTTTTTTTTTTCTTTTTGAGACGGAGTCTCTCTCTGTTACCCAGGCTGGAGTGCGGGGCCGCCATCTCCGCTCACTGCAAGCTCCGCCTCCCGGGTTCACGCCATTCTCCTGCCTCAGCCTCCCGAGTAGCTGGGACTACAGGCACCGCCGCCACGCCCGGCTAATTTTTTGTATTTTTTAGTAGAGATGGGGTTTCACCGGGTTAGCCAGGATGGTCTTGATCTCCTGACCTCGTGATCCGCCCGTCTCGGCCTCCCAGAGTGCTGGGATTACAGGCGTGAGCCACTGTGCCCTGCCGAAGATATAACTTTCGATGTGCAGTTCCTTTGTGGAGTATTACAGTGGTCCTGACCTGCAAGAACTACTTCTTGAATGTGCATCATGGCTTAGCACATGGGCCTGTTGGAGGCAAGGAGTCTGGGGAAAGGGAAATCTCAGAGATCTACAATCTGGAGTATGACAAAGAGGACCTAGGGGAGGAAGTTATCAGGTATTTTGTAATTAGTTACGGCTATACCTGGGGTAAACTTTATCTGCAAATACAAGCTAGTATACTTGTTTTAGCCTGTTGTGCTTGGTTTTGTCCTGGAGAAGGTGGACAAGATGAACAGAATACAGCAGAGCCTCTGATTTATGAACAGAATAAAGCAGAGCCTCTGATTTCTGGACCTGCCGGGCCTCTGTTGGCTAGGCCACTCCATTGGAAAGATTTTTCCCACCTCTTTTTGAGGCCAGTCCCACAGTTATACTATGGCTAGCATCTCTCCGAGGACTCCAGATCTTGTTCCCTCCCAGTTTGAATCATCTCCAGCAACTTCACCACTTCCTGCCTCCTCCGAGTCCTGCTGCTCAACACTCAGACAAGTTTGTCTCTCACTTGCAAAATCCTCTCCTTGATTCTGTTGTCCTTTTCAACTACTGCCGGTCTGCTCAATACCATGAGGTTCGAATGCTGCTGACACTTGCCGCCCTGACAGTTATTGTGTGTGTGTGTGAGAGACAGAAAGTGGGCACATTTTGAAGTCTCAGATATAATCCATAACTATCTGCCATTGTAAAAGATGCTAAACATATGGAAATGCATGTATCCTTCATCTTTGAACATTACTCTGTACCCATTCCTGGCAATATTTCATGCAAATCACTCTGGACTTTTTCTTTCATAAAACATGCAAATGTACATAGATGTGTATCAATGCAAGCACACTTTAAAGACTCCATGGGCTTCCTTTATACATAGTGTTCTACAACTGTCTTTTTTACTTAAAAATGTATCATGGATATCTTTTAATGTCAATAATGTATATCCAGTTCATTCTCTACATCTTTATATACTATGGATATTTCATTATTACTTACTAAATTGGGGTTGTTTTCAATTTTAAGTATTACAAACAATGCTACAACGAACATCTTGGTTCCTCTGTGTGTATACATATATATGTGTATGTGCATATATGTGTACACAAACATTTCTTTTGGCTAAAGTATTAGAAGCATATTTGCTAGATGGAAGGATATAGGAATTAAAATTAAAAAATCACACAAATTGCTCTCTATGAAAGTAAATACAAATTATACTGCCACTATTAGTTGATAATGGAATTGATTTTTTTTTCAGGCATCCTCTGAAACTAGATTTATCAGTCATCTTAATTTGTGCCAATTAGATGGAAGAAAACAGTTTTCCTGTTTTAATTTGCACTTCTCTGTAGTGTGAGAGCTTCTTTTTATAGGTTTATTTTCATTTTTCCCTTGAATTGCCTCTTCATATTATTCCTTGTACACTTTTTTTTGTGTTGAGTTCTTTTTCCTTTTTTATTTTTTCTCTGTATGTATGTATGTATATATTTATTTATTTTTTGAGACAGAGTCTTGCTCTTTCACCCAGGCTGGAGTGCAGTGGCACAATCTTGGCTCACTGCAGCTTCTGCCTCCGGGGTTCAAGCGATTCTCCTGCCTCAGTTCCAGAGTAGCTGGGATTACAGGCATGAGCCACTCTACGTATTTTGTATTTTTAGTAGAGATGGGGTTTCACCATGTTGGCCAGGCTAATCTCGAACTCCTGACCTCAGGTGAGCTACCTAACTCAGCCTCCCAAAGTGCTGGGATTAGAGGCATGAGCCACCGCACCAGCCTGAGTTCTTTTGTTTTTTTTAATTGACTTGTAGCCATCATCTATGTAATATGAATATTAATTCTTTCTGTTTCATATTCAGATGTATACACACATACATACATATGTGAAAATAAACATTTGGAAACGTGTGTGTGTGTGTGTGTATTTATCAATAATCTATTGTAGGATAACAAACTACCCCCAAACTTAGGGGCTTAAGTCAACAAGGAATTGTCTTATACAGCCCTGAGGGTTGCTGGGCACAGGTGTAAGGTTCCAGCTCAGTGTCTTTCATGTGGCTACAGTCCATTGGTCACTGGTGTAGTCTTCTGAAGCCTTCACTGGGTTGAAAATCCAAGAGGGCTCCTGCGTGTGGTGGCTGTGGATGTTCTCTTTGCATGAGAGCTCAGCTGGGGCTCTGCTGGGGCTGTCAGCTGGAGTGTCTACATGTGGCCACTCTATGTGGTTTGGGTCTTACAGAATGGTGGTGGCAGGCTTTTTAGAGCAAGTTTTCCAAGGAACAGGTTGTAGAAGCTAGCAGGCTTCTAAATTCTGGGCATGGAAAATGGCACAGCATCTTCTGTTATAACGTGTTGTTCAAAGCAGTCAGAGAGTCCATCCAAAGTTAATGGAGGAAACAGGAAGAATGTTAAAAAAAAATTGAACCTCTTTAATTCACCACAATTCATTCTCTTACCACAAATTATTTATAATTTGCCCCATGCAAAATTTACCTTGCATATCCACCTCTCCTTACTTCCTAACACACCCTCCATCTGAAGTTCCATACCCTTATGGCTTTAAGATCAAGTTCTATGGTTCAGAGTTTTATTGTCTAAATCAGGTCCAGATGTAGATGAGCCTTCTCTGGGGTGGGTCTTCTCTGTTTGATGACCTGTGAACCAAAGAGACAAGTTATCTATATGCAGGCACTTGACATAGAGTGTTGGACAGCCATAGAAAAACCACAGATGACATTATCACTTGAAAACAAGGGAAATGGAAGACACATGGCAGTCGTTGGTCCATAGCAATTATGAAATCCAGCTGGGCACACATTGCCAACTCTTTGAGTTTCTCTGTTTCTGAGGAAGGGTTTTTCATGGTTCTGGGCTTGTGTCTTGGTTTCTCATTTCTTCCATCAAGTCATCTTTCTTTTTGTATAAGATATAAGCTGTTAGCATCTGAATGTTTCCTCTGCTTTCTTACTGCTCATTGTAGTTTAGGAGGGTGGGTGGGGATCCAAAACACTTTTTCTTTTGTACTATGACCTCTTCAGTCCAAGCTGATATAATCCTTTTAAAAACTTTATAGATTCCTTGTCTATCAGATTATAATATACTTCTTTACACAAAAGACATATTCACAGTTTACCTATGGAGGATCTTTGTTTAAGCCAAGAGTCAGGGCACTGTGGGACCACACCCTTAAGATCCTCAGAAGCTTTTTTTAGCTGGAAGAGTCTTGAGGCATGCACTTAAGATTCTTATAGTACCTGTTGGCTAAGAGAGAAGGTCTAAAGGTGATGACCTTGAGATTCTTTGAAGCCCTACTAGACACACACTTAAAACATTCTTAACATCATGTCCTCCAGTTAAAGTTCATATAGCCACACTCTTAAAATCATCACCCTGAAGCCATGCTCTACTGAGCATGCTCGGGGTTTGACATTTGCCCTGACATCATTTCTTACTTTGTGGGTCCTTTGCCCTCTGGAGCAATGGAAATGAGAAATAGTTTAATTTTTGATCCCAGTAAATATTGCCTTCAATTTACTTTCTTGAAAATTGTCTTGAAAACTGAACAGTAAAATAGCTCAGCTATCTATCCTTTTCATACATGACAGTTTTTTAAAAAAGCAGTTGGTACATTCCATGTTCTTACTAGAAATGCCCTTAGCCAAAACCATCAGTGTGTTAAATATATTTTCTATTTTTCACATTACCACTGGTGACAGTGTTATCAACCGTTCTGCTTCTTTGTAATAGGGGCTGCCCTTTCTCCAGCCTCCAATAAAATGTTTTCACTCTTATTGAAGCCCCTATGAACAGTCTTCTCAGGATCTTCCATCTTCTGTCCATTGGGCCCCAGGGCCAGTGCCACATGATGTAGAATTTGTTACCACAGGATCTCATACTTGGTACCATATTGTGTTCCATTTATCTTTTCTTTTTTTTTTTTTTTTTTTTAAAAAAAAAACTCTAACACTTAGTTGTTTCAAACCGCAAGTTATTATCTTTCACAATTCTCTGGATTGCCTGGATTCCCATGGGTAGTTCTCATTGGTGGTGTTGTAGTCAGCAGCAGGGATTGGAATTGTCTGAAGGCTTGCTGGGCTGGATGTTGGGATGGCATAATCCCATGGCTGGCATTGACGTTGTCTGTTGGTTGTGGGTTCTTTTATGGCTATTGGCCAAGGCATCTGCAAATGACTTTTTAATGTGGTTTAGGTTTCTTACACAATGTTAACTTATTTCCAATAGCAGTTATTCTAAGCTTAAGGAAGTGGAAGCTACCATTCTCTTAGGGCCTAGACACACAAACTGGTATAACATATTCTAAAGTGTCCTAGTTTTCAAAGTAATAACAGAGCCCTCCAGGATTTGGGGGATGAGAAAAGGGGTCATAGAATTTACCTTTCAACAGAAGAAGTGCTAATAATTTTGGTCATCTTTAATCTGCCACCAACATTAATAATACTTAATCTCAAGCTGTGCATTCCATCTTTTTAAAGAGTGGCTTCAGGATTTTGTGTTTTCTCAGGAACTCATCCATACGTTGAGATTCTAAAGAAAAATACTCCAGCTTTCACTAATACATGGATTCCATTTTTCACTCTGTACCTCATTAATCCATTTGAAATTTGTTTTTGTGTATGGTTTGAAGTAGAAATCCAATTAAGTTTTCCAAAGAAGTAACAAATTATCCAACATCACTTACAGGCAATCTGTTTTAAAATATTTTGATTTTCATGTGATACAATCCTTTGCATGTAAATCAGTTTCTCACCTATTCTGCTCCATTGATTTCTTATTCCTGTACCAATAGTACATTATTTAAATTTATATTGGTTTATATTTCATTTGATTTCAAATAAATCACCCCTTCTAGTGGCCTTTATTAAAAGTTATTCTTCCAGATAAATTTTAGAATTAGTTGCCAAAATTTGTAAAACAAAAATATGATGAAAAGTTTTGAAAATAGTGATTATTATTAGATTTACATTGGATTTTATAGATTAATTTATGGAGAAAAACTGCCTTTAATTTTCTTGTCTGCTTGCTCTTATGATATTTTGCATAGGAATTCCTTCTTCTCTGATCTTAAGTTCAGATAATTTTTTTCTATTTATAATATTTTTTTTTCCATGTTTCTGCCCATTCTCTCCTTTTAGAACACTGCTTGGATGTATGGTTAAACTCCTGGGTGTAATATTTTTGCTCTTAAACATTTCTCTCAAAAAATAATTTTATATTTTCAATGTGTTTTGGAAGAATCACCGTTTCATGTGCTTCTGCTTACTTACATTACAATTGTATGTGCTATAGCTTTCCAAGCCTGAGAAGAATAATTGTACTTATTTTGAAGATTTCTTCTGTTTCTTTCTTTAACAATCCTTCCAGGAATTATTTGCAAGGTATGTGATTAGCAAATATTTCCTATTCTTAATATATAAAAATCTAGTGGAAATCAATACTAAGAAGAATTTTCAGAAGCAAAGTAGGTAAAATGAATGAATAGGCAAATATATCCAGAAGAAACACAAAGAACCAATAAGTAAGCCTATGAAAGGATGCCCAGATCAAATGATGCAAGTGTATATACATTCTAACAATGACTGTTTTTTCATACAGCTGAGCATAAATGAAAAACATGATAATCCTGGATACAGAAAGGGTGTGGTAGTCAGGTACGTTTGTGTACAGTAGGCAGCAGTGTGTATTCTGTACAGCTTTTCAGAGGACTGTTTGACAATGCATATCAGTAAAGTTTAAATGCTCTTTGACTCATTAATCCCACTTACAGGATTTTTATCTTACAGAATTAATCTGATGAGTTCCAAAAGAATGTATGCACCCGGGTAAACAATGCCAGCCTGCCAGTTAAATTTAGAAATGAAAATAAGAGAGAAATAACATAAAATCCAATAATAAGAATTTGGTTAAATATATTTTAGTCTATTCCTTAACAACATTAAAAAGATGAAATAGGCCAGGCGCGGTGGCTCAAGCCTGTAATCCCAGCACTTTGGGAGGCCGAGACGGGCGGATCATGAAGTCAGGAGATCCAGACCATCCTGGCTAACCCGGTGAAACCCCGTCTCTACTAAAAAATACAAAAAACTAGCCGGGCGAGGTGGCGGGCACCTGTCGTCCCAGCTACTCCGGAGGCTGAGGCAGGAGAATGGCGTAAACCCGGGAGGTGGAGCTTGCAGTGAGCTGAGATCCGGCCACTGCACTCCAGTCTGGGCGACAGAGCGAGATTCCATCTCAAAAAAAAAAAAGATGAAATAAAGCCTCACGTACTGACCTGGAAAGATGTGTGTAGTATTTTGTGACATAATCCCATTTAAAAAATATACCCCTATGTGAATATGAATAAAAACTTGTGGGTTTATATAAATCACATCAATTATACTGGTTATTTCTGAGAGTTAGAGTAAGAGAAAACTTTTAATTTTAGTAACTTGTTTTATCCCATTTGATATATTTGTCAATAAACTTACATTATTTTATAATCAGCAAAGTAATCTATTTCCATTAAAATCTCAATACATGCTTATTGAAAACGTGTTCAGAAAGCATATATGAGTATAAAAAAGAAAGTGAAAATGATCGTAATTCTATATACAGACATATCTTTTTAATGGCTTAACACTAGCTTGATTTATTTTCTGATGCATGCACACATAAATATATATTTAACCAGAAGGGCACACAACCAGAAGATCCTTCTCCCCTTTTTTTAAATCTGTGTGTTACTTAGTGGTGTGTGGTATAGGCTGTACACGGTTTCATGTCAATAGAGGCATATTTGTGTCTCCATAAGGTTAAACACATCATTGTCATCTTTTTCGAGGACTGCGTGATATTTTTGTTGTCTGTCATAGCCGTGTGCTTCCCTTTATTTGAGCACTTTCGTCTTCTCCCCTACAGTATTGGCCTCTGCTGGCCTCTTTGCCTCAATGCCATGTTTCATTCATCCCTGTCTCCTCCCTAAGTCCTGAGGGCAGTGCCTGATACATAATGGATTCTCAACATTTCCCGTGGAATGAATGAGCGAGCAAATGAATGAGTGAATCAATCAAAGCCCATTTTACTGAGCTCACAGACACTCATGTGCCTTTGGAAAGATCACACATTTCTCTGTGGTTAGTTGTCCATCTGGAAGCTGAGAGTAATAAATGCCACATCACAGGAAGTTTAAAGGGATGAAAGAGATAATATTTATAAAATACTTAACTTCTTTAGAAGGAAAATCCCTGCCAAGTCCAATGTGTATACTATTATCATTGATTCTCCCCAGCCCCATCCATCACACAGAGGATTCTCTGGCTGCATTTTCTGTTGGCAGCTTCGTTTCTAATTTCTTTTCATCACAGTATTCTGGAAAGTTAAGATGAATACAATTCAGTGTGAACGTCACAGCTTCCTTAACATTGCAGAGTGTTCTAAACTAATTAAAAAGGTGATCATTTTTAATCCTTTCACATCTCTTTGTGATAGAGGAGGGAAGTTGTTATAACCCTAATTTTGCAGCTAGGGAAACTGACACAGAGAGACACTTACTCAGCATTAGATCACAGATGATAATCCAGGCAGAACTTGAATTTGAATCTTTTGGTTTGCATCCTTCAGGTGATGTCCAGCACACAGTAAAATCACCTTAGAATGCAGTAAGCTTTTTGAGACTGTGGGAAGAGAAGTCTTTTATTTCCCTAAAATGATATTAAGTTTTAAAAATAAAATATTGACAGTAAAGCTGTACAGACTGGTTTTCATCAGCGAAAGTGCCTGGCGATACTGCCTTTACAGGAAGTAGGTGGAAGAATGCGAGGGGGCTGGTGGTCTCCTGACCTTTGGAGTTTTCAGTCTGGAGTTAACTCTCAGAACATGTGTGGTACTTGTGATAACTATATAAGACAGAGGTCATACTTGCTCAAAATGCTAGCATTGAAGCCCTATTACTGGCAAGTAATATTGTTCTATTTTTCTGTGATTGAAGCAAACGGCCTGCTAAAACAAGACCAATAGAATATGGCTGATTTTTTTTTTATTAATTATTCCAACATTTATTGGATGTTGGAGATACTGAGGTAGGAAAAGCCAAGTGCCTTTCCTCATGGAACCTACATCAGTAGGAACAACCATGAATAAGTAACAAAAATAATTTATTAAAAATGTAAAATACCCAGAGTGATAAACGCCATGAAGAAAATGAAGCAGGCTGAAGTTCAGAGAGGGTTGCAAGTGGGCAAGTATTTAAACAGGGTGGCCAGGGAATGGCTCCCTGAGCAGGGCCTTTTGAGCAGAGACCTGAGTCTTTGAGACGAGAAGCCACTGTCCAAGATCTGGGAGGAATATTCCAAGCAGAGGGAACGGCAAGTGTGATCCGGGCCATTCCCCTGCCTGAGGGGCTTTTCTTTTTCTCATGCGTCTTTCCATTTCTGGTCAATGGTATTGTGAACCTTTCCCTTCTTGGTGTTTTTTGTTTTGTTTTGTTTTGTTTTGTTTTTAAACACAACTGCTACTTGTCCCCTTTTCAGCTTCGTTTCCATTATTGAACATAGTAGCAGGCTAAGGACTGCTCTGCTGAGGGCTGTTCTGCAGCGCGAGCCCCTCATGGGCAGGGGTTCAGAGCATATTCCTTGTGTCGCTGGTACCTGTTAGAGAGCCTGACACATAGAAGGTGCTCAGTGAAGTTTCCCCAAGAACATCCTTCCTTTTGGGCCCATGCCTTTTGCATCCTTGCTGATACTGTTACGTGCCATATAAAAGGCTTGATAAGAGATGAGCTGTCTAGCTGTTGGAATCAAGCATTCTGACAGCTTCAGTAGTTTTTATCTTGTTTTATTTGCCTCATTTCTGTTTGGCACTAAGTTGAGGATGGGACACAGGCAACACCTTACCAAAACAATGATTTCTTCCTGAAACGTCACTGATTTCTGGAATCTGCTCTTGGCACCATCTGGGGACCTTTCAACTGTGGGAGGCAGATAAATTCTGTTTTATGCTCTCAGGACACAGCCCCCCCTTTCTGGGTCTCAGACACCTAAAAGAATATGGGAATTAAATTGCAGTTGTCTCTTTGTGTGCCAAACACCAGTTGCTGAACCACAAAGTCAGCCAATTCTCTTGTAAGGCTGTTTTTAATTTCTGTACCTCCCTTTACCATTCTGGTTTTGTTTGGAGAGTAAAGAAAGTTTCTAAATATTTTGAACCCCGGGGTCTTTTGTGGCATTCTTGTGTCTTCTCTCCTTTCGCTGAAACGTAAAACAACCCACAATTGTTTGCTTGTCTAACCCTTTCTCTTTTATATACATGCCGTAGGATGAAGCATAATTTAACAAATCGGTTCTCTCCCAGCTTCTGTCACATTCTTTCTGATGTGAAAGGGTTAGAATCACCACAAGAAAGTTCATTTAAACGGAGTCAACCCAGATGAGTTATCTCAAAGGGTTAGCATATGAGAAAGGGTGCTGGCTTAATATTCAAGTCAGACAGGGTACAATTAGGAGCTCCCTCATTTGCCTCCCACGTCCCTAATAAATATTCCTGGTAAATGATAATTAAGTTGTGGCTTTGAGGCACTGTGGTGTGACTCTCAGAAATGGGCCAACTCGTTTTTTCAAAATCCTATCCAAATGACTCTTTGATCCCACCTGGAAGCCGCACCTGTAGCTCTCGGGCTCAGCAGCCTGCTGGGGTGGGGCAGAGCTGCTTCTCGCTCCTTGTGCCCAGACACACATCCACCTGCTGCCCTGGCCCATGTCCCCTGGCTTTGATCTCTAGGCATTGTGGAAAGCTTCAGTTGTGACAGAATTTTGGTTAAGCCTCATTGCCTTGGAATGCAATTCTCAAGGGTTCTGCCCCTGGAAATTTGATAATGAGGTAGTACATGTTATAGGAGGTAGGCTGGTGTGTTGGGATGTTTCAAAGGAACAATTCCATAACTTCACTCTTCTAGCGGACTGGCCAGTAATGATGAGTAGCCCATTACTCTTGAAGTCGAAGAATTTTCCAAAGGATAGCATGAACTCATTCCCACGCTCAGATCCATAACTGTCTGTATACAGTTGCGCTTTGCAAAGGCAGCTTGAATCCGTCTGCTTACCTCCCTCTCTGCAAGCAGGTGGGAGAGCTACATAAAAGTTAAGGTTGCGGGCATTGTAAGGGGCTAGGAATATTTTTTACAAGAAAAAAAAAAAAAACAGTTGACCCTTATTTAAATCAAATCCTTCTCAGCATACAAAAGGCGAATGCTTTCTTATTTTTTTTTAAAAGGGCCACCTAAAATGTATCAGTTGTTAGCCAAAAGCCACATCTGACTCAAATAAGCAAATCTGTTGTATATAGCCTGTGCATGTAAAACAAAATCCAAATGCAAGCATACATGCTTTTATGTTGTTCAGCGACGGCAACCCGTATCTTATTTGTGTGTATCTTTGATGTCTATTACGTTATGTCGTCCGAAGTGATTACATTGCTTTTATTTAATAAAATTTTTTCAAGTTGTTTTATGTCTCTGAATGGAAAGACCAGGGGAAAAAAAAAAAAAAGCTGAATTCTTACTTGCTGCATCTCAGCTTTTATGTTGGAAGCAGCTTATGTTGAAGTTCTTAGTCTAAACAATTTACAGTTTCCCGGATTAAGATCATGTGGAAGAAAGATGAAAATCTTAAAAGCATCATTACATAAATGCTTCTGATACTCGGGTAAATTAGACATTTGTGAACTTGAGCTGCTGGAAACGATGGGAATTTTCTGAAGAGGGCAGAAGCCAAGTCTTTGGGAGAGTTACTGGAGGAAGGAAGATTAAATCTGCTCCCCAAACCTGAATGCCCACGAATGCAAATATATCCCTGCACAGAAACAAGGAGGGAACACAAAGCTTTCAAGTTATTTGAGGGAAAACAAACTCATTTCATGCCCATCTGTTGATAGGGATGGTAGGAAAGGCCTGGGTTGCTGACAGAGCAGTTCCCCATAAATTTGACTATTATTTCAGGTTTCTATTTTTTCCTCTTTGGTAGGAAGATATTAAAAATGAGTTTCTGGCAAAGAGTACAGAAAAACATAGAGTCTCTGAAATTGCAACTCATATAAATTCCTGGCCAACAATCTTAGTTTTTACTGCTTGTCATCAATGAGCAGTTTACAGAATCTAGTTTCTTAAAGTATTAGGAAACACTGGGCTCGCAGAATATTTCATGAATATCTTAGAAGCCTAGAAATTTGCTAACTCTAGGAGTACTTGGTATGTGCCGAGAAGAATTTCATATGGACTTTGAATATCAGGGATTACTGTACACAGATAAAAGCTATCCTTTGCATGTGCAGAAGCCACTCTGAAATTTTGGAGAACAGTTGTTTGCATATTTATTTCTGATAGGATCTTCAGGTTATAATTTGCCCAGTGTCTTTGCTCAAAAAGTTACCTCTTCTTTTTTTGTTTTTTAAGACAGGGTGTCGCTCTGTCACCCAGGCTGGAGTGCAGTGGTGTGATCTTGGCTCACTGCAACCTCCACCTCGTAGTTTCAAGCAATTCTCTTGCCTCAACCTCCCAAGTAGCTGGGATTACTGTCTCCCGCTGCCACACCCAGCTAATTTTTGTATTTTTAGTAGAGACAGGTTTCATCGTGTTGGCCAGGCTGGTCTCAAACTCCTGGTCTTAAGTGATCTGCCCATCTCTGCCTCCCAAAGTGCTGGGATTACAGACATGAGCCACTGTGCCTGTACCTTTTCTATTTACTCTTCTACTACATGTTGCATCTGTCTGGCATATATTCATTTCTACACTGAGATAAGTTAACAGCTTAGAATAAAAACGTAGATCTAGTTAATCTGAGATATGGAAGACCAAAAATCAACACAACTCATTTTTTCCTCCTATCAAAATATTTCATGGGTCAGGGCTTTATTTGGAGGATGAGTGGGTGGTAACACAGAAACACTCGTGGGATTCAAACACTTTAATTTACCAAAGGTTATGATCAAGGTATAGAGGCAATCATTCTTACGTAATGCAGTGAATAGGAGAAATATTACTTGCTCCTATTCCAAAAAGTGCCTTTTTGTTCTGTCCTTATTTATTAAAAAATATTCAACCTTTGCTTTCATCATTTCTCACCTGAAAAACTCAAACTGAGTTTTCACAGGTCTCCTTTCATTTACCTTCTCAAATCCTTTAAAAACTATTTCACCATCATCAGTGTGCCTTTGTTACAAACTAAATCTCATGTTGCTATGCTTCTGAAGGGGAAAAAACTCAGTGACTTCCTCAGAACCTTCAGGAATGCCCAAATGCCTGGCTCTGCAAACCCCACTGGGCTGCCTCCAGCCATCTTCCTCTGGGGTTCTTCCTTCTCAATGTACTCTCCTACCATGCGGAACCTTTTATGGAAATCCAGGCCCCCCTAGCATCTAAGAGCGCTTTCTTTTTTTCTGGAACACCCATCCCAGACCTTTGTGAACTCCTGATGTGCCTTCAGGTCTCAGTCCAGCTGTCCCATCATCCTCTCCCTATCCCAGTCCTTATCTTTCTTCCCTGAAAAGCCTTCCCTGATCTTCCTTCTCTAGACTAGGAGCTTCTCCATCCTTGCCTGATGCTCTGGGCATATCCACACGGAGTATGATACTATAAATGCTAGTTTACTTATCCGAGGCCTGCACTTGATTAGAAAAACTCCATGATCAGCTACTGGAGATGACATTCTTTGCATCCAGCATTTAGCATTGGCCTGTCACATAGTAGGTGTTCAGTATAGAGTGCTTGCCAAGCATATACATGGCATGTGTATAGAGATATTTGTATAGAGTTGTACATCTCTATACATCTCTTCAAGAAGTAGTGATTTTGATAGTTGAACACATATAATTTTATCATACATTGGTTTTTTTTTTTTTTTTTTTTTTGAGACGGAGTCTCGCTCTGCCGCCCGTGCTGGAGTGCAGTGGCCGGATCTCAGCTCACTGCAAGCTCCGCCTCCCGGGTTCCCGCCATTCTCCTGCCTCAGCCTCCCGAATAGCTGGGACTACAGGCGCCGCCACCTCGCCCGGCTAGTTTTTTTGTATTTTTTTAATAGAGACGGGGTTTCACCGTGTTATCCAGGATGGTCTCGATCTCCTGACCTCGTGATCCGCCCGTCTCGGCCTCCCAAAGTGCTGGGATTACAGGCTTGAGCCACCGCGCCCGGCCATCATACATTGGTTTTTATGTTCTGGTTTGAGACAAGAAACAGGGGTGTTCAGGAAGAACAAGGCCATTTTTGAGCCTGCTTGCAAGTCTCACCAGGATCCTGCTATGACCTGGTGGCGCTTTTTTCTTCAGAGACAACACTGGGATAATTTTGGGGCTTTCTGGAGGGAACTAGGAAGTCCTTGCACAAACCACACACTTAATGGAACTGAGCAGTCTCCGCACAGCTGATGCTGGGATGGAAGGTGAGCATCCATGCTCCATGGCTGGTTAGGAGCTTGGGCTCTGCGCCCTGAGTGTGAGTTACTTAATATTTAGGGCCTATGTATCCTGATTTATAAAATGGCACCAATAACAGTGCCCACTATGCACAGGGCTGGTGGGAGACCTAAATGTGTCATTCCACATCAAGTTCTTGGGTGCCTGATACACGGTCAACACTCAGGTGAGTTGTCACCATCACTGCCATCACCACTTTTCAGTCAGCTTTGCCCTCTTTCAGTACGGCTCTTGCCTTTGAGGACATGGCCATCTTTCTCCCTGGTGTTTGAGTGTCTTCTCCTCAGTCTGATGCAGACTCTGGGGAAGAGCCTGTATTCATATCACTCCCTGGAGGTCCACACCCCACTGCCTCCTGCCCGTCAGCCTTCTGGGCACTTTTCCAATGTGATTTTGGGTGTGGAAACTTTCTGGATGGTGCTGAGTAAAGAGCAAATGGGAAGAGGCTGAGATGAAGTGTGGTGTCTCTTCTTGGCTGTATATTTCACAGGGTTCCACATAGCTCAGGAGCAGCTGCAGAACTCATTGGCTCAAAGGAGGAGGGAAAAACCAGGTTTGCGACATTGAGTTTTTTCATCTACAAGCACACAACCAGCCTGGGGAACTTTTTGTAAAATCTGTGGAATGAGATTGACATGAGTTCCTTGTATCATTTTCTCAAGGGTATATTAACGGACTAAGTAGTTCTCATGAGGGAAATTCCTACAGGGGATAGCAGATGAGACTCTCTTGATGAACAACTTCTTCTTCTTTTTTTTTTAAACACAGAAGCTAACTCTTCTAATGCACTCCCCATAGGGCACCTCTCCATATTATAGAATTATTAGTCGTGCTAGCTATGTGAAGGCAGAGAATAAAACAAGATCAAGATGAATTTGAAGAGACTTGCTACAAATTTTTGCAATTACAAACATTCAGAAAAACTGAATTATGGTTGCAATTATGAAAAACAATTTTGGCTTAAAATTTGGAAAACAAAAAATATAATTTCAGTAAAATAATTTTCCAGATATTTATATGTGTATACACACACACACACATATATATGTATATATGTATATACACACACACATATATATGTATATACATATATACACATATACACATCTATATATACATATATATATCTTTGGAACATATTAAATATATACACACATATATGTGGTTTATATGATAACATGTGTATATATTTATATATATATTTGAAATTTTAAGAGAAATGGTCATTGCTAAAAAGAAATCTGCATGAAGATTACCTAAGTGATGTAAAACCTTGAACTCTGCTGTATGATGTAGTTTAACACAGAGATAATATTGTCTGCATTTCCCCCTAAAACTAAGAAGAAAGTTAGCTTGAAAAATGTCTTTCAGAGGGGAGGGGGGAGGGGAGCGATTGCATTGGGAGTTATACCTGATGTAAAGGACGAGTTGATGGGTGCTGACGAATTAATGGGTGCAGCACACCAACATGGCACAAGTATACGTATGTAACAAACCTGCACGTTGTGTACATGTACCCTAGAACTTAAAAGTATAATAATAAAAAAAATGTCTTTCAGAAATTCATTTGTAAAATAGGAGTGCCACCAACTCTTGAAATCCACAGTAGCTCAACCCTAAGGCAATGCTGGAAAGTCAGGGGCTGGGCTGCTGAGTGCAAGCAGGGTATTATGGATGGACCCTGTCTGTGGAAGACAGGCCAAGCTGGCTGTGGGCTGCCCCCTGAGATGAGATAGTCAATGTGAGCTCCACCCAGGTTAGGTTTGATTGCCAAGAAGATCTGGCAGTGTTAGAGGCAAAGGGCAGCAGGAGAGTGCTAAATTACTAAATTAGCTGGAGGGTTGGGAGCCAGATGGGAGCCAGCGGCTGGTAAGACAGAGAACTGGGGGCCTACCCAGGTGTGCTGAGGGCTGCAGGTCAAGGCAGCCTCTGCTGCTTAGTACTGGGGATTTGTAATACATGCAATAGGCCACCTTAACCAGGACAAATGGCTCAATGTTAATGAAAGGAGTATGATTAGTAAAGAAGCCTTAAGCTCACTGAACTTGCCTTTCCAAGTATCACATTATGCTTTCAACAAATGGGTATCAAATGTGTGCTATGTGTCATGCCCACTACTGGTCCTGGGAATATGGCAATGATCATTGCAGATGTGGAGCTCACAGTCTAGTGGGAAAGAAAATGGAATATTCCCATGAATGTGTAGTGCAAACTCTGTCAAGTCCTCTGGAGGAAAATGACAGGGCGTCTAAGAGAGTATAACAGGACCATCTAGACCAGGGAGGTTTCTTATGCAGTGATGACGTTTGAGCTGAAAGACATCCAGGAACAAGGCTGGCATGGGGATGGGGAGAGGGAGGGTAAAAGATTTTGGGGAAGAAGCAGCTATGTGCTCAAGGCCTCCATGAGGCTGAAGGGAATCTGGTGCTTTGGAAATGGAATGAAGAATGAAGGAATGAAGCGTGGCCAGGACTCAAAGACCAAAGAGGACAGGGGCACGAGCTGAGCTGGCAGATGGAGGCAGGGCCAAATCACGTAGCAGGTGGAGGCCACCTTAGTCACACAGGTGTTCTGGGAAGAGCAATGGTGTGAGTGAACTAGCAGGCAGTGTGAGTGGTGGTTAAAGGCATCAAGAGTGCAGTTGTCCAGGGAAGGATATCAACCACCTGTGCTGGGGCCAGCAGCGGAGAGGGACAGAAACTTCAAGCTCTTTTGGGGGTAAAGGTTTTAGTGCTTCCACATTTGTTTGTATGTGAGGTTGTATGGTAGAGGGAGATGTTGACGATGGCATAGGCTTGGGCCCATGTGTCTGGAGGAACGGCAGGGCCTTGTGGAAGGCCCATTGGAGAAGTATCAGGTCTGAGGGAAGTCAGTTGAGTTGGGACCTAGTGCGTTTGAAGCATCTTTGAAATGTGTGAATAGTGATACAGAACAGAGCTCTGAGCTATAACCAGCTGGAGATGGAAATCGGGGACTCAAGGTCTAGATGGCAAGGGAAACGTCACAGGGTGCCTGGGAGACAGGACAAGATGAGAAGAGAAGGGGCTGGGTCAAGAATTGCCCCTCACTATCTAAAGTCTGTGTTGAAGAAAATAGGCCAGTGAACGAAAGTAGGCAGACAGGAAAGAGGTGAGGCAGGGGAGGGCCATTTCCAAATCTGAAGGAGAAAGGTGTTTCCTCCAATCATTGGGTGGTTCACAACACTGACACACTGAAAAGAGCCCATTTAATGTAGTGACCTAGAGATTATTGGTCATGTGGACCATCTCAGTGAAAACCATGTGCCATACACTAGGGTATAGGAAAACCGTCTGATTTTAGACTTTATCACTGTTATGATTGGGGTTTCTAAAGAAATGAGGTAACAGATAAAAGGCCAGATTACCTCCCTATCTCTGTGCTGGGCTGAAAATGGTACAGTGTGACACAAATATTGAGTGAAAAGGAAAGGCCAATTGTGTGAATGTAGCTTCAAACACAATAGTAAATGTATAACTTTTTTTTAAAGTATAACGGTGTCTATGCTATTGCTTTTAGTGAACCTGTTCACTCAGATCCCTTTCATTATGAATCTAATAGTAATATGTTTACTATTTTCTTGGGAACAAGAAGAAATGCATTATTGTAGGAAGCTAGTTTGAATTGTAACCACATCACAATTTATAGATAAAGTATCATGTTTTCTAACAGATAATAGCTGTGAGACAATGTGTGAGACTAGCATAAAAATAATGTGAGTAGGAGGTAACATTAGCAAACGTGGCCAGATAATGAAAATTTAAGCAGACTCTATACAGCTGAGGTAGACTAACTATGATCATTTTTTATTTAAGAAGCTATAAAGCCTGCTAACTCACGTACATCATTGCGTTATGGTATTAACCTCCTCACTAGTGGGTAAATGCAGACTTCAAGGTCAATGAATTGTAGCTCTTTCACTTGTTAACTGTGGGACCTTGTGAAAACTGTTTTCATTTTTCATGCCTCAGTTTCCTCATCTATAAAATAGGATACAATAAAACCTATGTTGCAGCATTCTTGCTAGGATGAAAAGTGCTGACCTATATATCACTTAGAATGCCTGGCATATAGTAAGCACATCATAAATCAAGCTATTATCATTATATCATTATTATTCCATGATAAGTCTATTTTCATAAATCTCTGGCAACTTTCCTAAATTAGATATACAGCATTGGAATTACTAGGTCAAAGGGTAAAACTGTCATTTTGTGTTTACAGTTTTTGCAATCTATTTCTTTAAATAAAAGAATACTTTGCATGTGAGATAGGTTTCCTGAACACAGCACACCGATGGTCTTGACTCTTTATCCAATTTGTCAGTCTGTGTCTCCTAATTGGGGCATTTAGCTCATTTACATTTAAGGTTAATATTGTTATGTGTGAATTTGATCCTGTCCTTATGATGGTAGCTGGTTATGTTGCCCATTAGTTGATGCTGTTTCTTCATGTTTTCAATGGTCTTTACAATTTGGTATATTTTTGCAGTGACTGGTACCGATTTTTCCTTTCCATATTTAGTGCTTCCTTCAGCAGCTATTGTAAGGCAGGCTTGGTGGTGACAAAATCTCTCAGCATTTGCTAGTCTGTAAAGGATATTATTTCTCCTTTACTTATGAAGCTTAGTTTGGCCTGGATATGAAATTCTGGGTTGAAAATTCTTTTCTTTAAGAATGTTGAATATTGGACCCCACTCTCTTCTGGCTTGTAGGGTTTCTGCAGAGAGATCCACTGTTAGTCTGATGGGCTTCCCTTTGTGTGTAACCTGACCTTTCTCTATGGCTGCCATTAACAGTTTTTCCTTCATGTCAACTTTGGTGAATTCCATGCTCATGGATAGGAAGAATCAATATTATGAAAATGGGCATACTGCTCAAAGTAATTTACAGATTCAATGCTCTCTCCATCAAGCTACCATTGACTTTCTTCACAGAATAGAAAAAACTACTTTAAATTTTGTATGGAACCACAAAACAGCCCATATAGCCAAGACAATCCTAAGCAAAAGGAACAAAGCTGGAGGCATCACGCTACCTGACTTCAAACTATACTACAAGGCTATAGTAACCCAAACAGCATGGTACTGGTACCAAAACAGATGTATAGACCAATGGAACAGAATAGAGGCCTCAGAAATAATGCCACACATCTATAACCACCTGATCTTTGACAAACCTGACAAAAACAAGCAATGGGAAAAGGATTCCCTATTTAATAAATAGTGTTGGGAAAACTGGCTAGCCATAGGCAGAAAATTGAAACTGGGCCCCTTCCTTACACCTTATACAAAAACTAACTCAAGATGGATTAAAGGCTTAAATGTAAGACCTAAAACCATAAAAATCCTAGAAGAAAACCTAGGCAATACCATTCGGAACACAGGCATGGGCAAAGACTTCATAACTAAAACACCAAAAGCAATGACAACAAAAGCCAAAATTGACAAATGGGATCTAATTAAACTAAAGAGCTTCTGCACAGCAAAGAAACTATCATGAGAATGAACAGGCAACCTACAGAATGGGAGAAAATTTTTGCAATATATCCATTGGACAAAGGGCTGATATCCAGAATCTACAAGGAACTTAAACAAATTTACAAGAAAAAAAAAATCAAAAAGTGGGCAAAGGATATGAACAGACACTTCTCAAAAGAAGACATTTATGTGGCCAACAAACATATGAAAAAAAGCTTATCATCACTTGTCATTAGAGAGATGCAAAGCAAAACCACAGTGAGATACCATCTCACGCCAGTTAGAATGGCGATCATGGAAAAGTCAGGAAACAACAGATGCTCGAGAGGATGCGGTGAAATAGGAATGTTTTTATAGTGCTAGCGGGAGTGTAAATTAGTTCAACCATTGTGGAAGACAGTGTGGTGATTCCTCAAGGATCTAGAACCAGAAATACCATTTGACCAGCAATCCCTTTACTGGGTATATACCCAAAGGATTATAAATAATTCTGCTATAAAGATACATGCTCATGTATGTATCTTTTTGCAATAGCAAAGACTTGGAACCAACCCACATACCCATCAATGATAGACTCGATGAAGAAAATGTGGCACATATACACCATGGAATACTATGCAGCCATAGAAAAGAATGAGTTCGTGTCCTTTACAGTGATATGGATGAAGCTGGAAACCATCATTCTCAGCAAACTAACACAGGACCAGAAAACCAAACACCATATGTTCTCACTGATAAGTGGGAGTTGAACAATGAGAACACATGGACACAGGGAGGGGAACATCACACACTTGGTCCTGTCGTGGGTGGGGGTTAGGGAAGGGATAGCATTAGGAGAAATACCTAATGTAGGTGACAGGTTGATGGGTGCACCATACCACTATGGCACGTGTATACCTATGTAACAAAACTGCTTGTTCTGCACATGTACCCCAGAACTTAAAGTATAGCAATAATAAAAAAGCTATTTGTTTTTAAAAAAACAAGAATCGAATTCCCATACACATTTACAACGTCAAACAGTGACTTAAGCTTTGTCTCTTTTAAATAAATGGATATTAAGTTAAAAATATATATGCTCAAATTGATTTCCAACTATTACACACTGGGATGGCCATATTTATTGTCAAAAATCAAAATTCTTCTCTATCAGTGTGTAAATAACTGCTGGACAAGCCTCTCCTCCAGGACCCCAGGCCATCCTGTTCCTTTGTGGGAATTGTGAGACTTCCCCAAGACCAGGAACTGAATCATAGGAAGAGTTCTGGGACCTTTGCCCCACCTCTGTGGCCTGTGTCCATTCTGATTGGTCAGGCTCATACTAACCCAGTTATTAAATAACTTGGACTTCACTAATGTGCATTCTACCTAATAATGCCATAACATATAATTTTCAGTAAATATTCACCAGTATTGCTTAGTGTCATTATGCAAACAAACTCTTTTCTTATTTGCTAGCCATTTAAAAATGCATTGCAATTTACTTCCTGTTTCTTCCATCTTCGTTAGTTGAACATTTGCTTATGTTTGTTTATCATCCATTTGTATTTCTCCTTTGTAACTTCCGTGCTTGTAATTTTGCCAGTTTTTCCATGTGAGGTCTTATGATTCTTTTTAACGATTTATAAACGTTCTTTAAGAATTCAAAATATTAACCCATTTATAAATAATGGATTTTTGAATATTTACTGTGCATGTAGTTTCTAGTTTGGTAGTCTTTTAATTTTGCTGGTCATCTTTTTGAAATTTATTTTAAAATGTCAAAAAATTTTAATTTCTTACATTACCTTTGTGCTTAGAAAATTTCCCCTCTACAATAGAGGTCAGAAAAATATTAAAATATACTTACAGCTTTTTAATTTAGAAAATTAATATATGTTAAACTCTCCAATCCACCTGTAATTAATTTTAATGTATGATGAGGGATAAGGAGCTCAACATATTTGGTTTCCAAATAGCCAGTCTCCCCAATTTTATTGATTTTAATGTCTCCTTTATTTGACATGGGTTATGGCTGGTAAGTCAATTTTTAAACTTTTTAGAAAAAGAAAGGTGGTCCTATGATAAATTTTTCCTTTTAAATATTATTTAGTGTCTTCTTTAAACATTTTGGAAAAAGAAAGATTGTCCTATGGTAAAATTTTTCCATTTAAATATTATTTAGTGTCTTCTTTAAACTTTTTGGAAAAAGAAAGGTGGTCCTATGGTAAAATTTTTCTTTTTAAATATTATTTAGTGTCTGCAGTTACTGAACAAACATGATGCCTTTAGATTGTAATAATTTGCTGGTCAGTGTCATTTTTGTGAGCGCAGGAGCAGGAGCAAAGCTCTCAGGTGCAGTGAGAATCACTGCTTCAAGAACAGGTCTCAGTGGAGCTACTCAGTACTCTCAAAAATAGCAACAATTTGCTAGAACTTTTTGTTACGGCCCTTTGAATTAGGACCGGAATACCTTCTTAGAGAAAATGAGGTGAGAAGATGTATTCATCAGCTCTGACTTCATAGACATTTGGATAAGACATAGTCTAATCTGGACTATAAAGCTGTGTTTTCGTATAGTAATTTTGCAAAAAAAAAAAAAAAAAAAAGAGCATGAATTTCCAAGGATTAATTTTCACTGACTTCATAAAAGAAAGACCCTCTGAATGAAAGGGATTGGATTCTTGGATCAAAAAATAAATTCAATTATTTCTTCAACCTCTAATGACAGTACTTTTCTGTAATTTTAAAAGTACTTTGGGTGAATGTTCCTTTTTGCTTCAGTACCAAAGTGAGGGCAGGGTACAGGGATTGTCCGTGGAGAAACAAGTATCACTCTGTTTCATTTTCCATGCCTCAGTAATTCCAGGTGAGCCGTTCCTAAGGTTATAAAATCTCTTCTCTGGTATCATTGCATATTGATATTACACCAGCCCCAAACTATGTCTTTCCGATTGCTTAGCTTTTAACTTATCATTTGACATTGAAAGGTACTCCACACAATAATCTGCCTTTTTCTCCTGCTTCCTAGCACTGCTTCTCAACTGATACAAAGCCGACGAGCATATTTCAAATAAATTTAAAGAAACGTACAGTAAAACAACGCACAAAATTAGTCTATCTGAATATTAAAGAGAAAATTCTGTTAAGTATCTTTAGAACTTCATCACAATACAATTTACAATTATAACAGATAAAAGATTGTACCTCGCAAAGTAACTTGGTATATACTAGAAGAGCTAGCATACTTAGTACAGAAAACATACCACAAGAAATGTATCTTATTTTATTTTGTGGTGAGAGAAGAATTAATAATAGCATAGCTTGTGTCACTGGTAACTTATTTTCTATTTCATGTCTGTGAAGTTTCAGGGGAAAAAATGAAGGAAAATTTAAATTTTAAACCTTACTTTAGAATGGATTGTAAACTATGTTATACTGTTAATATGTCAGGTTTTTTTTTTTTTCTGTTAGCCTATCATTTTTAAAGAAACTTCAAGCAAATAGCATTTAGAACTAACACATAAATCTGTCAGTATATTCAAAAGTGCTATAGTGTTTCAAAGAGAAAAGCATTGTTCTTAACTTGCCTGATATAGCAATGAAAGTAGGCCAGGCTGATTTCGGGCAGGTTTCCACAGCGGCAAGTCATGTCACTAATGCTAAAAGCCCTTCACTTACATTTTCAGAAAAAAAAAAATTATAGAATTAAATATCTTTGAACCAGCAAGACTACTCATTACAGGAAGTTATTATTTTGATCAGGCTGCTGGTTTCTGAAGTCTCTTGGCAACAATACAAAAATAGCTTTCTCTTGTTAATAAAGAACAATCTGCAAAAACAAATTAGAAATGTGTTAAGAACAAAATAAACAGGCATTTTATTTTTTAAACTTGGGGGCCCCTAAATTTCACAGACTTCTGGAATCTGGGGAGCTCCACCCATCTGCTACACATTTTATTGCCCTGTTATAGGTTTGGCATGAGAGGAATAATTTTCCAACTGTTGGAACAATGTGGATTCACATTTTTCCAGAAGGAAAAAAAAAAAAACCTCTCTATCTTACATATTAAATTCCAAATAGAGAAATAGTGTCTGTATCACTCTTCCCATTTTATGATGGAATTTGAGAACTAAGGGAAAAATTATATATATGAAAATGGTGTATCTAAGTGTAGTTAAAACTTACATCTGGTAAAAGAATTTTTAAATCATTGTAGAAAAGACAATTCACAGAGCAAAGCTCCCATGTTGTGAAATTTCACTGGTAACAGTCACTTGAGGCCAGTCACCTGGGATTTGTTGAAATAACTGCTGTCTCGTTCTTACTGTTACATATTGTACATGCATTGCTTGCTGCTAAAGAGAGGTTGGTATAAGTCTGGCTAAGAAATAGTTCTTCGAATACTTGCTTAGTCTAACAATTTATTCTAAGTGATTAGAAATTTATATTGACTCAATTGCCACTGAAACCAACACACCTATTTGGGTGGGGTGGGGAGAGATTGATGCTCTAGCTACTTTAAAAGTATGAAATGGCAAATGTTCATATTTATATAAAAGGATGATATTTTAAAAACATGTAACAGAAAGCGATCATTCCACGTTTTTCCCCTACTCTGTGGAATGGGTGGAAAAAAATTTAGAACTTTTCGTAAGATCTGAAGGAGCTAATTTTCTCAATTGGAATTAATCATGGCATTAGGTACCACAGGTAGAGCAGGGGAGATTTTGCTCTCCTAAATTTAAGGCGTGTTGCTGGAGCAAAATGAGAAAAGTACAGGCAGAGGAGATGAATGGCTCATTCACTGGTCAGTTGGTAATATCATCACACCAAGATGCACAAAGCATGCAGGTGTTTGCTCTTGTCAAAGAATCAGTGCCAATAAGAATAGTGTCTATGCATTTTGGACGGTTCTTATCTCTTTTGCTCAGACACCGACTCGTCAAGCTCCCTTTTATTATAACCGTCGTGTTCTCATCCAGGGATGACATGCCTGCTGGAATGTCATCCTAGAGAGCTGTGTTTTTTCTGGCTTGACGTCCCCGCTTCCTGATGTCTGAGTCCGTGCTGGCACCATGGCTGCTCCTTTGCTCTCACTGTTCCCTATCCCTGGTTTCCATCTGCCCCCAGTGCTGACTTTACCTCCCCTTTGTCCCTGACTGTTTCCCGCTGTCCCCCAGCTGCCTGCTGTTGTGCCTGTCTGGTGGAGAAGCTTCCTTCTTAGTCCTCATGCACACAGCCCTGGCTCTAGCGCCCCTCCCAGGTCGATGAGAAGAACTTGGCTAGGGGTCATTGCAGCAGCGACACAGCCAGTTTGGAACAGGGCTGCATTTCCAGGCTCTCTGATGCATACCGTGACAGGTCCCAGAACTGAATGGCAAATGGAGGTAGGGGAGGTTCATGCTCTTTATGACTTCTGTCTCTGGAGAGGCAGGTAAAGCTAATATCATAGCGCTGAGAACTAAAGCATCCCAAGAGGCTGTCTAGTCCATCCCTTGGCTTTCAGCTGGGTGAGGTTTCATTACACCCGAGAGGCACCCAGGGCCTTGCGAGGTTAAGTGATCTGCCCAAATCTCACAGCTAATGAACAGTGGAGGCCTGTGTGTGTGTAGGTGCGTGTGTGTTTGTGTGAATGTGACACAGACTAAAGCGTTGGCTGCTTTCTTTTAGAGTCGATTTTTTTTCATTTGGAGAAATGTGAAAAACACAGAAAAATGACAAAGAATAACATAACAATCAACTATATTCTCACCACCCACATTTAAAACTGAACACATTATGTAATATTTGTTGCCTTCCTTTTTTTTCTATTTGTATTTTTCCAAAACTGTACGGAAAAGGTGTATGTGTGTGCTTTTCCTACGAGAAAAAGGAGGCACACGAAAAACAAAACAAACGCATTTATTCTTTTAACAAAAGGGCAGAAAGGAGAAAGGAAGTAAACCTTGTAGACAAAGCCAAGCTCCTTTTGACCACCATTACGATATTATTCCTCTCCTTTCTTTACCTCTTGAGAATAAAACACAAATCCATTTGAGTTTGATGAGATGTTTTTACATATTACCTGTGCACTGATACCCAAAAACAGTGTGCAGTGTCGTCTTAAATGTGTTTCAATGTCACGTGTGATGGGTCATCCTGACACTTGACTTCTTCACTTACCATCATTGGATGAGACAAAACACACCACCCTTTAGTTTGGTTTATTTTGTGCGTGTGTGTGAGAGACAAAGAGTCTCACTCTGTCGCCCAGGCTGGAGTGCAGTGGCGCAATCTCGGCTCACTGCAAGCTCCGCCTCCCGGGTTCAAGCCATTCTCCTGCCTCAGCCTCGCGAGTAGCTGGGATTACAGGCACCCGCCACCACGCCTGGCTAATTTTTTGTATTTTTAGTAGAGACGGGGTTTCCCCGTGTTAGTGAGGATGGTCTCGACCTACTGACCTCGTGATCCGCCCGCCTGGGCCTCCCAAAGTGCTGGGATTTCAGGCGTGAGCCACGGCGCCCGGTCTAGTTTGGTCATTTTAACCACCATGCAGTGAGACATGGCACACACAATCCACACGTTTTCTGGATAGTCCTTTCTAAAATGTTCGTTTATGATTTGGGGTCTTCCAGAGGACACCACGGTAAACATTCTTGTGCATTTTCTGAGTGTTTCCCTAGAGATGAAATTGGGTATGATCATTGATCATGCACATTTTCAACTGTCCTAAATATTGCCCAATTGCTGTCCAGAGTGGCTGTGACTAATACATCCCTACCAGTTTGCCTGGGGGCTTCTGTTTCCGTCAATCCTTCCCAGCACTCAACAGTATTACTTGTTTTAATTTTTCCAGAGCTGACCAAAATACAGCTCATCCTCTTCCAGTGCAAGGAAAAGGTAAGAGACTAGGTGGATGTTTAGAACATTTCAGCGTATGTGGAACTATGACAGTGCGCAGACCCTGGGAGGTGGCCTGACCCAACTCTTCCGCACACAGGGGGCCCTATTTCACCACTGCTGCCTCCTTGGCACTGCTTTTCGAGGCACATTGATAATTTAGCTACCCTGTTAAGGATAGCGATATAGACTGATTAGCCTGACGTAAAAGAAAAAAAAAAGCATTTTGCAAATACAACTCTATGTAGTCCATATTTGAATATTTTTTCACAAGTCAACTGCTTGATTACATAGCTAAGAAAAACAAAAGGCCGGGGAGTTTACATGACTTATCCAAGATCTCTTCTGTTTAGGAAAATAAATTTCAGGAAAGTTGAACAATTGGCAGAGAAACACTGAAATAAAAATCAATGACATTGATGGGGCTTGGCCTCAGGGGGCCTTCCGCTGGTTTTTACCTATGCCCTGTACCTCTCAGAGTTCCTGTTTCTGCTAATGACGTTCACTTGCATGGAGGACAGAGCCCCGGATTATAGAAGATGCTAGATACATGTTGCCCAAATTGACAAATGAGTCAAAATGGGGAGCATATCAAAATCTCTGTGGTGTGTGCATGTATTTAAAACATGTCCCAGAAAATCAAAATATTGTGCCTCCCAAGGAATCATACACCTATGCTCACCCTCCACTTTTTCCTCTCTTCCCTTTCCCAGGACCTATATGAGAGTATTAATTGCAGACTGACCCCAATAAGGACAGAGTTTGAAAAGAAATACAGTAGTGTTGTGGATACACTGATTCTATGAAAAAATGTTAAACAACAAAACAGGGCACATATGTTATAAACAGCATGGGATATGGGTGGATAGACCATTTGTTTAAAGTTTAAGACAGATATCATCACTGTAATGCACAGTATATCATTGGACAAATTATTTTAGGCTTTATGTAAATAGAGGCAATGATATAGGAACAACGTCTTTAAAATTTACCAGTAGGACATACTCGAGAACATTAAGCAAAAATTAGTCCAAACTGTGGTTGTATAAAATTGAAGAGAGGTAATTTTGATAGGGATAAATGATAAGCTATTGATAAAAAAATGAAGATATTTTTTAGGTAAGATGTCGTGGTCTAAGAGTAGTGTTTGTGAGAATAGATGACTGCTTTCATTCAGAAAGGCAACATGGCGTTAAAGGTAGTTATTTCATGAGACCTAGCAGAATAGGTTACACTGAGACCAGAAAATACATTCAGCGAGTATTAGCTTAACAAGCAATGAACAGACAGAAGAAGACACCCTGAGGAAACAAGGTGCACTGTGAGCTTGAGAACCCGACCATACTGCAAGTCACCATCCCTCAGTGTTCTCCAAGGAAGGAGATGATGCACTTTCTTAACTCTTGTAATTTCTATGGCTGTGACTCACTGGGCTGGTGTAAGAGAACAAGTATTCACATCGCTCTTCTCAATCAGCAGTCAAGCTTTGAAAAAGGAAATAAGGAATAACTTTCCCATATTTGGAGGTAACAAGTATAGCAAGATGGCACAATCCCTCCCTCTCAAAGGAGCTATGAGGTTTTACTAATAGTGGCTATTACTCATCCAAAGGCCAGCGCCTCTGCCAGCACAGGGTCCCCTTGTACTTCACTGGAGAATTTTAGTTTTTATCATAGAGCATTGATGTGTCACATTAAAAATGTTTACGAAGCATTTATAATCATTATTTACTGCCTTACATAGCAACCCCATGCTACAGTTCAGTCCTGCCTTTTAAACGGCATGAACCAGCTACTCACACATAGGACCCAACTCCAAAAGGCTCCTCTTGACATTTTTGGCTGAGCTATCATTTAATCTGGATCAAAGTTAAATTTTAGAAGTTGTTGTGGTCAAAGAAAAAAGGATAGATAATTTAGCTTTCTTTTGTGCTTTTAGGATTACGATGATAGCAGATTTGTAAGAAAAGAAAATTCCTTTAAAATTAAAGGTCATGTCTTTGACTCTGACAATTTCTCTTTGTTCAAAAATGAATAAGAAGATATTAAAGAAAAATATACAAGCACAAAAGGAGTCATTAAAATTTATTTTTCAGACTATTTGTTGAATGTAACGTAGAAACGAGTCAGGAACAGGACATTTTTTACACAAAAGGGATTAAGCAGAAAGACCAAAGCTAGTTTATGCCTTTTAAATCAAATTATTTTCAGTGTTTACAATGTAGACTGCATTTATGACATGACATTTATTAAAAATAGCATCAGTTAATTTTTCAATTTTTAAGGAATTCAATAGAGTAATGTCTTAGTTACGCTTGAAAGTTATGTTGCAGACCAGACCATGGAAGAAATGTATTAGGTTAATTTAAGTTGTGGCTGATATTAATTCATATCTTAAAGAATAAAACTGTTCTTGTGATTCCAGCAAACATGAGAAATAGTCTATGGAACAGAATTCTGGGAGAACTGCTACATGACTTGAGTCATTTTAAGCTAGACAGACTCAACATTCAGGAACATCCCTTGGGGAATTTCCTGAAATTGACAATGAGTAAGACACCCTAGGAGAATCCCTTTCCATTTTGGAGGTGATTTCCCGTGCTCACTGTCTTATTTGTCTGTCTTCTGATTGAAATAGAAGCTCCAACATGTGTCTACAACCAAATGATCCTGAATGTGCCCAGTCTCATCTGATCTCAGAAGCTAAGCAGGATCGGGCCTGGTTTTTACTTGGATGGGAAAAATTCCAACAAGTACTTGTTTTGTCAGTGCATATTTTATGATACGTGTGCACCAGTTACACAATAAAATAGTATTTGTCAAAAAATATAAGCAGAGAGGAGTATGCGGTTGTTACTCAAAAGTAAATTAACAAGTAGACAAGTTAATTCGCAACTGATTCAAGGAACTTTTTGGATAATATTTTATTTCATTTGAATAAAGAAGCATCGTAAAATCTACTGTTATACCTCTTTTTCCAAAATTGAAGTGAAAGTAGTAATACAATATGGAGCTCTGAAATTTATTCTAAAGAATACTGTAGCTTATGAGTGGTCATGGAGCTGATTAAATAACTGTTGTTTAAGCAGTTACTCCAAGAGTGAACACAGTTTCTCCCATTCAGGGCATTTTCCTTACAACTATTATATATATATATTTTTTTAATTTTGGAAATCACAACTGGCCTTGTATGTGTTGTCATTATGGTATCTCCCAAGAGATAGCAGCATTCCTACAGGGTTTAAGTGGAACCGATGCATTTATGTGCATTTATTTATTTCCACCAAGACATGGTATTTCCTCATTACTATGGTCAGAACTAGGAACAGAGCCTAAGAATTTGGTGTCTAGGCCTTTATTCTAACTAACAACAACACTCAATCCCCCTACAAAAAGAAAAAAAAAAAGTAATCTGCCATGTCAGAAAAAAAAAGGGGGGGCCTTCAGCTCCAGTAAATTGCAGGGTTATACTTTAAAAGAAAAAAAAAAAAAAGAAAAGAAAAGAAAGAAAAAAGTAAGGCAACTTTCATTCAAAAGCTTTAGGATTCTAGTAGGACATACTGCTTTTATATCTTTGAGTAATGCTCAAAGATTTCTGCTGAAGTACCATGCAATTTTCTCTAAGTGCATAGAGAACTCACATTCGAGTTTTTCTCTTCCTCTTCCCCCTCCTCTTAGAGCAGAACAACGCTTTTCCCCTTTCATCCTGCAGTGTGCATTAGTGGAAAGGGCAGTGTTCTTTCCAGAGGAGAAGGAAGTTGATCTAGGAGAGGGTGAGCTGAGCCTGGGTTCCAGGCAGCCAGTGCTTTCTGCTGCCCTGGAATTATGCCCCCTCTTTATAATGGGTTGAAACACTGACATTTTGGCAGTGGGTTGTGTTTGTGTGTGTTGTCACATTGCTATCGGGCCTTACTTATTTGAGCATGGAAAATGTTTCCTGCAAATAGTTTTACGTAATTTCTTTTTCTGATGCTGTGAAGGTTAGGATTCCTGTATGATCTATTTTTATAGTGAGACAGAGTTCTTCAAGAATTTTGATCTCTTACTAGTCTTCAGCTTTTGGAGTTCATCAAATGCAAATCGTTTTCAGCAGGTTAGTGCCTGTCTGACTCAGCCTTTGTTTTTGTACCTAGGTATTTTGTTCTTGTTGTGTTCAGCTATAGTTTAGAGATGGAGCAACTGAGTAGAGTTTTCTGCACTATTTTGAAATATATATGTATGTTTGAAATAGGTGTGTGTAATTTCTACTTTGTATATAGTCATTGCTGGAAGATGGTGGTTTTGATTTTTGTCAGTGTAGGATGAGCCAAACCATATTCTCAATAATATGTCATATCATTTACGGTAATATAAAAAAGGCAATGACATACGTATCTAATGTATTACTTGAACTATTGAATTTTTTTTACCTGAGTTACCCAGTGAAACAGTCAGCAACAATGACAATAAGTCACTGTTAATGTCAGAGACTCAGAACTCAGTTCTCAGGACCCTCTTCTCTTCTGTCTTCATTTATCCCCTCTGTGGCCACAGCCCATCTCCTGGCACTGCTTGCTGTTTATATGCAGAAGACCCCCAAGTTTATATCCCCAGCTCAGAACTCACTTTGGAATTACAGACTCATAGTCAACTGCCTCTGATGTCTCTACGTAAAAGTCTACGAGACAATGAATTCTTAGCAAATCCAACTTCTGCTCTGTTTCCAAAATGTGCTCCCCTGTAGACTCCCTCATCTTTGTCAGTGGTGACTCCGACCTTCCAGTTGCTCTGGCCAAAAACGTAGGTTCATCCTTGACTCTTTCTTCTCTTTCCCTCACATGCTGCATTCAACCAGTGAGGAAGGACTGCTGACTTTGCTTCCGCAGCTCTCCAGAAACGCTTCTCAGCACCTGTCCTTCTCCTGCCTGGGCCTGAGCCCCTACAATGCTTCACCTGGATTGCTACAAGGGACTTCTCGCCACCTCCTGTGGTCTGCTGTTGTCCCTACCACCTCGTCGCAACCCCACAGTCAAAATAATTCTTCCAACACACAGGTGGGGTTATGATGTCATGCCTCTGTTCAAACCCTTGCCATGGCTCTTCTTTGGAGATAGTAATAAAAGCCTCAGTGGGTACAAGATTCCATAGGACCCTTCAGGGTCTGACTCTCCACAGCCTGTACCTGTTCTCACTTCCTGCAACTCCTCACTACTTTTCCACATGGTCTTACCTGAAGTTTTCAGAATGATAAAATGATACTGTTCCTGCCCAGTGCCTTTTGCATTGACTACTACCTTTTCCTGGAAATATTCCCATGGCCAGTTCCTTCCCTTTCATCGTCTATGCTCAAAGTGTTTTTTACAATGAAGCCTTTCCTAAATTCCTCTTTAAATTGCACCCCTCAGCCTCACATTCTCCACTACTTTACCTTATAGTCTTTTTTCCTCACAACTGTCTAGTATATTATTAGCTCATTTATTATTTTGTGAGTATTACTGACTTTATCTCAGTCCTTCTTTTCCGTGAAAGATTCCCAGTGCAGGGATCACTGTCTGTTTTATTCTGATGTATCCCAGGCACCTAGAACAGTGCAGACATATAAAAGATGCTTAGTAGGTATTTCTTGAATGAATGAAATCTTATAGGTATATAAAGTCAAATAAATTCTATAACAATAACAACAACAACAAAAAAACCTCATTCCTTAAGGTGCTCAGTAAACTAAGGGAGGGAGAGGAAACCCAAATGAAAGACTACAAGGGTTCAAACCCACAGAGCATCTCATTAAACAAAAAGCACTAAGAGCCCTGAAATAATAGGGGCAGCATCTAGAAAAAATATGTTCAGGAACGACCATACACAGTATTTAACTCACTGCTCTCATTTGCAGATGATGAAGGCTTACTCTGGCCAGACAGCAGCTAGTTCCCTGAGAACACCTTTTATGTGGCCCAATGCAAATGCTACTAGAGGCAGTGGCTGAACAACCTTCTTCCTCTCTGGCTGTCCTACCTCTGAGCCTTTGTCCAAGCTGTTCCTTCTGCTTAGACACCTGTTTTAGTCCATTGTCACTGCTATAAAGACATACCTGAGACTGGGTAATTTATAAAGAAAGGAGATTTAATTGACTCACAGTTCTGCATGGCTGTAGAGGCCTCAGAAAACTTACAATCATGGTGGAAGGGGAAGTAGGCACGTCTTACATGGCAGCAGGCAAGAGAGAGGTGTAAGCTAAGGGGGAAGAGCCCCTTATAAAACCATCACATCTTGTGAGAACTCACTCACTATCATGAGAACAGCATGGGGGAAACTGCCCCCATGATCCAATTACCTCTCTCCCTTGACATGTGGGGATTACAATTTGAGATGAGATTTGGGTGGGGACACAGAGCCAAACCATATCATTATCCTCTCTCTCTCTCTCTCTCTCTCTCTCTCTCTCTCTCTCTCTTATTTAGCCAACTCCAGTTTACCTTTGGGTCTTGGTGTGCAGACCACCCCTCTAGGGATCCTTTCCTAACCTCTTTCTCTCCCACGGGATGGCTTCCTCTGCTCTGTTGCTCCTGTAGCTCCTTCTTTTCACTCTGTCCTCAGACTGGCTTTTGAAAGCTTTCTTCCTGACCACTCTGTACATTCCTGAGGGCAAGGAAGCTCTTTGTCCCATTCCCAGTCACAATCCTGATACCCAGCAGCCACAGAATGTTTGTGGGATGAATACCATCAACCACACCCTGGAACAGGCTACATGAGCAATTATCACTGACAAAGAACCTGGAACTTGACATTGACAGGGCTTGGATTTCCCAAGCAGACGGTCTCCCTGCACCTCTGTACCAAATACCTTTTATCCATAGAGGAATGACTCATAAGAAATACTTTTCAGAAGAGAAAGAAGGAGTATAGAAATTACTATCCTCTCACTTTCCATGATTATTTATTTATTTGCCACATGTCGAGAGCTTGATGGGATACACAATTACAAAAGAATTTTCCTGCTGATAAAGAACTCAGAGCCTGGTTGGGAGGAAAGATAGTACAACATATTTAAAATACTGAAACAAATCTTTTTAGAGAGCTGTTTTAAAGAGGCTATGACAACACTATGCTTGGGCATGGAAGGCTCCCAAGACTGCCTTAAAGAGCAGGTTGGAGATAAATAAAGTAAGACTGCAGGACTGAAGCAGAGTGGCAAAGTGTGGCCTGTGGGCCCAACCAGACCCACTGCCACTGCCTGTTTTTGTGTGACATGGAATCTAAATATGGTCTTATATATTTAAATGGTGGCGAGAGGGAGAGAAATATTTCATGACATATGAAAATCATATGAAATTTGAAGTTCGGCATCCATAAATAAAGTTTTATTGGAACACAGCCATGTGTATTCGTTTATGTCCAACAACAGGGTAGTGTAACAGAACCTTTATCGTTCAATTGCCAAAAATATTTGCTATTTGTCCCTTTACGTAGAAGTTTTCTGACCCCTGAGCTAGAGAAAACAGCATGTGCAAAGGCCCAACTGCAAGCTGTTTTGTTTGATTGGAGTGAGATGTGTGTGAGCCTGTGTGTGTGTGTGTGTGCCGTGCATGTGCAAAGCAGGGTGGGATATGTAAGGATATAAATTTTCTTTTAAAAGGCATGATGCAATCTTGAATAGATTTTTGTTATTTGTTTGTTTGTTTGTTTTGAGACAGAGACTATTGCCGAGGCTGGAGTGCAATGGCACGATCTTGGCTCATTGCAACCTCTGCCTCTCATGTTCAAGCGATTCTCCTGCCTCAATCTCCCAAGTAGCTGGGATTACAGGCATGAGCCACCACATCTGGCTAATTAATTTTGTATTTAATAGAGATGGGGTTTCACCGTGTTGGTCAGGCTGGTCTTCAACTCCTGACCTTAGGTGATTTGCCTGCCTCCCCCTCCCAAAATGCTGGGATTACAGGTGTGAGCCACTGTGCCTGGCCTCATAGATTTTGGATGCCATGCCAAATGCCTCTACCTCTGTTCTGTAGGCTGTGGGGAGCTAACTTACAGATTTAAGCAGAGGAGTAACCCTCTTAGACCTAGGTGTTACCCACTAGCCTTTTGGTAATTTGTGTATGTGTGGCCTGGTGGGAAGAAATTGTGAGACTTCAGCCAACTTGATCATTAATCCTGTTACTGCCATTAAATTATTCCACTGTTTATAACTCCACCCAGACTGCACCCAACTATGGCACTTACTCTTTCCTCTGTTTTTCTCCAGAAATACTTTGAAAACTGATACCTTATTCATGAGGATTAACTTGCTCTTGTTAAGACAATATACCTACGTATGTGTATATATACATGTTTTCTTTCTACATGTATATATCTATCATCTATATCTATCTGTAGAGAGTCTTTTAGGGTTTTCATGGGGAAAATGCTTCATTTAAGTTATAATACAGTTGTGATTCACCATCTTTTGTTTGTGTTTGTTTATTTTTAGAGCAATTTTCCAAGAGTACCTCCAACCTATTATTCTGGAACAATTTCCCTCAGAGCTTTTTTTGACTTCAAAGAAGTCTACTTGTAGATGGATGGCAGGAGAAATAAGCCCCAGATGTGGATGTTATCAGCACCCACATGTTCCCATTTCTGGAAATGTTCACATTTTAAAATTGCAGAGTTAGCAGGCTCTGGTCACCTTTTTGGGGCACTCTTTGAGGGGTATCATTCAACTATTAATTTTATACTTCAAAGAGATTTCAGTTTATGAATGCAGCTGCAGAACGCTGAAAATATTATCCCCACCACTGTGGTCTCCTCCAGTTTTGTCTTTAAAATAACAAAGTCAACCTGTGGTTAGAAATAGTAAAGGCAGTAGCATTTCTAGATACAGAAGGCCATCTATATACCATGTTTCTTCTAAGAACAGGCTTCCCCTTGCTTTTAAGTTGTATTTTTAAGACTTGACTTTGCTCTCGTTCAGTGAACTGTTCATGTCGATGAGGAAAAATAGGTATCAGCGTCTTTGACAGATATAAAATATGGAGGAAAACATATTACCGTTTTCCCTTCATATTCGTTATGAGTTACACTGGTTTGGAGGAAATAGAAGGTCAAGCTTTCAAATATTCTTTTTGTTGCTTTTGCTAATAATTTTTTCTCTACGTCCTTTATCTTTTGCTTACTTCAAAATGACAGTTATTAATGAAATAGCTATAATTTAAGAGGCATTGAATACCATTTTTAAAAAAGTTATATGTATTATTAAAGTTGTATGAAAACATTAAATGCTATATAAATGATGATATTCTATTTTGTTCATTAGCATCAAATAATGAATTGTAGTCACTGTTCACATTAATTAATGGATATTTTCTAGAATAGGTCTCTGAGGGGCTCAAGGACCTTAGACATTTTGTTACCATTGCCTCCAAAATGTCAGGCTTCCAATATGTGCCCTCGTGTTGTAGTTATGTTAGTTTCCTTTCCCCTGGGTCTGAAAAAGCAGTGTGGTCACCTGACCTTGAATAATAACAAAACATTGGGAACATATAGATGGGATAATGGTAAAAATACATGGCTTTTTTTTTTTTTTTTTTTTTTTTTTGAGACATGGTCTCCTTTTGTCACCCAGGCTGGAGTGCAGGGACATGATCATAATCAATCCACCTGCCTCAGCCTCTTGAGTAGCTGGATCTACAGGTGTGTGCCACCATGCCTGACTAACTTTTGTATTTTTTTTTTCTTTTGTGGAGACATAGTTTCTCCATGTCACCTAGGCTCATGGTATTTTAATAATTTTAAAGTTCATATTTATAGTAATTATCAATTAGGAATAAAACAGAAATGATGAAATACAAAAGGGTAGTATTGATAAATTTAATAGTTAAGATCCTTTCTGTAAATTAAACAAAATCTAATTCAGATTGGCTTAAGCAAAAAGGGGATCCACTGGCTCATTTGACTGTGAGCTGCGTGGTCTGGGTGCAGGGGCTCAGAAGACATCATCAGCTTTCAGCCTTTGTTTCTACTTCCCAGGCCTTGATTTCACTTCTGTGGTCACAACATGGCAGCATCTAGATTCTAAAGCAGGTCACATATTTTATCTTTCTCACTGGAAAGAGAACAAGGGTCTCCTTCCTGGTACTCCCTCTCAAAACTCCCACAGCATGCAGTGCTCCTGTCATGGAAGGTGGCATGCTGGAGCTGGGGCTTGGGGCTGGGCTGCATGCTCCATAGTGAGCCAGGCAGACAGCCACTGGGGGGAAGTGGCCTGGGGGTGGTGCACTGGGGGAGTCCTAGAGAGGAATCTGGGTGCAGCTGCTAGAAGACAGCTCTGGATATACAGACTAGGCACGTACTTAGAAGATTTTTGACAACCTCTGATTCAAGGCTCACCTTGAAGGGAGTGACAAGGTTTAGGACATTCTATTCCCAAACAGGGCACCTTGTCCATATGAGGAAACAGCACAAACAGGAAGCCCACCTTCTCCTTGCCCTTTGTTACTGAAGCATTGCCCATAAGACCCTTATTCCGTAGGAGTCCTCTCCCGTCTACACCTGGAGGAAAGGAGATGGAGATGCCAAGGAGACTGATATGGTTTGGGTCTGTGTCCTCACCAAAATCTCACGTTGAATTGTAATCCCCAGTGCTGGAGGTGGGGGCTGGTGGGAGGTGATTACATCATGGGGGTCATTTCTAATGGTTCAGCACCATCCCCCTTGGTTGCAATATTGAGTTCTAATGAGATCTAGTCATTTAAAAGCATGTAGCACCTGCCTCTTCTCTCTCTTCCTCGTGCCCTGGCCATGTAAGATGTACATGCTTCCCCTTCACCTGCCGCCATGATTTTAAGTTTCCTGAGGCCTCTGCAGTAACAGAAGCCAGTATGCTTCCTGTATGGCCCGGAGAACAGTGAGCCAATTAAACCTCTTTTCTTTACACATTTACCAGTCTCAGGTTTCTTTGTTTGTTATTTTTTAATAACAGTGCCAGAATGGACTGATACAAAGACTCTAAACAAATAGTTTATTACAGTTAGCTCATATCCCCCTCTGTCTAATTCTACTTCTGCATGACTCTGTCGTCTTATTCCAACCTAAGCAAAAACATACACAGGTTGCCCTGTTTCTTTCGAGTCTTCATTTCTAAAGGCTGCCACATCTGTAAAATTTAGATTAAATCAATGTGTTATGCTTTTCCCTATTAATCTGTATTTTATTATAAAGGCCTCAGCCATGAACCTTGAGATGGGTGAGAAAAATACTATTTCTCTCCTACAGTAGCAAAGAGTGATGTTGGTGCGCTCAAATCATTCTTCTTAAGGAAAGTTAGTACTTACCATTTGCCTCCTCAATCCAAAGAGAGGGCATGGGGGATTCCCCCAGCTCTCTGCTTACTGAGCAGGACTCCAAAGGAGCCACTTACGTCTTAGGAGACATTGTGGAGTGGTGTTGAAGCCCTGCCAGTCACAGAGTGAAGAGCTGGGCCTGAGACTGTGCAGTCACACACTGCTCCACACCCAGACGGCCACACCTCGTTTAATAGTGTGTTGTCACCACCTAGAAATTCTTAATAGTGTTTGAACAAGAGGCCCTGTATTTTTATTTTGCAGTGGGCCTTACAAGTCATGCAGCCTGTCCCATTGAAGGCCATAGCTACATTGGGAGCTAGAAGAACAGAGGTGAGCCCTGGGGAAGGCACCAGCTGGAGGGTCACTGTCACAGTGACCCCATCTGGAAGCACACACTTACTGATAGCAGAAAGAGCTTGGAGGGGTGTCAGTGATACAGAACCTGAGTGGTATGTTAAGTGGCAGCCAGAGAAAGAATTTTGACATCATTAAAGGAACATAATGGGACACCTGCATTGAGGTAGTATCTCCAGATAACTCATAAATGCATCCCAAGACAAAAAGAGTTATCCTGGAAGAACCCCAAAGTTCAGAGAGTAAAGTCCAGAGAGCATAGAAGTTTTCTATCCACTCCCCTCTCCTTCTTCCCCAAGCCCACTCCAACCTGGGAAGAGCCAGAAGGCCGCCCAGTGGGGATAGGGTAAAGTGAGAAAAGGAGAAGTCTTTGAAAGGAAGAAGCTTTCGCTTACAAGAGGCAAATGGAAAGTTTCCCTTTCACCCTGAGGAGGTTTGCTAGAAAATCAACTCACCAAGGGCAGATTAATGGGAGAAGAACCACAGAAATTTATTTGATCATAGTTTTGGGTGACAGGAGCATTCAGAATGAAGAAGCTACCTCCCATTGGGGTGCAGAAGCTTATAAACCATCTTGAAGTTACAGAATGAATGGGGGCTTGGATCTTGGCCAAACAGATTGTAGGAGAGGGGAGAAGAGGAATTCTGTTGAGGGGCAATATGTAATCCCTTGGGAGAATTTGATGGGTTTGAAGAACCTACGATGGTCTGAATCAAAGTCTGTTGGGCCCACAGAGTGAACAATGGTTTGTGACACAAGTCTGTTCAAGTTCAAGAGACTTCAGTCTTCTTACCTGTGAAATTAGTTCAGTTAATGAAAACTTACGGAGAGGACCAGGGGTAATTTTTTCTTCTTTGGCAGGTCTGGACTTTAGGCAGATAAGGGAGCTTCAGAGAATGACTACATCCTATGCTTTGGGAGAGATGGTTGGGGATGAGGGAAGGTCAGAGAGACCTTGAGGCTTCTTTGTCAGTTCAGCATGTATGAAGCACCATACTTTGGCAGTATTGGTTTCCCAGCCCCAATACACTGTAGGTCTCCACAAAGCAGGCCCAAGGGATGGGAGGGAGAGGGAGGGAAACAAGAACTCCAAGCGAAATTCAGGATTTCGACAGTTGCGTTGGTTGGACAATAAAATTGCTGAACCTGGGCTACTAAAAATGACGGGAGGACTTCGCTTATCTAAGCAGAAACGCCATGTGACCTGTTGGAGCAGCCACCTAAGGATCAAAGTCTGCAGAGACAGGTTTCAAATGGACAGTTACAAGAGAGGGGAGCCTCATTGTTTCCTCCTTGTCACCAATGGAATCTCACCCTCTCAACTTAACACACAAGACTGCAGAAGATCTTTTCTTGTAAATCATAGCAGTAATTTTACACAGAAGGTATCTTTCTTGAACTTGTTTTTGAAACAATAAGGATATTGAAAACTTTCTGAAAGTTTTGTTAACTTTATGAAATAAATTGCATGTTAGTTAATATCAGGAAAAATATTTTATGAAGATGTCACTTCTGAAAAACCCCATGCATGGTGATCAGTGGTGTTGGATAGTGAAGGGAAAACCCACCAGGCTTGGGACTAAAACTAGAGCAATATCTCCATTTGGCCATAATTGAATCTCAGTTGTGGTAGCTTAGCCTATATCAAGGTCATACTGATGTTGTTAAAGAGAGGAAGTTAAATGCACTAACCAGAAAGTCTCAGAGTACACTCAAAGTAGGTTAAGGTTGTGTCAGAAACTAATAATAAGGAAATTCACAGTTTAAGCTGATCTCCCATCCATGGACTCAAAGGACCATATAAAGGAAGTGGTTTAAAAGACATCCTGTGGTGTCTAGGTATTGGAAGTCAGCCTTAACTATAAATTTCCTTGTTTTCATTAGCTTGGGTTACAACAAGCTGAGCATTTTCTGAATGACCTCTTAGGTAAGGGAACTGCCTTTTTTTTTTCGTGTAAGTTCCATAGTAAAAGAACTTCTGTAATCAGTAATCACACATTTTATTCCTATTTTATATACTTTCACAGTGAAAGACAAACTTATTCATGATCTCATAATTACCTATCTTGTCCTGTATAACAATCCGTTCTTTGTATCACAAAACATTCTTCTAGGGATTTAGTCAAACCGGGTAAGCAGGTTTTCCTGTAGAAAAACCCAATTCAAACAGTAGCTCACAAATGGAATCTCAAGTATTTATTTTCACATATGAGTAGGTAAACATCAAATACATAACCAGCAACATTTTTTTTGAACATTCAAAGGTAGCATTAAATTCGTGTCAGAGAATAAGACAAAATACCTCAGGTATTTAGTGATCAGTCAAAACAGGGAAACACAGTGATGTAAATCTCATGACAGAACCCAATGACCGGAGACTGCAGTCCATTTTGACGGCAACCTTGTGGTTTACCTGTGGTCAATAGGGCTGGAGGCTTTGGCTCCATCATATTAAAAAGCAATCCAACTGACTCTTTCAAAGATTAGTGTGTGAATATTATTGAATTCATTTATTGACTAAATTACATGCTTCCTTTAATGACTTCAGTCAGTATGACATTTCTTTCCATTTTGCCTTCATTGGCGTTAATGAAACTGAGAAAGAAATGCACCCTGTATTATAATACTATAATTTATTTATTTTTATTTTTATTTTTTTTACTATTAAAGTGGGAAAAAAAAGGACATTTTATTAGTTAGATAAAAGGTAAAAGTTTAAGGTAATTCTGCAGCTCCTTTAACCATAAAATAACATTAGATCAACGTCATTAAATGCTAGTATAACTCTTATCGCAAAGCCTCTTCCAAGTAAACAATCCCTCCAGGATATCGGTTTTCTGTAGCAATGTGCTTAGAAAAAAACCCTTAGTTTCTATGCCAAGAATAAAATTCTAGCTCTCAAATATTTGCATAGGTAAACATTTCCAAATTCATATTCTATACACATGCTAAACCTCTTGGTGTTTATACATGCTTTTGTGATTAGTCTTCAAACTTTTTGTTGGCCAGATATGTAAAACCCAGAACTAGAAGTTGGATATTAGAAGAAAGAATGAAAATAGCAATAAGGAAAATTTTGTTCATTATTAGCACTTAAAATTATGCTTAGCTCTAAGAAGGAGTTATAAAATACTGAAGACCCCAGGTAGAAGTATTTGTAATTTAAATTTTACCTGTTTTTAGGTTTGTACCTCAAATTTGTCAGGATATCTTAATTTGGGAATAGGGGAGTCACTGGCTAAGACATAAGGTAAAAGGTGCACCATCTTTTCCTTTTCTCTCCAGTTGAGGCAAACTCAACTAGAATTTTTGATGTGACATGAAGTCTAAGACATCACAGGCCAATCAGTGGATGTGCCTGTGATGGGTTAAAAATGAAGGCACGTAGACATACTTAATTATATATATTTCACCCTAAGATGTTCAAATTCTAAATATTGGGGAAATATAAGAACTTTCTAAAAAGGTGCAATTTAGCTGTAGCAAATAAAAGGATTGTTTCTAAGGTCCATATTACTTCGGTGCCCGTGAATTTCACTACACAAATAATTTATAGGAAACTTACCTTAATAATTACCTTGAAAAGAAGTCATGAATATCAGTTGTTTCAAAGATTGAATCAATTGCTTTCCATGATCCTAGAGAGTTGCAATTATCATACATTTTCTACTTCTTTCTCAAATGTTAGTTTTTGGTTCTCTGTACTTATAGCCCATTAACTTAGTCACCCAAGATACAAACTAGCTTTAGTACTTCTCTCTGACCCTTGGGGGATCTTCAGAGGAATCGGACAAGTATGAGAGAGAAGCCAGGCAGCTTTGTGTTGATGCTGTCACTGATTTTTCCACTGTGCATTCTTCAAAAATCTCCCTTTTGATAGAAAAAACAGTTATTTCATTCTCTGTCATTCTTTAACATATAGTGGGAGACATGGCTGATTCATTTTTTTTTAATCAAATATTGATTGAACACTTACTCTGTGCCAGGTATTTTGTTAATTCCACGAACCCAAATAAAGAGAATACGCTCACCCTGAAAGAGCTTATAGTATATTTATATCTTAGTCTGTTTGGGATGCTGTAACAAAACACCATAAATTGGGTGGCTTATAAACAATAGGAATTTATTTGTTATAGTTCTTGAGGCTGGGAACTCCAAAATCAAGGTGCCAGCAGATTTAGTGTCTGGCGAGGGCCTGCTTCCTGGTTTATAGAAAGTGCATTCTAGGCGAGTCCTTAGGGCCTGGTGTAAGGGACAAGGAGCTTTCTGAGGACTCTGTCCTCATGACCTAATCACCGCTTAATACCATCACCTTTAGGGTTAGAATTCCAACCTATAAATTTCGGGGAGACACAGGTATTCAGAGAGTAGAAATTTATAAATGTTAATATGTGTCACATTCATGCGTTATTATGCATACTTTTAGATATGACCTTCACCAGGTAACTTACTATCTTTATAAAGAAGACTCTTAATATTTTGATTTGCTTTCACACTTAACATAATAGATATTGCCAGATAAGTAAGTTAACTCATGGTATGTTGTTTAGTTCCAAGATCTGGGCTTCGGTGCAGAAGATAAAGATATAACTCTTATCAATTGGGGAAGTAATGATGTTCTAGAGAAAAAGAATAGTAGAAAAAGAGAGAAGTACAGAAACCCTGAACAATCAAAGAGGTGTGTGAAAGGGGATGCAACTGTATTTTAAGGGAATTGAAACTTATTTGTCACTGGCAAGAAAATAAATTGGCACCCCCATTTTTTAATATATCTCTTAAAAGTCAATCAGCACCTATTGACACCTGTCAACCCTTTTAAGTTTTCTTCTAATAGGAGTTAGCTCAGTCACAAACTCAGTGGGCATCTATTGATTTAGTGTCTTTGAAAATGAAAGTTTAAATTGGTGTGTTGGGGAATCGGTGTTGAGAGACATGTGAGATGGTTGCTTCTATATCTAAAATAAAGCCCTGCACTTCAGGAGATTCATGTTGGCCTCCTTTAAAGGAAAGAGCATTCTTTGGCACAACTCCATGTAAAGTTGGTTCACTATTCCAATGACTTTACTTATTTATTTATTTTAATTGTGGGTTTGGTGTAGATTTAGGTCATTGATGTTTTGTTTTATTTTATTATTTTATTTTTAGACAGAGTCTTACTCTATTGCCCAGGCTGGAGTGAAATGGTACTATCTCAGCGCACTGAAACCTCTACCTCCCGAGTTCAAGTGATTCTCATGCCTCAGCCTCCGAAGCAGCTGGAAGTATAGACTCGTGCCATCATACCAGACTAATTTTTTTATTTTTAGTAGAAATGAAGTTTCGCCTTGTTGACCAGGCCAGTCTTGAACTCCTGGCCTCAACTCACCCACCTCAGCCTCCCAAAGTGCTGGGATTATAGGTGTGAGCCACAACGCCCGGCCAATATTCCAGTGACTTCAATAGGAGCCTGTTAGGATCTATAAGGTATAAGTCCGCTGTTTTAGGAGAACAGCAGTTGTCTCAGGAATCAAACACCAGCCCCAATTTTCTAATTTAGCTATTCAGAAAATGTTGTGGTTTAAATGTATGTGTCCCTCCAAAATTCAAAACTTGGAACTTAACCCCTAAGGTGATGATACTGAGAGGTGAGACGCTTGAAAGGTGGTTAAGCAATGAAAGTCCTACTCTGATGAGTGGGATTATAAAAGCCTTATGAAAGAGTTTGAGGGAGTGAGTTTTTCCCTTTTAGGTCTTTCCACCAACTGAGGACACAGCATTCATCTCAATTGAATGATACAACAACCAGGCATCGCATCCAGAGATGCCAGAGAGCCAGCCCTGAACAGAAATGGAATTGCTGGAGCCTTGATCCTGGACTTCCTAGGCTCCAGGACTGTTAGAAATAAATTTGTATTATTTATACATTACCTAGCCTAAAGTAATTTGCTATAGCAAAAGAGATGGACTAAGACGGAAAATAATGACAATAATAGGCTCTGTGTGGTGGCTTGCACCTGTAATCCCAGCACTTTGGGAGGTTAAGGCGGGTGGATCACCTGAGGTCGGAGGAGTTCAAGACTGGCCTGACCAACATGGCAAAACCCTGTCTCTACTAAAAATACAAAAATTAGCTAGGCATGGTGGTGGGTGTCTGTAATTCCAGCTACTTGGGAGGCTGAGGCAGGAGAATCACTTGAACCTGGGAGGCAGAGTGAGCCAAGATCGTGCTATTGCACTCCAGTCTAGGAGACAGAGTGAGACTCCATCCTAAATAATAATAATAATAATAATAGAAATAATATATCTCATTATTATTGAGATCTTATAATATGTTGGGTATTAGAAGAGAGCCTTTACAAACATTATTTGAATATTCAAACAGTCATGAATGGTGGGTAAAATCATTCTTATTTTAAAAATTAGGAGCCTGCATTTTGGAAAGATCAAGGAATCTGGGACTCTACAGATTGAAAGTGCCAAAATTGGTGTTACAATCAAAATGTGTCTCTAAAACCTATGTCTTCACCATCATTCCATGTTGCCAATGAGGAGACGGACTTTATACTATAAACTACGTAGCTGTACATTTTTAGACATCGAGTTTGTTCCCCTATTTCTGATATTTTCTTATGTATTGAGTAAACTTCAATAGCAATAATGAACTATTTAATAGCTTTAGATGGGCTTCTCTGTATTGATAGCAGAAAGACCCGCAGTATCTTGAGTCACAGGGTGATCATGCTTTATTGCAATGTTATTCATGGTAGTACTTAGAGATTTTGCTAGTTGACTCATATCTAGGAAATGTGGGGGCAAGCTAAGGGTAGATCAATTTGTTTCTCATGGAATTGTCAAGACAAAAGGTCATCTGAGGGAGCAGAGGTGAAACTCCTGAGCAAAGGCTTAGGTCTGTTTATTTGCTGCTCTAATACGTTTGCCAAATACTTTGTCCTGAGTGTATGATTTCTTGATGATAACTTGTGAACTGCTGTAAAATGCTTTCAGAGCCACAGATAAAAAGAATTGTGTCAGGACTGAACTGATAATGCAGTTTCTATGTTTGAAGTTATAAACACTTTTATTTTTTATATTATTGTCCTTCCCTGATATTTTAGGGACTAAATTTTGTCACAGTTGCCTTTGAATGATGTTTACTATGAATTGATGTATTAGTTATCAAGTTTTTATAGCCACATAAAAATTCCCATTTACTCAAGAGAGGGACTGTATATAAATCAGAAGTGAATACAATAATGGTCTTAGTGGCTATAATTTATTAGTATTATGACTTTAATTAACTTGTTCATAATAATGAATATGTGACTTACTCATGGTTCTGCCTGACAGATATATTAGTCAGTGCTTGCTCACCTTGAGCATGTTCGATAAACATCAACAATCCCAATTCAGTGAACTCCAGTATTCCCATATTCATGAAAAAATAAACTTACATGCAAAACAACTTTCAGTTAAGTTTTTCCATGATGTGTAAGACAATCATATTAGAGATTGCTATATGGTTTGTAGTGTGACTTCCTCCTCCCAACTTTTATTGTGCTGATTTAAAATACAATAAAATTGATTCATTTTAAGCATGCATATACATGCAGAGTTTGATACATTTTGGCGATTGATACAGTCAGTTAATCATCACCACAACAAACACATGGAACATTTCCATTATCCTAAAAAGTTTCTCCTGCCCTCGCCTCAGGGAACCACTGATATGCTTTCTGTCACCACTAATCTCTGTTTTTTAGAATTTCATGTAAATGAAATTAGATGATATATAGCCTGTATTATTCAGGGTTCTTAGAGAATTAAGACAAAATGAGAGTGAAGACATGTATGTGTGTGTGTATACATATATATACACACATATGTGCATATGTATATATATGTGCATATGTATATTTTAAGGAATGGAGTTATTTGATGGTGCCTGGCAAGTCCAAAATCCTCAGGGTAGATCAACAGGCTGGACATTCTGGCAGGAGTTCATGGTACAGTGTACTTTTGAAACCAAAGGCACGTGGAAGCAGAATTCCTGCTTTTTTGGAGGACCTCATTCTTTTCTCTTAAGGCCTTCAAATGGTTGGCTGACCCTTCCCACATTATGGGTGGTAATCTTCTTCATTCTAAGTCTACTGATTTAAATGTGAATCATATCTAAAAAGAATTTTTCACAGAAACATTTAGATGGGTGTTTGACCAAACAACCATGCACCGTAGCCTAGTCAAGTTGACACATGAAATTACCTAGCACACAACCTTTCTGTGTTCAATTTCATTCACTTTAGTGTAATGTTTAGGATCTTCATTTATGCTATTGCATGTATTATTAGCCCTTTATCCCTTTATATTGTTGAGTTGCATTCCATAGTGTGACTATCCCACGCTGATCTATCCACTTAACCAGTTGATGAGTGTTCGGGTTTGTCTAGTTTTTGTCTCATATGGGAAATGCTTCTATGAACTATGACACTCAGATGACTTCTAATATGACTTTTTGACTCACATTAAAGTATTATCAATTTTACTCTATATACTGCTACATACAAATGGCTAATGTTTATATGGGGCGACTTCAAAAAGTTTGTGGAAAATGTGTATTATGAAAAAACTGCATGGATTTCAATTTTTTTGCACCAAAATAAACTTGTTCTAAGTTAATTAACAGCAGAAACAATAGCCAACATCACAGACATCTCAATTGTTTTCGCTTACGCAATTCTGAATGAAAATTAAAGTTGAACAAACTTTCCATTTGACGGGTGCCAAAACCATTATGCCTAGATCAACTGCAGACAAGAGCAGAGCTTTCAGTGGAAATTTTAAACAAGCGGGATCAAGGTCCTGATGCATTTCTTTAAAGAACTGTAACAGAAGATGAAACATGGCTTTACCAGTACAATCCTGAAGACAAAGAGCAATAAAAGGAATGGCTACTGAGAGGTGGTGGAAGTGGGCCCATCAAAGCAAGATCAAACTGGTCAAGAGCAAAGGTCATGGCAACATTTTTTTGGGACGCTCAAAGCATTTTGCTTGTCGACTTTCTGGAAGGCCAAAGAAAGATGACAACTTCTTATTATGAGAGTGTTTTGAGAAGGTCAGCCAAAGCTTTAGCAGAAAAATGCCTGAGAAAGCCTCACCAAAGAGTCTTTTTCCATCGAGACAATGCTCCTGCTCATTCCTCTCACCCACCAAGGGCCATTTTGCAGGAGTTTCCATGGGAAATCATTAGGCATTCATTTTACAGTCCTGATTTGGCTCCTTCTGACTTCTTTTTGTTTCTTAATCTTAAAAAAAATCTGTGAAGGACAACCAGTTTTCTTCAGGTAATAATGTAACTAAAACTGCATTGACATGGTTAAATTCCCAAAATCCTCAGTTCTTTAGGGATGGACTAAATGGCTGGTGTCAGCACTTACACAAGTGTCTTGAACTTGATGGAGCATATGTTGAGTTTATATTTTATATTTTAATCTTTTAATTTCATTTTTCATGAACTTTTTGAAGCCCCTTTGAGTGGCCCTTCAGAGTTTACAGAGTGTATTTGATTTTTCCCTCATTAAATTTCCACCATTAAATTATTCTGATAATAGATATGCAAAACAGTGCTTTACCAAAGTTTTAATATATACTACCTCATTTCTTATTACAACAATTCCAAAATTTAAGTATTTTAGTTCCATTTTGCAGATGAAAAAGTTGAAATTTAAGAATATGTAGGGACTTGCCAAAGGCAACTACAGTAGAAAGTTAAGGAATGAAATTCAGACCGGGATGTTCTGACTCCAAGCCCAAGTGACCCTGTTCACCAGTGACAATCAAGGGCACACCCAGAAAATGGTAAGATTGGAATAAAACGTTGGAAAGAGTCATGGTTAATGCCCAATCAATCTAAAAATATTTTCTAATTGAGAAAAAACAGTCTTTACCAATCAGGCCACATTTTAGTATTAAAAAAATTCAATAAGTGATTTCTTGGAAAGGAATTAAAATGAAACGGTTGCCTTCCCCATATAATGTTGGAATAATTAGCCTTCTCCCTCAAGAACACTCTGTGTTTTCTTAAAATGATACACAGATTGTCCCCGACTTAACATGGTTTGACTTACGATGGTTCGACTTAATGATTTTCCGACTTTATGATGGGGCCAAAGCGATACGCATTTAGTATGTCTTCAATTGCAATGGGGTCGTGTTCTGACAAACCCATTATATACTGAATATATTGTACGTTGAAACCAATATACAATGTTTTAGCTTACAATGTATTTATCAGATATGACCCTATTGTAAGTTGAGGGGCATCTATAAATAAATCATGAAGAAATTGCTGGTGTATAGTGTTACTTCATGTAGGGCAGTTAATGCCTTCAGTTATCCCTGCAGTTCTGTCAGATGATCTGCCTAAGAAAGTTCCTGACCCTTGACATTACTGCAGTCTGTTCATTATAAACAGTTTCTTGCTGGTACTGGAGGAGTTTCTGAATGTTGCTATTGCTTGGTGATATTGCTGAATGTTGACACTCACTGATATGTTGTTATTTGCTGATACTGGAGGAGTTCCTGAATGTTGATATTGCTGGGTGAAGATCTGGGGCAGATGACTTTTAATGTCTCAACATAATTTAATATTTGCATGATTTCATTTCATGGCTTGAAAATTCAGACTATTCAATCAAGAAATGCTTATTGAGCATCTACTGCATAGTATGTTATCATCAGAAACACTCATCTCTTATGTACCTATATGTTTTGTAAACTAATTTTTGATGGCATTTAATATTTAACAGAATTGCAAGATAATATGTGAGAAGATATAAATGATGAAATATTTGTTCTATTTTGACAGATGTTGCATGTACTATGTTCTAGGCATCAATCTTCTTTAAGGTAGGTGCTCATATCTCCATTTTACAAATAGGGAAAAGTGAGGCTCACTACAATGAAAAACTTTGTGCCAGATGACACAGCTCATACATGGCTGAGTTGTTATTAGATTTTATGTCTGACTCCAAAATTAGTCCTATAATGTAGGATTCAGGCAACTTTTTCTGTAAAGTGCCTGATAGTAAATATTCTGGGCTTTATTGTCTGTAAGTCAAAATAAAGGCTATTGTATAGGTACTGATGTATCATAGTGTCTCTGTCACAGTTACTCAGCTTTGTGCTTGTAGCATGAAAGCAGTCATAGACGGCATGGAAAGGAGTGGGGCAGCCATGCTTCAGTAAAATTTCGTTTATAAAAACAGGGAGATGTGGCCTGTGGACTACAGTTTGCCTCCCCCTACTCTAAACTATACTGCTCCCTTTAATGGGGAAGGGAGGTGTCTTTTAGCATTTTAAAGTTATTGGATAAGTGGAAGATTTTAACATGGTCCATTTGGAAAGTTTAATGCAACTTTAATAAAATGACATTGAATAAAATTTTGTGTTAGTGCCTCCTGTTTGTGGAGTGTGAGAAGATGGGCAAATCGTCATCTTAGATAATGTGGGCAGGCCTAAGATCACAGAATGCTGAGTTAGCTGAACACAAGGAAGAAAAATTAAAACATGGAAATAAAAGTTAGGTCATGTAATAACTTTTAATTTTCTGAAAAAGACACTATTCCGGTCTCTGTCCATATGAATGTCCAGTTTGTGTTTTTATTCTGTGAGCACTTCATCATACCAATTGTATTACCTTCCTATTGCTGCTGTTGTACATTATCACACACTTAGTGGCTTAAAAAATGCAAACTTATTGTATTACAGTTCTTGTATTAGTCTGTTCTCATGTTGCTAATAAAGACATATCTGAGACTGGGTAATTTATAAAGGAAAGAAGTTTAATTGATTCACAGTTCTACATGGCTGAGGAGGCCTCACAATCATGGTGGAAGGTGAATGAGGAGCAAAGTCACATCTTACACGGCAGCAGGCAAGCCAAAGACCATGTGCAGGGGAACTCCCCTTTATAAAACCATCAGATCTCCTGAGACTTACTCACTATCATGAGAACAGCATGGAAAAGACCCACCCTCACGATTCAGTTACCTCCCACTGGGTCCCTCCCATGACACGTGGGAATTATGGGAGCTACAATTCAAGATGTGGCTGGGGACACAGCCAAACCATATCAGTTCCGGAAGTCAGAAGTCTCCGTGGACTAAGAACAAGGTGTCAGCAGGGCTGTGCTTTCTCTGGAGGCTCCAGGAAGACACTGTTTCCTTGCCTTTTCTGGCATCACAGGCCGCCCGCATCCCTTAGCTCATGGCCCCTTCCTCTCATCACCCCAACCGCTGCTTCCATTGTCACAGCTCCCCTGACTTTGATCTCTTGCCTTCTTTTTAAAGAACCTTTGTGATGACATTGGGTTCACCTGGGTAATAGAGGCTATTCTTCCTTTCTCAAAATTCTTCCCTTAATTCCATCTGCAAAGTCTCTTCTGCCTGTAAGAACATATCCAAGGGTTCTGTGGCTTAGGCTGCCTTTGGGGGAGCATTATTCTGTCTACGCCAACCATGATGAGTGGTAGGGTGGGGAGAGACCATCTGAACGGGCCTGTTCCTGCAGAGGAATATTGGACTGTCTGGTTTGGGGAGCCTTCTCAATAAGCAATCCTGTCAACTTTGACCTGTAATTTACCCCAGAAATAAGTGTTAGCATCCCCCTGCTGAGCATATATGAAGTGACAGTCACACTGTCTTCATTTGAGTTTGTAAGTTTACCAGTATGCTGCCTGGCTTGCTCCTTGTGTCTTTTAGCCAAGTAATTTGTAGCATTCAAAACGTACTATTGTTAAGGAAATGATTTAAAGATGATTCACATGTTGATGGTATTTAGCACCTACTGAAAGGGTTTGTGAAATTTTCTTGCTTGCAGAGTTGCATGGAAATATGCAAAGGCTCCCTTATAAATAGATTTATATAAAAATGCCCAATGTTATTACGGCTGTAGAACCAAACATTGCAAGTGGTATTTATTTGCCAATTGGATGGTTGATGAACACTGCAGTGCTGGTTTATAGATTAGTTCTTTCAGAATTTTGTGAAGAACACCAGTGAAGGATATTCTTGCTGTGAAAACAACCAGCTGATGATGCTACCCTGGTTTACACCAGAGGACTTTGAAGCAAACAGAATAATATTCTTTGCACAGGCCCATTTAGATGAACTGAAAACAAATAGTGAGCTGGACTCTAATTCCAAAGGCTTCCCAGGAGAAATTCCAGGGACTCTGTGCGAAATAACTATCCACACAGTGCTCTGTTGAGCTTCAAAAAGAGTTGGCATGTGTAAGCATCTCACCACCACACTGAGGGATTCACAAAGTAATGAACACTGTATTCTATATGATAACGTAGAGATTGCTTCTCTGAAACGCGTTGGCTGGACTGAGATTAGTATGGAGTTGAAGTTAGATCTCATGGTTGGATCTGAGAGCCAGATTGGTCTCCTCAATACATTGCAATAATATCTTGTGGCTATGTCTTTGGCTGTAGAAGATGTGAGTAGTGGAATCATATTTTTGAAAGCATCAAACTTTGGCTATTTCCGTGTGTCGTTAATCACTGGCAGTATACCTGGGTTGATGAGTAACACTCTTAACTGTAAAATTGCTTCATAGAAGGGTATTCCCCAACGTAAACACCAGGAAGCAGGATTGAAGTTAGACTGAAAAGTTGGCTGATGGTAAGACTATGAAATGCTGAAACTAGTTATTGAAGAAGATGGTGAAGTCTTCTCTGCAGGTCTTCAATCATGGCTTAGGTGTTGTCTTGCCTGAAGACAAATTATATTTTTAATGTGTTGAATTTGCATATTATAATTTTGGTACCATCTTTAAGAAAGTTCTTAAGATACTCTTTGGGGCAAAATAGATCTATGCGGACCTAGTGATAGTAATACAACTGTATTCCTTCTCTCTGAATAGCCAGTCATAATTCAGAGGTGAGATGCTTCACCTCTGTCCTTGGTTTGAGGGGCCGTAAGAAAAAAATCAAGTCTGTTCTAGACCTTTTCAAGGGCTCTGGTTAACAGGTATTACATTTATAGCTGAGGAGCAAGGAAATTCAGAAATTCCTCCAGGTTTGGACTCTGTTCTGGGATCCATTCTTACCTGACATTAAACTGAGGAGTCCTTGGGCGCTCAAGACAGAAGCATTATTGGTCCTGCTGAGATCCGAGCTCTGGCTTATAGAAAAGTTGTAGTCTACCAAAGAACAACGGAATCCCA